>NW_006779881.1:975569-1006883 GCF_000442215.2 Lipotes vexillifer | reverse complement strand
AAATATATAGATGTGAGGGAAAGACTCTCAGAAATCAGATCACCCAGTGGTGAGCTGGTCAATGTCTTAACAACAGACGGCAGGGTGGGGGTGGGGAGGGGAGCAAAGGAGGTCCGGCTTGTAGCTGTTGCTGATTTCTGTGGTGTAAATGCTGCCACCATGCCTGATTTCAAGCTACTGTGACATCACTGAACGTAGAAATGGGGAAAGATGTGGATAACTGGGTCCATGAGTATGAAGCAGCTCCAGTACACACCACACACCGTAATGAGATTTATGCTACCTTATTATTTACTTATTCTTTCTTTTTTTTATCACGTGCCTACTATAAGCCAGACATTGTGCTAGATACAGGAGATTAATAGGAAGGAAAAGGAAACTTGGTCCTCATCCTCTTGGAGCTCGCAGTCTAGTAGTAAGATAGACATTCAATCATAAGAGTATGAAAAAATGTAAAATTTTAACTGTGATAAATGTTAAGGAGGGCCAGTATATGGTGTCAAGAGGTCATGGAGCTGGAGGATGGATGGGGTCAGCTTACCTGAGGGAGTGATCACTGACTTGAAGCATCATCATGAAGAGTGGGGAGAGACCTGGTCAGGCCAGAGGCTAGAGCATGAGCAAAGGCCCTGTGGTGAGAGGGCAGTTGCCTATCACATGATAACATCAAGACATGATTGCCTTTGTTCTTTTCTTTGCCACATCTCCTTACCTGTAAAGGTTTCAAAAATCAGTCAGAAGCATCCTGGGTTGCAGCAAAGATAATTGGGATTTTCGTATCAGGAATGCAAAGATAAATATTTAATGTTCTGTTTTTCAATTTCTTAAAATAGGCTTCTGTGTTGAACCCCATGTCAGAAACGATAGTTTTGAAAGCCAAAGTTTTGAACTTGCAAGAACTAGGTTTTATTGGGAGAGAACAGGAACATCTCTTGAGACTCCAAAGGGAAATGATGTCAAATTTAAGCCTTATCTGCCAAATGGACAGAGGATAGAAGAGATCAACCACACCCTTCCCTGGGCACTGGATGGGGATGTTGGATGAAGAATGATCCTCCAGGAAGAAAACTGGTGGGTCCTGGGCAAGGGGGACAGCGAGGACAGAAGGAGATAAGAGCACACCTCTCTCCAACAACAGGAGGCTGTGTGGAAGCCAAGGCAGCGCTCATAGACCATCATCCAGGGAGCTCCAGGGGTCTCCGCAGCTGAGGGGCCACATAAGCAGTGCCATCACTGCTCTCTGAAAAGGACCTTTCATTGGCAGTTCCTGCAGGTCACTCATGATGAACCAGAAAAGTGACACTCTCCCAGACCCCGAAGTTGTGTTGAGTGTCATTGGAGCTGCCCCATGCTCAGCAGTCCAGGACACACATCAACTCCCAAACACAGGGTGGTGTTCCTGGCTCCCAGAGGGGCTGGGGCAGGTGTAGAAGGCAGAATCCTTAGCTGCACTGGGATGGGAGAGGGAAGTGGTAAAACCAGCCCCTGTGCACTCAGTTGAGAAACACGAAGGTGGACGGTGTGGCTGGAGAAGTGTTCAGGTGGAGGGATGGAGAGATGGAGGCCACACCAGAGGGCCTTGTAGACCCCACTAAGGCACATGTCTTTTGATAAAGCAGCAGCCCCCTGGAGGGTTTTAGGCACGGGAGAGCCAGGAGTTGCAGTGTGAAAAGAAGCTGGAGAAGGAGTGCTTTCTGCAGGGGCTGGATGAAAAACCAGGTGGCCGGCACATCCCTGCCCTCAGGCTCTCCCTCAAGTGCTCTGCCCAGCATTGCCAGCATCCCTGCTGAGTATCAGGAGTCCCAGGCTGATTCCGGAGTCATAATTCTCTTCCCACATTAATACACATTATTGGGGACAGTGTGAGGAAATGGGCTTTGTCTACATGGTGGCAAAAATTAAAATTGTAAAAATTTATAAAAGTAAATTTTCCATATTTTTGAAGTTTATAGACATTATCCCAAAGAAAGAACCTAAATGTCCAGCAGTAGGGAATTACATAAAGTATGGTACACGGTACCTCTGTATATGGAATACTGTGCAACAGTTAGAATGAGGTTGTACCATTTATTGTCATGAAAAGATCCCCAAAAGAAAGTGTGAGGTGTAAATAGCAGGTTACAAAATTGTACAGGTAGCGTGACTCGTGTGTGGATGTGTGCACATGTGTGTGTGTCTAGAGCACAAAAATATGGAGGATTATTTCAAGCTGATGATGGGGACTCTCTTTAGAGGGGAAATTGGGGGAACTTTCTCTTTTTGTGGGGGGCATTTCTGGAATATTTGAATCATAATGTGTTACTGCATTTGAAGACATGCAAACAGTAAAAAAATTAAGGCAAGTTGGATGAAAGGGAAGCTCTGACAAATGGTCAAGAGGCTCCCAAGGAGGGTGACCACACCTGGGTTTACTCTTTCCTCTGACCCTGGACGAGGCTTTCCATATCTCTGGCCCTCAGTCTCCTTATCTGTAAAAGACTGGAGGCAAGTATAAGTTTCCTGGGAAAAGCTCAGACCTTCATTCAAATCCCGATTCTTCCATTTACTAGAGGAGTGACTTCAGGCAAGTGACCCTGTTTGAACCTCAGTTTTCCCATATGTGAAATGGGACCACCACCCCCCCCCTCAAGGGTGGTCATGAAGACCAACACAGCAGCCTTGCCCCATCTTGGAGCAGGGCAGGCGTTTACACAAACTTAGTTCCCTCATCCCTGGTATCCTTAGAGTTTCTCTCCCTCTGAAGTTCAATGATTCCATACCTGAGTGGTCTTGCCTGAAAGCATGACCTCAGGCAAACCATCCCCCTGCTGCGAGAAAGCTTTAACTTATCACCGTGTGCTCAAGCTACAAAAATTCTTTATGCTACTTTGTGTCCAGCTTCAGAAATTCAAATGAGATATTAATTTCACCATCCTTCCCTTAAAACAATTTGCAGTCTAATACAGGATTTGAGAACTCTTATTTCACCAACTTAAAAGACTGTTTCTTTATAGCCATTTTTATCTCATGAAAATGTGATCCTTTTCTATCATGTGAGAGGTCTTGTCGAAAAGGAACATTAATTATATCAAACACTAAACACAGATTTTGGAACTCTGAATTTTAACCAACGAATTGAAAATAATTATATTTCAAAGAATTCTTACATTTCACCGAAGCTAATCAAGCCTAGTTAACTTTATTCATTCATTCATTTAATCAATGAGTATTTTAATTTTGAGTACCTACTGTGTGTCTTGGTGTTAGAGATCATTATTTTCAAAACATACAGAGATTTTAAATATCTCAACCTTCGTGAACCTTTTCTTCTAGCAGGTATGAGAGCTGAGAGACATGGATAATAAACAAATAATGCTGTAAAGGAAAACAAAGCATCAGGAGATGAGAGTTCTGATTTTAAATACCAGAGTCAGGTAAAGCCTCATTGAGACCAAAAACCTATAAACCTTGCTCTACATGGGCAAGTCATATGGGAATAGCAAGTGCAAAGGCCCTAAAGTGGGAGTGAGCCTGGCTCCTTGAAGAAATAGTCAAGAAGCAAGCCAATGCAGATGGAGCAGAGACACAAAGATGAGGGCTGGAGAGATGAGTCGGAGAGGCAAGTTCCAAGATGGAGTATCATCTACCAGGTCAAAAAACGGCAGGGACCCCAGAGGCAGCATAGAGGTCCTTTCGAGGAGCTGCCCTACCAGGAAAGATAGATGGCAGCTGGCATCCAGTGTCTTCTCCCAGAGAGAGATATTCATCAGCACCAAGGGAAGGAAAAGCAACCCACATCTGCCACTATCCCAGAGGGTCTTTGGAGCAGCACTTGTGCTCAGACATAGGGAACGGTCAGAGAAAAGATGTATCCCTTGATGTTGCAGGCATCTATCAAGCATGAGAGTGTGCTCTAGAGGCATCCTAGCCTTCTGAGAACATCTCTGAGGACCTCTACATAGAAATATATCCAAGGACCTATGTTGTCACTGTGGATTCAAATGACTTAATCAAAAAGACTCATGTCGGGCTTCCCTGGTGGCGCAGTGGTTGAGAGTCCGCCTGCCGATGCAGGGGACGCGGGTTCGTGTCCCGGTCCGGGAAGATCCCACATGCTGTGGAGCGGCTGGGCCCGTGAGCCATGGCCGCTGAGCCTGCGCGTCCGGAGCCTGTGCTCCGCAACGGGAGAGGCCACAACAGTGAGAGGCCCGCATACCGCCAAAAAAAAAAAAAAAAAAAAAAAGACTCATGTCATAGCAGCTGATTCATGACAAAGCATGGACTTGGTCCTCCCCATACGATGTTGACCATCATGGCCATTACATCACCTTTTTGTTGAGTAGCAAGAATAAAGCCACAAGCTACCATATGATTCTCTTACAAAAAAGAAGAAAAAAGGGCTTCCCTGGTGGCGGATTTGTTGAGAGTCTGCCTGCCGATGCAGGGGACACGGGTTCGTGCCCCTGTCAGGGAAGATCCCACATGCCGCGGAGCGGCTGGGCCCATGAGCCATGGCCGCTGAGCCTGCGCATCCGGAGCCTGTGCTCCGCAACGGGAGAGGCCACAACAGTGAGAGGCCTGCGTACTGCCAAAACAAACAAACAAACAAACAAACAAACAAAAACCACACAGAGTGGGGACAGGACAAGCAGTAGATGCAGTTGGGGCATAACTGAGACCAGCCTGCATAGGGCTACACAGGTCACTGCGAGGACATCGGCTCTCACTCTGCAAGACAGAGGAGCCCTGGAGGGTTTTGAACAAAGGAACAATGAGATCTGAGTTAGGTTTTAACTAGGTCACCCTGGCTTCTGTGCTAGAGAGCAAGAGGGGAAACAGGGAGACCAGGCAAGAGGCCCGTGCAAGAATACCCCCGGGAAACAGTGGAGGTGAGGTCAGAGTGGGAGCTGGGGCGGTAGTGAGAAGCGGTCATATCTGGGTGTATTTTGAAGGTACAGACAACAGGATTTACTGAAGGATTGGATGTGGCATATAAGCGAAAGTGAAGGGACAAGGGTGACTCCAAAGATTTTGGCCTGAACAATCAAAAGGATGAAGTAAGCGTTTACTAAGATGAGATAGAGCAGGTTTTAGGGGGAAGACCAAGAGTTCATTTGGGACATTTCACATTTGAGATGTTTAATGGACATCCAAATGGAAACATCTTATAGGAAGTTGGACCTACTATGTTGGAGTCCAGGGAAGAGGTCTGAGTGAGGGATAAGTCTTGGGAGCTGGGAGTGTATAGATGGCATTTTAAATTCTACTGATGAGACCACCAAGCAAGTGAGTGAAGAAAGGAGAAAAGTTCCAAGCTCCGAGCCCTGCAGCATTTAGAGGTTGGGAGATGCAGAGGTACCAGTGAGGGATACTGAGAATGGGAGGCTAGTAAGATGTAAGGAGACTGTGGTGTCCTGGAAGGCAAGTGCCTCAGAAGGGAGAGATGAACAGTGACAAATCCTGCTAAAGGAATTCAACCCTACATCTGTCTGGCTCTGGAGTCCCCGCTCCCAAGCTCCCCCAAGCTGTTAGTAGGAAATCACATGTGAAGCTACAGTGTTGATACTCAGCAGAACTTACTGGTAGGATGAGCACCACGTGGACAGAGCTGGGCATGATTATGAAGGCTAAGTGGAAAGAATAAAAGGATACTGTCTGTTTAGAAACCCTGGACCTTCCTGAAGAAATTTACAATCCATAAGTAAAAGTGTTCAGGGTGGTAATTGCACATAACACCATATTGAATTTTCTTAAAGCAAGGCACATTTATATAGAGAAATATAAAATGTAGAGAGTGAGTGTAGGTAAATTCAAAGAAAGAGACTTGCCCAGGGAGCTTTTGAGAGGAACATTCACTACTCCCTGAACTTTGTTTAATATCCAGGTTATTGATCTTATAATCCTACCAAGCACTTAGCACGTTTTAAAACATTAAAACCATTAGCATGACTCAGTCGCACATGATTTATACAAAATACAAATCACAGCTGATGGAATTAACAACTTAGGTTTCCACAAACATGAAAAAACTGATTTACTAACATATTTAATTATTCTTCTGAGTGTTTAGGATCATAGCTCTCTCACCAGATTTCCTTAGATAACTTAAGCACCCCCAAAATATCACAATGTTTAAGATCTGATTATTACTGTTATATTAAATACCATTTAAAAATACTAATACCACAAATTTAAATTTAAATAATTTTCCCTTTTTCTTGGGTTACCTCCTAATATCGTAGTAATTTTACCAGATATGATAGCTATACCTGCTTTGTCCCATATAGTAGCCAGTAGCCTATATGACTATTTAAGTTTAAATTAATTTAAAATTTAGTTCCTGCTCACCACATTTCAAATTCTCAATAGCTACATGTAGCTGGTGGCTACTGTATGGACAGCATAGACATAGAATATTATTGCACTATTGCAGATGGTTCTTTTGGATAAAGCTGTTCTATACCTTCTTTGGGTTATAGTCATGTTATTTGACTCTAAAGAAGAAACAGATTCTGGGGCTTCCCTGGTGGCGCAGTGGTTGAGAGACCGCCTGCCGATGCAGGGGACACGGGTTCGTGCCCCGGTCCGGGAGGATCCCACATGCCGCGGAGCGCCTAGGCCCATGAGCCATGGCTGCTGAGCCTGCGTGTCTGGAGCCTGTGCTCCGCAACGAGAGAGGCCACAACAGTGAGAGGCCCGCGTACCGCAAAAAAAAAAAAAGAAAAAGAAAAAAGAAACAGATTCTGCCTCAGAGAAGCTAAATATGCAAGGTTCAGGATATCAACCTATTAGCTCCTGGTTGAGACACAGGATCTGGTTGTACAGTCCAAGAATATTCAAACCCCAATCATTGGCCTGAGCTTCTTTTAGAATAAAATTTCACTCATTACATCCCTGGGATTTATTTCACATAAGATTCAGGTTTTTGACATTTCATCTCTTTCCCAGATATGTTGCCCTCTTGAAGTTTTACCACTCAGAATGACCTTACTCAAGGATTATTATTGTGATCTATTGACATATTCTGTTAGTATCATTGAAATTTTAGGAGAGCCGTATAAGAATCTCACTATAATTAGAGAGAATTTCTAAATGAGAGAATCTGTGCATTCTCCTCTTCGACAGACTGGATAATTCATCATCTCAGAACTCACTTTGCTCCTACTGCAGGTGACCACTGATGCAGAACAACTGCTGACCCCTATTGACCTGGTTCTCTCCATTGGCCCATGGTTTCCAACAGGCTTTCTTGTTCTTGGTACCATTCTGATTTTTTCCAGGATTCTTGCCTCATTGGCTTGTTCGTGTTTGCTCTTTCTTGCTTAAATAAGTTAAAACACCCTTGAGTACCATGAGTAAAATCAGCAGACACCACAGACAACAGAACAATAATAATAATAATTGTCCAGAACTGATAAACAATACCAAACCATGTATTCACGAAGCCAAACAAAAGCCACACAGCACAAATAAAAATAAATACACAGCTAGACACATCATAATGAAACTGCCAAATACCAAAGACAAAGAAAAATAAACCTTAAAAGCAACCAGAGAAAAAAAGACTTACTACTTAAAAAAAAAAAAAAAAAACTCATCTAGACTGAGAGCTGACTTCTAAACAGAAACAGTGAAAATCAAAAAGCAGTAAAATCATATGTTAATGGCCTGAAAAAAAGAAATGCCAAACTAGAATTACAGAGCCAATGACAATGTCTTCCAAAAATTAGGGCAAAATAAAAACATTTTTCAAAAAAACAAAAACAGAGAATCCACACTAAGGGAAATTCTACAGGTTGTATTTATTTTTTAATAAAGTTTTTTTAAAGAAATTTATTTATTTAGGCCACACCACGTGGCATGTGGGATCCTAATTTGATTGAACCCATGCCCCCTGCAGTGGAAACACAGAGTCTTAACTACTGGACCACCATGGAAGTCCCTACAGGTTGTAGTTAAAGCAAAAAGAAAGTGATCCTAGATGAATAATCTGAAACTCAAGGGAAAAAAATGAAGAAGTTGACAATACCAAGTGTTGGCAAAGACATGGAGCAAGTGGAACTCTCATATGTGGCTGGTGGGACTGAAAAATGATACAACTGCTTTGGAAAACAGTCTACTACTTTACTATAAAATTAGATATATACTTAGCTTACAAACCAGTTATTCTACTCATTATTTACCCTAGATAAATATAAATATATAACATATGTAACCAAATATTATAGCAGCTTTATTCATAACAGCCGGAAACTAAAAACAACTAAACCCAACTCAAGTGTCCATCATTTGGAGAATGGATAAACAACTGAGGCATATCCATACAATATAACACTACTCAGGAATAAAAGGTAATGAGCTACTGATACAGGCAACAACATGAATGAATCTCAAAATCATTGTACTGAGTAAAAGAATCCAAGCACAAAAGAGTATATGCTGCATTATTCCATTTCTAAGAAATTCCAAAAGGCAAAACTAACCTATAGGAATGAAAAGCAGGTTACCCCTGAGGCCAGGGTAGAAGGGGTTTGACTGCAAAGGGCATGAGAAATATTTGTGGATGGTGAAAATGTTCTTCATTCTAATTGTGGTGGTAGTCACACATTTTTTTCCCCCCCTTTGGGCTACGTGGGCCTCTCACTGTTGTGGCCTCTCCTGTTGTGGAGCACAGGCTCCAGACGCGCAGGCTCAGCGGCCATGGCTCACGGGCTCAGCCGCTCCGCGGCATGTGGGATCTTCCCTGACCAGGGCACGAACCCGTGTCCCCTGCATCGGCAGGCAGACTCTCAACTACTGCGCCACCAGGGAAGCCCCACACATTTTTTAAAACTCATCAAACGGTACAATTAAAATGGGTGCATTTCACTGTATTTATATTTCATTAAAATAAAGTTCTTTGAAAAAGAAAAAAGATAACACAATAGCATCAAAAAAATCTGATACCTAGAAATAAATCCAACAAACAGATGCAAGACCTCTATACTAAAAACTATAAATGAGAAAACTTAAAGACTTAAATATAAGAATGAATTGGGATAGTAAATATTCCACAAATTCTTTACAGCTCTTTCCATTAAGAGGTAGACTCTCTTTTTCCCACTCTTTGAATTTGAGTGGCCCTGTGACTTTCTTTGCCCAACAGAATGTAATGGAAATGATATTGTGAGAGTTTCAGAGTGTAGGCCTCTTGGAGCACCATCCTGAGGCTGCCATGTTAAAAAAAAAAAAAAACTGCTGGCATACTAGAGGGTAAGAGGCCCGTGGGGGAGAACAAAGGCACCCCAACTGACGACTGCACCAACTGCCAGATGCATGGGTGAGGCTGTCCTGGACCTCCCAGCCCAGCCAACCCACAGAA
This sequence comes from Lipotes vexillifer, assembly GCF_000442215.2. Taxonomy (NCBI): domain Eukaryota; kingdom Metazoa; phylum Chordata; class Mammalia; order Artiodactyla; family Lipotidae; genus Lipotes; species Lipotes vexillifer. The sequence continues at coordinate 997,543 of NW_006779881.1, read as the reverse complement.
TCAGGAACAATAATGAATTATTACTATTTTAAGCCGCTAACTTTTAGGGTGGTTTGTTATAGAGAAATCGATAATTAATGGAAGTGATATACTCTGAGCATGGATTGAAGACTAGATATTTTAAAGACGTCAATTATCACCACACTGATCTTTAGATTCAATACAATTCCAATAAAAATACCTGTGGGTTAGTTTTGTGGCATGGCAAGCTAATTCTAAAAATTATTTGGAAATATCAAGAGCCAAAAGTATCTATGTCACTTGTAAAGAAGAACAAGGTGTGAAAATTTATTCTATGAGATTTCAGGGTTTATTATAACCCTCTATTAACGAAGAGAGTGTGGTATTAGTACAAGATTAGATAAACCAATGGAAAAGATGAGGGAGCCCAGAAATACACATGCGCACAAAAATGCACATACACACAAGTGATTGATGACAATTACAGAGAAAATGATATTGAAGAGAATTGGAGAAAGAATAAGTTTTTTTAAATAAATGGTACTCAGTTAACTGGATATTCATATAAAAAAAGGTCATACTTGATCCCTACCTCATATTGTATACACAACATGAATTACAAGTGGATTATGGATCTAAATGCAAAAGACAACAATAGCACTTTTAGAAGATGATACAGGAGGTCTTCACAATATCAGAGTGGAGAAAAGCTTAAGAAATAGGACATAAAAAGGACAAACTATAAAGAAGAGATTTATCATTTGACTACATTTATTTAAGAGCACCTCTTCCTTGATGGAGAGGAAGAAATTTTCCTCTACCTTTCTAGGCTCTTCTGGTTGATCTAAGTATTAAATTGACAAGAGGCAGATCAACAGGAGAAAATCAAACAAAAGTTTAGTAACATGTATACATGAGAGAGATCCAGAAAAGCTGAGTAACTTGCCAAAATGGCCAAGGCCCTCACCTTAAATGCCATCTTCAGCTAAAGACAAAAGAGGATGTTGGAGGTAGTGGTTTAGGACGTCAAAAGGGAGGAAAGCAATTCACAGGAAGATGGAAAAGTAAATGTTTGGTAAATAAATGTTTGCTGGGCCATGCAGAGACAATGGGACACAGAGTGGACTCTGATCTCTAAAAGTTTCCCCCACCACCCCCAGCCCATATTCCTTGCAGATATCTCTGGTGATAACTCTATTCCAGGGACAGGCCCACTACCTAAATTCTTCTAGGCCGTTGGGGGAAGGTCCAAGTTTCTTCCTGAGTCTTTTGGGTCTTGATTGTTTTTAGCTCAAAATAATCTGCATGCCAAAGAGACATTTTGGGGTAGCAAGTTTTGCTCCCCTACATCCTCAAAAGACACCATTAAGAAAGTAAAAAATTCAAACCATAAGAAGGGAGAGATTATTTGCAACAATATAGGTGACAAAATGGCTTGCATCCAGAACATCTACAAATTAATAAGAAAAAACTAGAATTGAAAAATGGGCCCTGGGACTTCCCTGGTGGCGTAGTGGTTAAGAATCTGCCTGCCAAGGCAGGGGACATGTGTTCAAGCCCTGATCCGGGAAGATCTCACATGCTGCGAAGCAACTAAGCCCACGAGCCACAACTACTGAGCCCGTGCCCTCCAAAGCCTGCGTGCCACAACTGCTGAAGCCTGCGTGCCTAGAGTCCATGCTCTGCAACAAGAGAAGCCACTGCAATGAGAAGCCCGCACACTGTAACGAAGAGTAGCCCCCGCTCACCGCAACTAGAGAAAGCCCGCATGCAGCAACGAAGACCCAACACAGCCAAAAATAAAATAAGTAAATTTATTTAAAAAAAGAAAGACAGGCCCCCCCAAAATTGAACAGGTACATCACAAGAGGGGAAAAAATGAGCAATAGCATGTGAAACAGTGTTGAACATCATTGATAGTTAGGAAAATGCAAATTAAAATTACAATGAGACTACATGCCCTATGACCCAATATTCTACTCTGCCTAGATATACCCAACAGGAAATATGTACGGGTGCACCAGTGTTCTTGGCTGCTTTACCTGTAATGACCCCAAACTGGAAACTACCTAAATGTCCACCAAAAATAGAATGGATAAATGCATTTGTTGTATATTCAAACAATGCAGTATTACACAGTATTGAAAAATGAAAAAATTACAGCTACATACACGATAGATAATCACACGAACATAATGTCAAGTGAAAGAAACTATGGCTCAAAGAACACATTCTTTTCTTTCGTACATTTAAGTTTTCAAATTAGGCAAAACTAAACTACAGGATTTAGGGATACGAGTTTAAGTGGTAAAGTTATAAAGAAAAACAAAGACATAATTACCATAAAAGTCAGGATAATTGTTACCTTTGGGGAAAGGGAAGGAATAGTAACTGGCAAGGGGGTTGGCGGGGGTGGCCAGTGGCTGGGGATACTAGAGATGTTTTATTTTCTTGACAAAGCCAGTAGTTACACAAGTGTTTGATTTGTGATAAATCACTGAGTTCTGTGTTTTTCTGTACTTTTTTTGCATGTGCATTATATTCTATAATAAATAATGTTGAGTAAAATAAAAAGAGTAGCATTAAACTTTCTACTGGGGTAGAAGGGGTTTGTCACTACCGGAAAATCTGGATGGTAGAATATAACAGAGCAATGCCTTCAAAATTCTAAGAGATAATTATTTTCAATGTAGATTATTCATTATTATAATCAGACAAGTTATTTATCAAATATATGGGTATTATAAAAATATTTTCACACATATATGAATGAAAATAAATTTACCTTCTGCACCCCTTTCCAAGGAAGTTTCTTGAAGATATGCTTCGGCAAGATAGGAGTAAAACAAGAAGAAACATTGGTTTCTAGAAATAGCAATGTAACCCATGAATACAGTGAAGAGAAGTTCCACAATAATATCAGAACAACCACTCTAGATTGGAGTAGGGGGACTGAGGTCCCAGAAGGGAATTCTCCTGGGAAACATTTTCCTCAGTAGTATGTCTGATAATTACTAATAGTTTCAAAAGGTAGAATAACAGGGGAAAAAAGCAATTTTTCAAATTTAAATTCAGGTGAGAAAATTAAAATCATAATACATCACTTGGTTTTGCAGGGAATGAGGTCTTTGTCATAATAATATAAAGTCTTGATATGTAAAGAATTTGTTGATCTTTAGCTTCTAGAATCAACCTAGAGCTAAAGCATGAATATTGTAATTATAGAACTTACCATAAACATCAGTGATTTTGGCAATATAAACATGAAAGTATATAAATGACAGAACTTGGGGTACAGAATAAGGAAAGGAGGTGAAGAAAAGAGTACAGACACTGACAAAGAGGGGAATCAAAAGGTACTGCCTCTATTTGATAGAATAAGAAATAAAGACATGTCCCTCCATGATCTAGTCCCTGTCTACTTCCTTAATCTAGTCTTACACCCTTTTGCATTGCCTCCTGATTTCCTTCATCACCTCAGGTGTCTTCACTGTCTCTGCTCAAGTGTGAGTCATGGACAACTGGCACTCTGTCTTCCTCTTTGCTCACTTAACAATCTTCATCCTCCAGATCTCACTTCAAGCATCACTTTCTTAGGGAAACCTTCCTATACTCTCCAGATTAGATCAGATTCTCCTATTAAATACTCGTCTAGTTCACTGCACCTTCAAAAGATGCAAAAATGTTCAAAAGGAGGTGAAAAATAATTGCTCTGATCATAGTTATTCATATGTGTATCAGTCACCATTGCCACAATAATGCTGCGTAACAACCATCACCAAATGTAAGTGGTACACCACAATAAATATTTGTTCTCTGGGGCAGTTCAACTAATGTGTGGTGGGACTCACTCATGCATATGTGGTCAGCTGCAGGTCAGGTAGGCAGGTTTGCTGAACTTGGCTGGACTCTTTGTCAAGTCTGGAGCCTTGGCTGGGACAGTCTTTCTCCAAAAGGATAGCCCAAAATTATTCTTAGTGTCAGCATTCCAAGAGAATGAGCAGATAGGCACAGGGCCTCTGGAGATCTAGGCTCAGGACTGGCACACCATCACTTTTGTCTCAGTCTATTGGCTGAAGAAAATGCAAGGCTAACTAAGATTTGAGAAGTGAGAAGTAGAATTCATCAGTTGTTGGGATGGCTGCAAAGTCACATTACAAAGGGTTGGATACAGAGAAGGGTGGGAAATGAGCCCTGTTTTTTAATTTTGATAAAATGCCCATAACATAAAAATTATCATTTAACCATTTTTAAATATATAGTTCAGTGGTATTAAATAAAGTCATATTATTGTGTAGCCACCACCAAAATTCATCCCCCATGGATCCTTTCATCTTATAAAACTAAAACTCAATGCCTATTAAACAATAACTTCCCTTTCTCCCCTCCTCCCAGCCCCTGGCAATTACCATTATACATTCTCTCTTTAAGATTTTGACTAAATATCTCATATAAGTGGAATCATACAGCGGTTTGTGTGTGTGTGTGACTGGCTTGTTTTACTTAGCCTAATGTCCTCAAGATTCATCCATGTTGTGGCATATTGCAGAACTTCCTTCATTTTTAAGGCTGGAAAATATTCCTTTATATGTATATAGCATATTTTGCTTATCTCTTCATCTGTCAGTGGACACTTGGGTAGCTATTGTGAATAATGCTGCTATGAACAAGAGTGTACAAATATCTCTTTGAGACCCTGCTTTCAGTTTTTTTGACCATATACCCAGAAGTGGAATTGCTGGGTCATGTGGTATTTCTATTTTGAATTTTTTTAGGAAGCTCCATACTGTTTTCCACAACAGCTGTACCATCTCACATTTGGAACTGGGCTCATTTTTGCAATCAGTCTACCACAGGGTGATTTATTTGATTAATGTCTGTCTCCCTCACGAAAATATAAAGGCAGGAATTATGTTTTGTTTGTCACTATTTTATCCTCAATGCCAAGCACAAGTGCCTGACATGTTAATAGTTACTCAATAACTATGTTAAATCTGCAACTGATAATTTTACTATCTGAGCTTCTGTGTTTTTATTTTCTGTTCTTTTTTTTTTCTAATGAATGTCAGTCATATTATCAAGTTCACTCTGATGCCTGGTTTACTTTCATGTCAAATGTTGCATTAGAAAAATTGTTTATAGGCATAATGCAAGATCTCAGATGGAGATAACTTCCACTAAGATTTATGTTTGCTTTCACCAGATGCAAGGGGAAAAGGATGAAGGGCACCAGGAATCCAGGACCATCTTAACCCAGTTGCAGGAACTGAGATTTTCAGGGCCTTGGAGATGGGCTGCCGAGTCTGGGCAAGAGCAGGTTTAGACATTCACAGAAAGATAGACAAAATGAAAAGGGAGAGAGCTATGTACCAGATGGAGGAAAAAGATAAAACCACAGAAAAACAACTAAATGAAGTGGAGATAGGCAAACTTCCAGAAAAAGAATTCAGAATAATGATAGTGAAGATGATCCAGGACCTCAGAAAAAGAATGGAGGCAAAGATCGAGAAGAAGCAAGAAATGTTTAACAAAGACCTAGAAGAATTAAAGAACAAACAAACAGAGATGAACAATACAATAACTGAAATGAAAAATACACTAGAAGGAATCAATAGCAGAATAACTGAGGCAGAAGAACGGATAAGTGACCTGGAAGACAGAATGGTGGAATTCACTGCCATGGAGCAGAATAAAGAAAAAAGAATGAAAAGATATGGAGACAGCCTAAGAGACCTCTGGGACAACATTAAACACACCAACAGTCACATTATAGGGGTCCCAGAAGGAGAAGAGAGAGAGGAAAGACCCAAGAAAATATTTGAAGAGATTATAGTCGAAAACTTCCCTAACATGGGAAAGGAAATAGCCACCCAAGTCCAGGAAGTGCAGAGAGTCCCAGGCAGGATAAACCCAAGTAGAAACATGCTGAGACACATAGTAATCAAACTGACAAAAATTAAAGACAAAGAAAAATTATTAAAAGCAACAAGGAAAATATGACAAATAACATACAAGGGAACTCCTATAAGGTTAACAGCTGAATTCTCTGCAGAAACTCTACAAGCCAAAAGGGAGTGGCATGATATACTTAAAGTGATGAACGGAAGAACCTACAGCCAAGATTACTCTACCCGGCAAGGATCTCATTCAGATTCGAGGGAAAAATCAAAAGCTTTACAGACAAGCAAAAGCTAAGAGAATTCAGCAGCACCAAACAAGCTCTACAACAAATGCTAAAGGAACTTCTCTAAGTGGGAAACACAAGAGAAGAAAAGGACCTACAAAAACAAACCCAAAACAATTAAGAAAATTGTAATAGGAACATACATATTGATAATTACCTTAAATGTGAATGGATTAAATGCTCCAACCAAAAGACACAGGCTTGCTGAATGGATAGAAGAATAAGACCCATCTATATGCTGTCTACAAGAGACCCACTTCAGACCTAGGGACACGTACAGACTGAGAGTGAGGGGATGGAAAAAAGGTATTCCATGCAAATGGAAATCAAAAGAAAGCGAGAGTAGCAATACTCATATCAGATAAAATAGACTTTAAAATAAAGAATATTGCAAGAGACAAGGAAGGACACTACATAATGATCAAGGGATCAATCCAAGAAGAAGATATAACAATTGTAAACACTTATGCACCCAACATAGGAGCTCCTGCTAACAGCTATAAAAGAGGAAATTGACAGTAACACAATAATAGTGGGGAACTTTAACACCTCACTTACACCAATGGACAGATCATCCAGACAGAAAATTACAAGGAAAAACAAGCTTTAAATGACACAATAGACCACATAGATTTAACTGATATTTATAGGACATTCCATCTGAAAACAGCAGATTACACTTTCTTCTCAAGTGCACACAGAACATTCTCGAGGATAGATCACATCTTGGGTCACAAATCAAGCCTCAGTGAATTTAAGAAAATTGAAATCATATCAAGCATCTTTTCTGACCACAATGCTATGAAATTAGAAATCAATTACAGGGGAAAAAAATGTAAAAAACACAAACACATGGAGGCTAAAAATACATTACTACATAACAAGAGATCACTGAAGAAATCAAAGAGGAAATCAAAAAACACCTAGAGACAAATGACAATGAAAGCATGGTGATCCAAAACCTATAGGATGCAGTAAAAGCAGTTCTAAGAGGGAAGTTTATAGCAATACAATCCTACCTCAAGAAACAAGAAAAATCTCAAATAAACAATCTAACCTTACACTTAAACCTAAAGGAACTAGAGAAAGAAGAGCAAAGAAAACCCAAAGTTAGTAGAAGGAAAGAAATCATAAATATCAGAGCAGAAATGAATGAAATAGAAACAAAGAAAACAAGAGCAAAGATCAATAAAACTAAAAGCTGGTTCTTTGAGAAGATAAACAAAATTGATAAACCTTTAGCCAGACTCATCAAGAAAAAGAGGGAGAGGACTCAAATCAATAAAATTAGAAATGAAAAAGGAGAAGTTACAACGGACACTGCAGAAATACAAAGCATCCTAAGAGACTACTACAAGCAACTATATGCCAATAAAATAGACAACGTTGAAGAAATGGACAACTTCTTTGAAATGTATAACCTTCCAAGACTGAACCAGGAAGAAATAGAAAATATGAACAGACCAATCACAAGTGGTGAAATTGAAACTGTGATTAAAAATCTTCCGACAAATAAAAGTCCAGGACCAGATGGCTTCACAGGTGAATTCTAACAAACATTTAGAGAAGAGCTAACACCCATCCTTCTCAAACTCTTCCAAAAAATTGCAGAGGAAAGAACACTCCCAAACTCATTCTATGAGGCCACCATCACCCTGATACCAAAACCAGACAAAGATACTGCAAAAAAAGAAAATTACAGACCAATATCACTGATGGATATAGATGCAAAAATCCTCAACAAGATACTAGCAAACAGAATCCAACAACACATTAAAAGGATCATACACCATGATCAAGTGGGATTTATCCCAGGGATGCAAGGATTCTTCAATATATGCAAATTAATCAATGTGATACAGCATATTAACCAATTGAAGAATAAAAACCATTTGGTCATCTCAATAGACGCAGAAAAAGATTTTGACAAAATTCAGCAGTCATTTATGATAAAAACTCTCTAGAAAATGGGCATAGAAGGAACCTACCTCAACATAATAATGCCCATATACAACAAATCCGCAGCAAACATCATTCTCAATGGTGAAACACTGAAAGCATTACCTGTAAGATCAGGAACAAGACAAAGATGTCCACTCTCACCACTATTATTCAGCACAGTTTTGGAAGTCCTAGCTATGGCAATCAGAGAAGAAAAAGAAATAAAAGGAATCCAACTTGGGAAAGAAGTAAAACTGTCATTGTTTGCAGATGACATGATACTATACGTAGATAATCCTAAAGATGCCACCAGAAAACTACTAGAGCTAATCAATGAATTTAGTAAAGTTTCAGGATACAACATTAATGCATGGAAATCTCTTGCATTCCTATACACTAACAACAAAAGATCAGAAAGAGAAATTAAGGAAACAATTCCATTCACCACTGCAACATAAAGAATAAAATACGTAGCAATAAACCTACCTAAGGAGGTTGAAGACCTGTACTCAGAAAACTATAAGACACTGATGAAAGAAATCAAAGATGACACAAAGAGATGGAGAGATACACCATGTTCTTGGATGGAAGAAAAGTATTGTGGAAATGACTATACTACCCAAAGCAATCTACAGATTCAGTGCAATCCCTATCAAATTACCAATGGCATTTTTTACAGAACTAGAACAAAAAGTCTTAAAATTTGTATGGAGACACAAAAGACCCCTAATAGCCAAAGCAATCTTGAGGGGGAAAATAAAATGGAGCTGTAGGAATCAGACTCTCTGACTTCAGACTATACTACAAAGCTCCAGTAATCAAGACAATATTGTACCAGCACAAAACCAGAAATACAGACCAATGGATCAGGATAGAAATCCCAGAGATTAACCCACACACCTATGGTCAACTAACCCATGACAAAGGAGGCAAGGATATACACTGGAGAAAAGACAGTCTCTTCAATAAGTGGTGTTGGGAAAACTGGACAGCTACATGTAAAAGAATGAAATTAGAACACTCCCTAACACCATACACAAAAATAAACTCAAAATGGATTAAAGACCTAAATGTAAGACCGGACATTATAAAACTCTTAGAGGAAAACACAGGAAGAACACTCTTTGACATAAATCACAGCAAGATCTTTTTTGATCCACCTCCTAGAGAAATGGAAATAAAAATAAAAATAAACAAATGGGACCTAATGAAATTTAAAAGCTTTTGCACAGCAAAGGAAACCATAAACAAGATGAAAAGACAGCCCTCAGAATGGGAGAGAACATTTGCAAATGAATCAATGGACAAAGGATTGATCTCCAAAATATATAAACAGCTCATGCAGCTCAATATTAAGAAAACAAACAACCCAATCAAAAAATGGGCAGAAGACCTAAATAGACATCTCTCTAAAGAAGACATACAGATGGCCAAGAAGCACATGAAAAGCTGCTCAACATCACTAGTTATTAGAGAAATGCAAATCAAAACTACAATGAGGTATCACTTCACACTGGTTAGAATGGGCATCATTAGAAAATCCACAAACAACAAATGCTGGAGAGTGGGTAGAGAAAAGAGAGCCCTCTTGCACTGTTGGTGGGAATGTAAATTGATACAGCCACTATGGAGAACAGTATGGAGGTTCCTTAAAAAACTAAAAATGGAATTACCATATGACCCAGCAATCCCACTACTGGGCATATACCCAGAGAAAACCATAATTCAAAAAGACACATGTACCCCAATGTTCATTGCAGCACTATTTACAGTAGCCAGGACATGGAAGCAACCTAAATGCCCATTGAGAGACAAATGGATAAAGAAGATGTGGTATGTATATACAATGGAACATTACTGAGCCATAAAAATGAACGAAATTGGGTCATTTCTAGAGATGTGGATGGATCTAGAGACTGTCATACAGAGTGAAGTCAGAAAGAGAAAAACAAATATTGCATATTAACACATATATGTGGAACCTAGAAAACGGTACAGATGAACCGGTTTGCAAGGCAGAAATAGAGACACAGATGTAGAGAACAAACATATGGACACCACCGGGGGGAAAGGTGGTGGGCGGGGGGCGGGGGGGCTGGCTGGTGGTGGGATGAATTTGGAGATTGGGATTGACTTATATACACTAATACATATAAAATAGAATACTGATAATAACCTGCTGTATAAAAATTAATTAATTAATTAAAAATTTTAAAAAGAGCTGGTTTAGCTCTCAGATACAACAGACTAATTTTAATATGTCCACCTTTTCTCTCTGTCTTTAGCAAGGGGATTGACCTTCTATTACCAAAGGGGGACACTCTCCCTCAATAAATATTTGTTCGGTGAGACGCTGGATAAATTTTATGGTCTTCATTCTTGGCCTTTTTGCAATATTTAAATGTTACGGGAGGAATGAAAACGCTGCAATTTTCAGAGTTGCTGCAGCTGTTTCTGCATTCTAGTGGTGGCAGCAAAATTCATCTTTGGGAGAGACTGTTCTTTTGTTTGGGAAAATGCTTTAATGAGCCTCTTGAGGATGCAAAGGTGAGGCCCAGAAATTAGCCTGGAAGGAGAGGTTAAGACACTGAAGAGATAACTGCACTGCCAGCAAACATAAAATATTCCTGGGGTGCAGAATTTACAATGAGGCAAACTAAATGTTTCCTTTCTTGGGTGGGAATAAACAGGAATCTGGGGCCCCAAAACTTGGAGAAGGAGGATTCTGGGTTTAGCAGACTCTGAAGTAGGAAGAGCTTTAGACCCCCTATGCGAGGGCACGGCCAGTCCTGTGCTGTAATTCCTCTGTGCTACATTCACATCTCCGCTTCTTTGTTATTTCTGCAGCCTGGTGTCTGTGGCACTGAAGGGAAGTGACTGGTCCACAACTGGGACAGCCTGGGGTGTAGCAGCATCTCAATGGAGGAATATACCTCCATATTCCACAAACCCAGAGCAGCAATTCAGAGCTGGCAGTTGCAAATGGTGCCCAAGTTACAAGCCTCAGTCATTGACAACTCCTGTCACCACCACGCCATATGCAATTGCTCTCCTAATCCTGTTCATTTTACTCCTTAAGTAGCTCTTAAATCTCACCCCTCCTTTCCAGCCCATGGCTCCTGCCCTTAAGGCCTCACCCATCTGACCTGGGCAATTGCAGTAACCTTAAGCCAACCTCCAGGTCTTTCAGCCCTAGTTCATCATCACAGCTGCTAAGGTGATTTTTTTCCAAAGTACAGGTCCCGTTGCAAACTCACCTATGCAGAATCCTCTGCTACAGGGTAAGGTCTCAGCTCCGGCGCTGGGCAGACAAAGCTCTCCACCATCCAGCCCCAACACATGTGCCAATCTCGTCTACATGGCTTCCCTCCACCTCTGTGTCGTGTGCTCAGGCTACATGGTGACACAGTGTGGTGGTGAAGAGTACAAACTCACAGCCAGCCTCTGCCAGGGTTTGAATCCCAGCTCTGCCACTAACAAATACTGATCATGGCTAAGTGACCCAATCTCATCTGTACCTAAGGTTGTTGTGGGGATTAAGTGAGCCAGTAAACCTAAAATCTAAGAACAGTCTGAGGATGTGGCTACATAAGTGTTTGCTATTGTTATCATTGTTACTATTATCCCCAAACTCTCCTGCTCTATGCTCTCCCAGCCACCTGACCCCAATGTCCTTCCCATCTCATGTGCCTGACAAATTCCTATTTATTTTCAAGGCTTCTGTCACCTCCTCCATGAAGCTATTTCTAATCCTTCATGCCCCTGGCATTCACTTCTCATTTGAGATCACAATTTTCTGTTCACGTGTCTGTCTTTCCATCAAGTTATGGGCTACAAGTGAATAGGCCCCTCCCCCATCTTATTGTCTCTATTTCCATAATGCCTGGCACATAGTAGATGTGCAAATAAATATTTCTCAAGTTAATGTCCGTCTCCCATCCGAAACTAGGATGCTCAACATGGGACCATGTCTCAGTCATCTTTATATTCCTCAGTTCTTAACCCAGCACATTGGATTTTATCTTCCATAACTACCAACACTCCTCAGCCAACCCTGTGAGATCCCCAGATCTCCAGCCAGTCTCTGAATGATTCTGATCTTAAATAGTGGTTCTTGCCTGGTGAATGCCAGAATAGGTCACTGTTTGACCTGTCATCCACTCTTGCTATGGGCCAATGCTATGCTCCTTTGTCAGTAGCTTGCAGCCATAGGCAGAGAATTCAGAGAGTGTTTTGAGGGTTGACACAAGAGGAAAATGGACAGCTTTTGTTGTGACCCCAGTTCCCATAGAATGCCAATATACATATATTTATTCACATTGGGTCTGAGTTAGCAAGAGTCTAGAGAATTCGATAGGGGCATGGAAACAGAGCCAAATGGTCACTGGCCACAGAACACTACATTGCAAAGGAAAACATCCACTTAAGTAAAAGATAAAACAAAGCAGCATGCCAACTTTATGACCTTGAATATTTCTTATTTCATTATACATTGGAGTTAAAATACTGTGCGTAATCTCAAAATGATGGTCAAGGATATCCATTTCCGACACATATTCTTGGTCTTATTGGAACAGAGGAAAGAGATAAGTTCAGCAGACACTGAAAATAATAATTGCTTTGTCCTGTCAAATAGCCTGACGGTAACGTAAATCAACCCCCATCAGTGAGTTTGTGGAATGCACACAAGCCCACGCAATCCTAAAAGATGGCTTATTGCTGGTGAGTAGAATCCATCTGTATTTTCTATCACATAAGATTCAGAGGACTGATTACCCTGGCTTTTTTTCCCTTTTTCCAGTTTTTACTTTATTTTTTTTAATTGAGGTAACGTTGGTTTATAACATTACATAAATTTCATGTGTACAACATTATATTTCTATTTCTGTGTACCCCACAGTGTGCTCACCACCAAAAATTTAGTTTCCATCCATCACCATACAGTCGATCCCCTTTATCCATTTTACCCTCCCCCTGCCCCTTCCCCCTCTGGTAACCACTACTCTGTTCTCTGTATTTACCTGAGTGGGGGTTCTTTGGGGTTTGTTCATTTATTTTGTTTGTTTTTTATATTCCACATATGAGTGAAATCATATAGTATTTGTCTGACTTATTTCACTTAGCATAATATCCTCAAGGTCCATCCATGTTATCACAAATGACAAGATTTCACCTCTTTTATGGCTGAGTAGTATTCCATTGTATGTATATGCCACATCTTCTTTATTCATTCATTTCTTGATGGGCACTTAGGTTGCTTCCATATCTTGGCTGTTGTAAACAATGCCTCATTGAACCTAGGGGTACATGTATCTTTTCAAATCAGTGTTTTCATAGTCTGGATAAATTCCAAGAAGCAGGATAGCTGGATTGTATAGTAGCTCTATTCTTAATTTTTTAAGGAATTTTCATACTGCCCTCCACAGCGGCAGCACCAATTTACATTCCCACCAACAGTGCATGAGAGTTCCCTTTTCTCCACATCCTCTCCAACACTTGTTATTTCTTGCCCTTTTGATAATAGCCATTCTAACAGGCTTGAGGTGATCTCTCATTGTGATTTTGATTTACATTTCCCTAATAATTAGTGATGTTGAACATCTTTGCATGTGCCTGTTGGCCATCTGTACGTCTTCTTTGGAAAAATGTTTATTCAGCTCCTCTGCCCATTTTTTAATCAGGTTGTTTTTTGTTGTTGTTGTCGTTGAGTTGTATGACTTCTTTATATATTTTGGATATTAACCTCTTATTGGATGTATCATTTACAAATACCTTCTCCAATTTAGTAAGTTGTCTTTTTGTCTTGTTGGTGGTTTCCTTTGCTGTGCAGAAGCTTTTTAGTTTGATTTAGTTCCATTTGTTTATTTTTGCTTTTTTTCCCCTTACCTGAGGAGTCATATCTAGAAAGATATTGCTAAGACTGATGTCAAAGAGCATACTGCCTATGTTTTCTTATAAAAATTTTATGATTTCATGTCTTACATTTAAGTCTTTACTCCCTTTTGAGTTAATTTTTGTGTATGGTGTGAGATAGTGGTCTAGCTTTATTTTTTCCATATGACTGTCCAATTTTCTCAACATCATTTATTGAAGAGACTATCCTTTCTCCATTGTATGTTCTCTGCTCCATTATTGAATATTAGTCATCCATATATGTGTGAGTTCATTTCTGGGATCTCAATTCTGTTCCATTGATCTATATATCAGTTTTTCTGCCAATACCATGCTGTTTTGATTACTATGGCTTTGTAATATAGTTTGAAATCAGGGAGAGTGACACCTCCAGCTTTGTTCTTTTTTCTCAAGATTGCTTTGACTATTTAGGGTCTTTTGTGGTTCCCTATAAATTTTAGAATTGTTTGTTCCATTTCTGTGAAAAATGTCCTTGGGATTTTGATAGGGATTTCATTGAATCTGTAGATTGCTTTAGGTAATATGGACATTTTAACAATGTTATTTCTTCTAATCCATGAGCCCAGAATATCTTTCCATTCATGTTTATATTCTTCCATTTTTTTCATCAGTGTCCTATGGTTTTCAAGGTACAGGTCCTGCACCTCCTTTGTTACATTTATTCCTAGATATTTTATTCTTTTCGTTGTGATTGTAAGTGGAATTGTTTTCTTAATTTCTTTTTCTGATAGCTCACTGTTAGCCTATAGAAACACAACAGATTTTTATATGTTAATTTTGTACTTTGCAACTTTACTATTTCATTTATTATTTCTAATAGTTTTTTGGTGGAGTCTTTAGAGTTTTCTCTATTTAAAATCATGCCACCCACAAAGAATGACCGTTTTACTTCTTCCTTTCCAATCTGGATGCCTTTTATTTCTTTTTCTTGCCTAATTGCTCTGGCCAGGACTACCCTGGCTTTTCTTAAAACCAATAGCTCAATATTTCAGATGTCTCTTACCTGAATAAAAAGTGGATAACAGAGAACTCCAGTGTTTTAAAAAGTCGTTTGTTGAAGAGAAATAAGCACTGAGAGAGGAGAACTGGCTGCTCACAGAGCTTAGAGGAACAGTGATTTAGAGTGGTCACTCCATTCCTCAGTCTTCTCCCCATCTGGGGACACTCTTGCATGAGCAACATCTCCAAGGTGGACACTCAGTAAACCAAATCACAAGAAGCCAGAATGTGGCCCAGAACACCAATCTATTTGTTTCCTGAGAGTTAGGGTGTGGGTTGTAAATGACACCTATTGTCAAAAAATGTCTTGGGGTAAGTAATTGAAAAAGACTTGAAAACAAGACAGGCATTGGCCTGGCTTCCCAGAGGTTCTGGAATGCAGGCTTCATGGAAAGAAGGTGGCTCATGGAAAGGTGGTTCAGTCCAAACTGGGGAAATATTTAAGGATCACCTCACACTCTAGCAGCACAGTTGTAGGGGCCTCAGGGTAAGTCCCTCCATATTTCTTTATCTATTAAGCATGGCCACCCTGTGATATCTGCACTCCCTTTGCCTTAGAATCTTCTCCACTGCACACATGAGAAATAAGGAACTCCAAGAAGGAAAATTGGGGAACAGGGTGGGAGGGGCACCTTTGTATTGTAAGCCTTTTTTCAACTACTTGAACTTTGTGCCATGTGAATATATAGCATATTCAAAGAGAAAAAAATTGGATTATAAAAAGAATACCCACACCCTTGGCCTTGGGAGCATTTCTGGGAAAGGCACATGCCCCAAACTGAGCACTGTCCCAACGTTTCCTGGAGCCCAGGAGAGAGGCATGCCAACCCCCTCAGGATGGCCAGTCACAAGGGCCATCCCTGCAAGCATGCGCCTGCTATGCAGAGTCCTGCCAGAGAAAGAAGCTGACCCTGGGCGTGTCTTCAAGACAATGTTGGAGCACCGCAGTCCATCCTCTCTTGCACTTTTCAGTACACGAACCTTTTATGCTTTAAAAATAAATCAGTAAAAAGAATGTGTCTGTCTTACAAAGTACTGAAGAACTCCTGAGCTGCTGTAGAGCACTGTCTGCCCAACCTTTTGGGTGAAGAAAATGCACGGCCGAGTGGTTAGGAGTTTGGGGGTCAGAGATATCTGGAACTGAATCTTGGCCCAATCAATTCCTAGATACAGGATTTGGGCAAATTACTGGACTTTCCAAAACCTCAGCTTTTAAAATTACAAGTTGGAGCTAATAGTGATCCATATCCACTGGAATGTAAGCCCCGTGAGGGCAGGGACCCATCTTTCTTGTTATTGTTGTATCTCAGGGCCTGGGCAATGCCTGGCACAAGGAGGTGCCCAGTACATAGTTTTGCAATGAATGAAGAATGACGAATACCTCCTAGGGTTGTTGTCAGGATTAAACAGGAAAATGCATGTCAAGTGCTTAGCAAAGCATCTGGCCCTTGTTGAACACAAAGCAAATGTTGCCTTTTATTATTATTAATTTGGGAAGCAAATTGTCAAAACTACTTTCTTTTCCTTTTTTTCATTTTTTTACTTGTTATTGAAACCTAACATATATACATAAAAGCACAACATTATTTGAGTTATTTGGCCGCATCCCCACCCCACTTCTCTTTGGCTAAAGACACTTCTGCCACATGATCCACCCTGCAACATACTGTTTCTGAACATCTGTGCAGTGGTTGCACCTTAAGCTAATTGGTTCAGTTAAACGGTGGCCAGCTGGTTTCACTTCTCCAACCTAGAAACTGAAGTAGAAAAATCTTTGCTCCCTGCAGGTACCTGCAACAGCCTGTTGGAGCATCCAGGAATGGGTATATGTCAGTGTAGACACTTCAATGTCAAGAGCACATCTTAGCTCTGAGGTCTTCTGTGGTTTCTGAGTGCTACATGCAAGTGCAGCCACAAAGTTAATGGTTTTCTCATCTCTTCTCTTAAATGGAGATCCTGCCTTTCTCAATGATGGTGCCAAAAGCAACTAGACAGTAAAACACCAAGGAGACAAGGATAAGCTAGGGAGTGGTTTTTAGAGTTACTTGCTCATTCATTCATTCATTCATTGCTCACCACTTCACTCAGTGTTATCATTGAGTTACATGATGACGATAAAACCATCAATAGTTACGGTCCCTTCCTTGTAGAATTAATGGTCAGGTCAGCTAAGTAGATACTGGATGAATAATTACAGATATAATGAATGTTCTGAGAAGGGGAAGTCTGGAATTCTTTGTAAGTATATAAAGCAGGGAGCTAACTTCATGTAATCGGGCAAGGCCTTCCTGAAATGTCATAGTTGTCCAAGCAGAGACTAGAGTTTGTGGGAGACCAGGTGAGGCTGCTCTCGGGCACCTTTCTAAGGGGTCTTTCAGCCACCTTGACTTGCTGTCACTGAACCACATTGGAGCCGCATCATGAAAATACAAGGCTTTTCTGGATGCCTTGGAGTTCCCCAAGCTCTACCCTTGGGCAGTTGGAAGTTCTGACCTTAAAGGGAAGCCAGGACAGTCACATCTAAAGCCCATCCTGCCTTGCCTGCCTCAGCATGAGAGGGACGTTCCCTAGTCCTGTGTGGCCAACACTTCCCTCATGATAGACCCTTGTCCTTCCTACTTTGCGGTAAGTTTCCAAGCTTTGGATCTTGAGATGAAAAATTCAGCTTCAAAAGTTCCAAGAAAATGCCTCCTCTCTCCAAAGTCTGCCTTTCTAGACTAGGGTTGAGAAACTTTTTTCTATAAAGGACCAGATGGTAAATATTTCAGACTTCACAGGCCATGTAGTTCTGATCACAACTACTCAGCTCTGCTGCTATAGTGCCAACGCAGCCATAGACAATTTGTACACAAACGAGCATGGCTGTGCTCCAATAAAGCTTCACCGAAACAGCCACCAGATTTGGTCCAAATGCCGTAGTCTGCTGACTCCTATCCTAGACTATTGTCTGTCTGTGGATTTAGAAAGTCTAGTTTGAAATTTACGGCTGGCGATGATTTCTTTGTTCTAGGTAGTATCCTCCTTCCTCTCTCCTGGGGCAATGAGCTTGGTCTCCTGGCCCAGCTTTAAGGGCAGCAAGGGAGCAAAAAGTAAATTACTAAGAAGGGAGAATATGTCAAGAGGTTCTTCAAAGCATTTTCCTGCAACATATTAATGCAAAAAAAAAAAAAGTTTTTATAGCAAATAGAATGAAATCCTATCTGACTTTATTCATGTTATACAAGCTTGGACAGCTTGGAACTAACCTCCTCCCTTCTATTCTTGCCTCCTTTCAACCTATTCTGTACTGTCCTGCCAGAGTGTCTTTTAAAAACAAAAATCTGATGATGTCGCTCCCTTACTTAAAGCCCTACAATGGCTCCCCATTGCTCTTATGATAAAGGCTCTGCAGGACAACAGAGTTCCTACCCAGCAGCGGCCCATTTCTTCCTCGACACCAAGCCCAGTGTGCCTGGCCCCAGGGCGTGAATCATGGCTGGTCAAAACCAATCACGGCAACCCTACACCATGACTGGTCTGGGGGTGGACTCGTGACACAGTTCTGGCCAACAAGACACAAGAAGAGGTATGCTGGGGACTCTGGGGAAAGTTCTTCTGTGATGAGAGAGCATGTAAAAGAAAACTATGTTTTCCTCTGCTCTCAGAACACTTCTGATACCAAATGTGTGGAATTTTGCACACCAAGCAATTCTCCAGTTGTCAATGGGCACTGACTGGGTGCCCTGCAACTGAACTTGATTCTGACCCTAAATGCCAGGGGTTAGTACGGACCCCAAGGTTAAGGGCTCAGTCCCACAAGACAGCCCCCCACTTCTGACTCTGTTTCAAATTCCAGGTGGTCCCCTGTACTTCTGAACCACCAGCTATAAATGGGGAGTTCCCACCACCCCCTCCTTCAGGGTCAATAATTTGCTAGAACATCTCACAGAACTTGGAGAAACATTGACTTATGCATACTGTTTATTATAAAGGATATTGCAGAGGATGTATTGTCCTATGGACGTCTTCATCTGAACAGCCAGATGAAGACGTCCATAGGACAATACATGGGGAAGGGGAGTAGAATTCCCATGCCATCTCTAGGCACGGCACCATCCCAGCACCTCCATGTGTTCACCAACCTGGAAGCTCTCCAAACTCCATAGTTTAGGGATGTTTATGGAAGCTTCATCACATAGGCATAATCAATGACTGGCTCAACCTCCAGTCCCCTACCCTCCCCAGAGGTTGGGAGGTGGGGCCGAAAGTCCCAAGTTTCTCATCATGGTTTGGTCTTTCTGGTGACTTCTGAAGCTATCTAGGGGCCCTCAGTCACAAGTCATCACCTTAGCATTCAAAAAGACATTCATCACTCTGGGGATTCCAAGGGTATTAGAAGGTCGTATGTCAAGAACCAGGGTCAAAGACCAAATATTAGAATAAAAGATGTTCCTAACCTCCCATCACTCAGGAAATTACCAGGGTGTTAGGAGCTCTGTACCAGGAACCAGAGACAAACACAAATATATCTCTTACTACACCACAGCAAGCAAGGAGAAGGTTTGTCCATAGCCCCTTCCTTTCTGCTTGGGAAACTGTCATATGGGGATGTGATGCCTGGAGCTGCAGGAACATACTGGATCATACCACTCCCAGGCTCTACCTTAGAGAGAATGAAGTTGATCCAGATTCCCCGGAGAGCCCTGAAGCATCAAGTGCCCAAACTTTAACCCAGGGTGAGCTAAGTTTCTAAGAAAGCTGGACCAAATTCAGCTCTTGACTGCGTAGGGAACAGGAAGATGGATGGACGGGTCCCAGTCTCCCTGGGCTGTGGCTGACAGGAGCCTCTCTTCCCTTCCTCAGTGTGCACATCAAGCACACTCTTCTCTCAGGGGACAAACTCAATGGTTAGTCACCAAAGCTGTCCACTGATGGCAGGTCAGGCTCACGGCCGAGCCCTGTTAAGAAATTTCAGGTTGAATTAACTTGCAGAGCCGCAGAAGCACTTGGTTTTATTTACCCAGCTCAGTACCCAAATGGATTTTCAAGACTTTGAGCTCTTCTGTATACATGTCATGCCGCCAGAGTTACTATAAACCCTTGGGCAATTTGCAACATACCCTAGACCAGTCTTGGCTCCCAGGGGTCACCCTCCGAGGAGGCGCTGCTGGGTTCTTGGAATGTGGTCAAAGAACTCAACAATCAAGGACTTTTCCAAATATGTGCATAAAGCTGTGAAAGCTGTACCTTCTCCCCGCCTTGGCCCAGCAGCCGGGGCTCTCCAATAGTCAGGAGCCAAGGGAAGCTCATTTTTCTTTTCCTTCCTGCTGGGATAGCACCTTTTTTTTCAGTCTGACTTTAAAAGGAAGCAACAGTGGGAGAAACTGTAAGGGATCCTGCTGTTGGAGAGAAGTTGAAATCACGGCCCCGAGTGGCGTTCTCTTCCTGTGTCCCTTGACTGCCTCTCAACTCCTTCCTTTGTGGTCTCTGGGCCTCCATGTGTCAGAAACCAGGAACGGAAGGCAAAAATTCTAACTGAGCTGGGATTTCCTCCTAGGAGAGGAAAAAGGCTCAAAGGAAAGAGAAACATAAAAATATAAGGCATATTTGTACACGCACCCAGAATGAGGAAAGCCAAGGTTTCTAAGATGGAGTCTTCCCTGCTCAGGAAGTTAATATTGAAAAACACCGAGTGGTTACTATGTGTCCAGCCCTGTTCTACCATGGTCTTCATGTGATAACTTATTTAATCATCACAACAACCCTATAAAGTAAATGCTATTATTATCATCATCCCATGTCCTGGATGTGGAAAACTGAGGCCCTGAGAGTTTGAGTTCCTTGCCCACGACTACCGAGTTAGTGAGTGACAGAGCTCTGATCTGGACCCAGCAGTCCCATTCCAGAGCCCTCTGTGACTTCTTAGGGATGGAGATAAAACATCAAAGACAGAGTGAGCTCTTTAAAAAACAAATCAGATGGCATGACCCCACTGCTTAAAATCCCTTCCGTGGCTTCCCACTGCCTTTAGGATGGAGACCAGCTCCTCACCCAGCCCACAGAGCCCTGTGTGGTCCAGCCCTGCACTCCCCTATGCTGGCTGCTAGCTGTGTCTCGGGCACAGGGCTCACTCCCCCTACAGTGCCTTGGCACTAGCTGATTCCTCTGCATGGATTGCTTTTCCTCCTCCCCTTCCCCCTCCTCCTCTTCCCACAGATCTTTTCTCTATCCTCACTGCCTTAGGGGCGCCCTCCCTGACCCCTGAGCACCCCCCAGTCCATGCCCTCATCTGCCACATCACTTTCCTCATGAGTGTACCCTCTCACCAACTGAGTGATTCTTTGATTAACGTTTGTCCCTTCTCTACACCATCTAATAGAAGTGGTGGAGGCACATGGGTCATTTCAGAGTTTCTCATAGCCACATTTTAAAAAGTAAAAAGGAACTAGTGAAATTAATTTTAATAATATATTTTATTTAGCCCACTGCATCCAAAATATTATCATTTGAATATGTAAGCAACATGAAAATTATTAGTGAGATACGTTACCTCATTTTTATCCTACTAAGTCTTCAAAATCCAGCCTGTATTTCACGCGCACAGCACATCTCAATTCAGACTAGCCACGTTGCAAGTGTTCAGGCCACATGTGACTCATGGCCCCTGCATTGGACAGTGCAAGTCTAGTCCTGTCTCCTCCCCTCAAGGAGGTCAAGTATGACCATTTCACAGGTGATACAACTGAGATCCAAAGTGGCTAGTCCCGTGGCTCTTGGCCAGAGGTGATTTCTCCCCCAGGGAACCGCTGGGGGCAGTTTTGACTGTCATGACTTTCCTGGGGTGGGAGGTTAGGGTGGAGGCCAAGTGTGCTGCCAAAGGTCCTACAAGGCACAGGGAAGCCCTTCACAATAAAGAAGGTGTCAGTAGTGCCCAGGGCTAGGTATGTGTTCTAGGACGTGTGCATGCGTTCACTGGTCGTCCCCTCTTTCCCTCCTT
>NW_006779881.1:973992-974962 GCF_000442215.2 Lipotes vexillifer | reverse complement strand
TGCTGAGTCAGCCTTTATCCATCAGTCCAGCAGGTCCTTCCCAACAGACTGCCAAGCCAGGTGCCTTGGGTCTGTATCCTACACACACACACACACACACACCCCAAGACTCTGGGGATGGGATCCAGGGGTGATTTCCATTGCAAACCATTTCTGAGCATCTTTTAAAATCTTCACTTGAGTTTGTGAAAGGAGGGCGAGAGCACCAGACCATGAACAGAAGCACTGTCTCTGCCTTTCCTGGTCCACCAGCCTCCTCAGGAGAGGAGCGGGAATATGCATGAGACAGTCCTACAGCCCCAGGGGAGCTTGAAAAGGATGAGCACGCAGCCTGGGGCAGAGAAAACACCCAGGGCCCTGCCCTCCTCCGACACTCCACTTCCCTGGCTTATCTCTGAGCCAGGAAGCTGGTGCTGCCAACTGAGGGCATCGCAGAAGCACACTGATCCTTCAGCCCCCAGCCCCACCCCCATCGTTTTAGAAGGAAGTTTAAGGAGCACAGCTCTGAGACCGGCTGGCACCTGGGATCTGGGACTCTTTGCTGCAGTGCTTGAACCTGGACAAACATCACCTTGAGCAACAAAATACAAAGAAACCACAAGGGACTAAAAATAACCATGTGCATTCACAGTTGGGGCAAATTATGGACAGTAAGATACAAAAAGACCAAACCCAACACCCACTTCAGAAGAGCCAGGAGCAAAACAGGGTGATGCGTATGCCCCCTGCACTCAGTACCACCAGGGGCTGGGCAAAACACCTAAGCCATCCCTCCAGCCCAGCCCCTGGGCCCGCCCCTACCCTCACCCCATCTAAAGAACCAGCTCGGGGGCTTCCCTGGTGGCACAGTGGTTAAGAACCTGCCTGCCAATGCAGGGGACACAGGTTCGAGCCCTGGTCCAGGAAGATCCCACATGCCGCGGAGCAACTAAGCCCGTGCACCACAACTACTGAGCCTGTGCTCTAGAGC
>NW_006779881.1:933962-973821 GCF_000442215.2 Lipotes vexillifer | reverse complement strand
CAAAAAAAAAAAAAAAAAAAAAAAAAAAAAAGAACCAGCTCGCCGTGCCTTGGGGAGGGAACGTGTTATTTGTTTTCGCTCCCCCCGCTGCAGCAAGGTCTCATAAAGCCTTGCATGAATTTCTTGTCTGGTCTCTTATCGATTTCTATTGATTAAGGAAGGCCAAGAACCCTGACTGGTAACGGCTCCACAGAACTCGTTTCCTAAAAGGGCCAAAACTACACATTTGGAAAGCAGAAAGCTGGACTGAGCTGTGAAGGGATTTCCCCAAGCTCTCCCTGAGCATCCTCTGAGCAGTCACCCCACTCCATGCCCTTTATGGGGCACACTTGCTTGCAGGTCCTGTGAGAACAAAAGGAAAGTGCCCGGGTCTACCCAGGTCCTGCGAGAACAAAGGGAAAGTGCCCGGTACAGGGCCTGCCCTTTACTGGAGATTTAATTTTAAAAAATAATTTTTTAAAAGGCAGCAACCTAGAGGGAGCCTGACTTGAATCGCTCAGGGCCTCAAATAACTCCCCAACCCCTCCCTCGTCACACCTGAATTTCACTTTCAACAGCTTTATTGAGGTATAATTGGCATTAAAAAAAAAAAAACCCTGAAGATATCTAAAGCTTACAATTGGGTAAGTTTTGACAAATGTATACACCTGTGAAACCACCACCAGACTCAAGATGGTAAATATGTCCATCTCTCCTAAAGTGTCCTCAGGCGCCCCCACCCCACCCCCACCCCTGTCTCCCCTTACCCCCAGGCAACCACTGATCTGCTTGCCGTCATTATGGATTCATTTGCATTTCCTAGAATTGTATATAAATGGGATCATAGAGGTCTACTTGTTTTTTTACCGGGCTTTTTTCACTCAGCCCATTTTGAGATTCATCCACATTGAATAGCATTTGCTGAACAGTATTGCATTGTAGGCATGTACCAAAGTCGTTTATCCATCACTTGATGAGCTATTACAACTAAAGCTGCTGTGAGCATTCAGGTACAAGCCTTCCCGTGGACATGTCCTTCCATTTCTCTTGGATAAATACCTAGGAGTAGTTACCTAGCAATGGCTGGGATCATAAGGTAGGTGTGAATTTAACTTTTTGAGAAATTGCCAGACTGTTTTCCAAAGTGGTTGTACCATTTTACATTCCCACCAGCAGTATTTGAGAGTTCCACAACCTTGCCAACACTTAGTATTGCCAGTCTTAGTGAAGTCAGTCTTTTTAAATTTTAGCTATTCTAGGGGGTGTAAAGTAATATCTTAATGCGGTTCTAATTTGCACTAAAGCCATGACAACAGATGTTAAACATTTTTTTTCATGTGCTTACTTGACATTCATTTATCTTCTTTGTTGAAGCATCTGTTCGTATCTTTTGCTCATTGTAAAAAATTGAGCTGTTTTCTTATTATGGCCTTTTGAGAATTGTTTATATAATCTGATTCAAATATTTTAACATATATAGGATTTACAAATATTTTCTCCCAGTCTGTTGCTTGTCTTTTCATTCTCTTAACAGAGTCTTTCGAAGGACAAGAGCTCTTAATTTTTAACTTAAAAAAATACTCACGGGCTTCCCTGGTGGCGCAGTGGTTGACAGTCCGCCTGCCGATGCAGGGGACACGGTTTGTGCCCCGGTCCGGGAGGATCCCACATGCTGCGGAGTGGCTGGGCCCGTGAGCCATGGCCGCTGAGCCTGCGCGTCTGGAGCCTGTGCTCCGCAACGGGAGAGAGGCCACAGCAGTGAGAGGCCTGCGCACCGCAAAAAAAAAAAAACTCACTTTACTGTGAGGTGCTCTCACAGATGTTGGGGGTATCATTAAGACTGCTCTGCTAGATGTTAAGAATAGGTTTTCTCATCTCATACCAAACCACCCTCTTGTTGAGCAGCCTACAGCCATATGGAACCTCCCAAGAGATTTCCAGGACAGACCTCTCTGTGCCTCGGTTTCCTTCTCTGTGAAATGAAGATAATAATAATACCCACTTCATAAGGTTGACAAAGGAATTAAATTAGTTAACACACCTAAAACTCTTATCACTAAGTGTCTGGCACTTAGTATGTGCTACATAAATGTTATCTAGTATTATTACTTCACACTAAGGATTTCCAAGCAGGCCAAATACACCACCTTGGGACAAAATACCTGGACAGTTCTGGTTGTTTTGGTAAACATTCATCTCTGTGCCTGTCTTGGGCTAAATGCATTACTCATTTACCTATCATAGCAAAGCAAAGAAGAAAGTAAAATAGTCATCCCCATTTTACACACAAGGAAACTAAGACCAAGCCCGGTTTGGAGTGGCTGAGCTAAAATTCAAGCTTAGGCCCGTTGGGCCCCAAACCCATGCTATTAACTGAAGGACTCCTTACCTCTGAGTAGAGTGGGCCTAAAGTCACATGGGTTTTCTGCCGCTGGCCTTGCTGGCAGGACAGTGGACCAGCTCCAGGGCCATTTCAGGTTGGGGAGCCTGCCCTTATGGATGCCCCTTCTAGACGTGGCTCCTTTCTAGAGCAGAAATGGTACCACTTCAAGGGCCACTTGGATACAAGTCAGACATAGGCCCATAGGCTCAAGAATGGAAGGAACTCTCGGGGTCACCAGGTCAGCCTTTTGCTGACACAAACTCCCCACGACCACCTTTGGCCCTGCTCAGATGAGAGGAGGCTCCCTGCCTCCCAGGAGGCCTTTCCCTTCTCCAGCTCCAACTGTTAGACACCCTTCCTGTGCCCCTACAGCCTCCTCGCACAGCGAAGACACTCAACCAATGTTTTTGAAATAATGTGCTGTCACGAAGTAGGATTTCTAGGGCAACATTTGCCAAGCCTTTTCAATACTACACCTGTGGTCCACAGGAGATACCATGCCTGCCCCACACCATGCTCTGGAGTTGGATCCTAGCTGTACCAGTTCCTCCTGTGCCACCTTGGCACCTGACCTTATCTCCCAGAGCCTCAGTTTCTCCATCTCTAAAGTGGGGGTGCCTCCATCACAGAGGTGTTGAGAGGATTAAAGGACTGACAACTGCCTGAGCAAAGTAAGTAGCCAGTCGCTGCTGACAGATGATGTGATGGCAACGATTTCCAGAAAGGTCCCAACATCCAGATTTGCTGCCAAGTCTTTTTCCAAATAACGGTGAAAGAGGAACTGGGACAATTTGGGGATGCATGTTTCAGTAACACAGTGCTTTTTTAATTTAACATTTTTATTGGAGTATAATTGCTTTACAATGGTGTGTTAGTTTCTGCTTTATAACAAAGTGAATCAGTTATACATATACATATATCTCCATATCTCTTCCCTCTTGCGTCTCCCTCCCTCCCACCCTCCCTATCCCACCCTTCTAGCTGGTCACAAAGCACGGAGCTGATCTCCCTGTGCTATGCAATTGCTTCCCACTAGCTATCTATTTTACATTTGGTAGTGTATATATGTCCAAATATACACTACCACTCTTTCACTTTGTCCCAGCTTACCCTTCCCCCTCCCCATGTCCTCAAGTCCATCCTCTAGTAAGTCTGCATCTTTATTCCCGTCTTGCCCCTAGGTTCTTCATGACCATTTTCTTTTAGATTGCATATATATGTGTTAGCATTCAGTATTTGTTTTTCTCTTTCTGACTTACTTCACTCTGTAGGACAGACTCTACGTCCATCCACCTCACTACAAATAAGTCAGTTTCATTTCTTTTTATGGCTGAGTAATATTCCATTGTATATATGTACCACATCTTTATCCATTCATCCGATGATGGACACTTAGGTTGCTTCCATGTCCTGGCTGTTGTAAACAGAACTGCAATGAACATCATGGTACATGACTCTTTTTGAATTATGGTTTTCTCAGGGTACATGTCCAGTAGTGGGATTGCTGGGTCATGTGGTAGTTCTATTTTTACTTTTTTAAGGAACCTCCATACTGTTCTCCATAGTGGCTGTATCGACCTACGTTCCTACCAAGAGTGTATGAGAGTTCCCTTTTCTCCACACCCTTTCCGGCATTTACTGTTTGTAGATGCTTTGATGATGGCCATTCTGACCGGTGTGAGATAATATCGCATTGTAGTTTTGATTTTCATGTCTCTAATGATTAATGATGTTGAGCGTTCTTTCATGTGTTTTTTGGCAATCTGTATATCTTCTTTGGAGAAATGTCTATTTATGTCTTCTGCCCATTTTTGGATTGGGTTGTTTGTTTTTTTGATATTGAGCTGCATGGGCTGCTTATAAATTTTGGAGATTAATCCTTTGCCAGTTACTTCATTTGCAAATATTTTCTCCCATTCTGAGAGTTGTCTTTTCGTCTTGTTTATGGTTTCCTTTGCTGTGCAAAAGCTTTGAAGTTTCATTAGGTCCCATTTGTTTATTTTTGTTTTTATTTCCATTTCTCTGGGAGGTGGGTCAAAAAGGATCTTGCTGTGATTTATGTCATAGAGTGGTCTGCCTATGTTTTCCTCTAAGAGTTTTATAGTGTCTGGCCTTACATTTAGGTCTTTAGTCCATTTTGAGTTTATTTTTGTGTATGGTGTTAGGGAGTGTTCTAATTCCATTCTTTTACATGTAGCTGTCCAGTTTTCCCAGCACCACTTATTGTAGAGGCTGTCTTTTCTCCATTGTATATTCTTGCCTCCTTTATCAAAGATAAGGTGACCATATATGTGTGGGTTTATCTCTGGGCTTTCTATCCTGTTCCATTGATCTATCTTTCTGTTTTTGTGCCAGTACCATACTGTCTTGATTACTGTAGCTTTGTAGTATAGTCTGAAGTTGGGGAGCCTGATTCCTCCAGCTCCGTCTTTCTTTTTCAAGATTGCTTTGGCTATTCGGGGTCTTTTGTGTTTCCATACAAAGTGTGAAATTCTTTGTTCTAGTTCTGTGAAAAATGCCCGTGGTAGTTTGATAAGGATTGCATTGAATCTAGATTGCTTTTTGTGAAATTTTTTGTTCTAGTTCTGTGAAAAATGCCAGTGGTAGTTTGATAGGGATTGCATTGAATCTATAGATTGCTTTGGGTAGTAGAGTCATTTTCACAATGTTGATTCTTCCAATCCAAAAGAACATGGTCTATCTCTCCATCTATTTGTATCATCTTTAATTTCTTTCATCAGTGTCATAAATTTCTACATACAAGTCTTTTGTCTCCTTAGGTAGATTTATTCCTAGATATTTTATTCTTTTTGTTGCACTGGTAAATGGGAGTGTTTTCTTGATTTCACTTTCAGATTTTTCATCATTAGTGTATAGGAATGCAAGAGATTTCTGTGCATTAATTTTGTATCCTGCTACTTTACCAGATTCATTGATTAGCTCTAGTAGTTTTCTGATAGCATCTTTAGGATTCTCTATGTATAGTATCATGTCATCTGCAAACAGTGACAGCTTTACTTCTTTTCTGATTTGGATTCCTTTTATTTCCTTTTCTTCTCTGATTGCTGTGGCTAAAACTTCCAAAACTATGTTGAATAATAGTGGTGAGAGTGGGCAACCTTGTCTTGTTCCTGATCTTAGTGGAAATAGTTTCAGTTTTTCACTATTGAGGACAATGTTGGCTGTGGGCTTGTCATATATGGCCTTTATTCTGTTGAGGTAAGTTCCCTCTATGCCTACTTTCAACACAGTGCATTTTTAAATAAACAGGTCAAAACACATATCGATGAACTCTGCCCCATCGAGTGTATCACCTCGGACTAGTCAACGATGCTTGAAAATTTTCGGTGTTGCTCTCATTCCTGGGCCACTTCTTCAGGATCCCAGTAGTGGCAAGTCTTCAAGGGAAGGAAGGCAGGGACCAAGTTGGGGTGCCATTGGGGTCCAAATAAGATGTAGTAAAACACCACGAGAATAGTCTTCCCTGATTGCTGATTTGAGCCATATGTGAACTAGGAGCCGACTCTGGACTTGAACAGCTATTTCTTTTTTTTTTTTTTAATTTACTTTATTGAAGTCTAGTTGATTTATAGTGTTGTGTTAATTTCTGCTGTCAGCAAAGTCATTCAGTTATACGTATATATATATTCATTTTCAGATTCTTTTCCATTATGGTTTATCACAAGATATTGAATTTAGTTCCCTGTGCTATACAGTAGGACCTTGTTGAACAGGCATATCAGCTTATACGTTTTGATCTTTTTTCCCAATACTATTTCTGAGGCTTTTTTTGATTCATTCATTCGAAAAGCATTTATGGCCTTTCAGCTGGAACCACCATCTTCCAGTAATTTCGCCAAAATGACTAACACAAAGAGAAAGAGGAGAAGCACCCCCTGTATGTTCTCCAGGCCTTTTAGAAAACAGGAAGTTGTTCCTTTGGCCACCTACACGTGAACCTACAAGGAAGGTGATATCGACATCTAGGGACTAGCACTGTTCCAAAGGGAACAGCATGAATGTCACCACGGCAAAACTGAAGGAGTCTATGAAGTGGCTCTGTGTGCTGCTGGCATTATTGTAAACAAACAGGTGAAGGGCAAGATTCTTGCCAAGAGAAGGAGCATATGTGTTGAGTGTATTAAGTGCTCTAAGAGCCAGGATAGGAGGGAGCCAAGAAGAAAAGTGCCCAGGTTCAAGGGAAGCACCGGCCCACTCCCCACAGAGAGGCAGGCTTTGTGAGACCGATGGAGAGGAGCCTAAGATGCTGGGACCCATTCCCTATGAACTCATGACATGATGAGGTGAAAAAAGCAAAACAAAATAATCACAGTGAAGATGCTCTGTGTGGTATCATAATGATGGATGGATGTCATTATACATTTGTCCAGACCCACAAATACACAACACCAAGAGTGAACCCTAAGGTAAACAATAGACTTTGGGTGATCACAATGTGTCAGTGTAGGTTCATTCTTAGTTTAAAAAAAAAAAGGTAACATTCTGGTGAGTGTTGTTGATGATGGGGGAGGCCATGCATGTGTGGGGCCAGGGATGTATTGGAAATATCTGTACCTTCCTCTTAATTTTGTGGTAAACCTGCTCTAAAAATCTAATGAGGGAATTCCCTGGTGTTGCAGTGGTTAGGACTCTGCGCTTTCACTGCTGGCACCCCGGGTTCAATCCCTGGTCAGGGAACTAAGATTCCTCAAGCCGCTCGGCATGGCCTAAAAAAAAAGTGATAATAATAATAATAATAATAATAATAATAATAATAATAATAATGAAGTCTTTTTTTTTAACCCTCTGGAACTTTTTTTCTTTAAAGGCACTTATTGAGCACATTATTTTTGCCAGCATAGATTTAAGCACTTGGAAGATACAAAAATGAATAAAATATAGTCCCTGACCTTGAATAATTATAGCTTATGCTTTTACAACTTTCACCATATGTGAGGCTCTGTGAATATGCTTTACACATATGAATTCATTTATTCCTCAGAGTAACCTTATGAGATGGGTACTCTCATAAACCCCATTTTATAGATGAGGAAACTGAGGCAGGGAGACATTAAGAAACCTGTCAGAGAGATCACATTCGGTAAGGAGCAGAGCCAGAATTTGGGCCCAGGCAGACTAACTACAGAGCCCACCACCTCACTGGATGGCCACTTAAGAGCCTGAGCTGGGAAGGAAGGTTGAGAGAAAAATGAACATGCAACTAGACAGCACCTGTGAAGGAGAGGCAGTTCCCTCATACGTCCTCACAAGCTCAAAGGTGTTCTGTTGAAAAGCCTTGGTAACCTTAGTCCAGAAAATGTTACCTACACCAACCCATTTATTCAGAAACTACTCATGGAGCCTGTACAATGTGCCAGATGTGTGCCTGATGGGAGGGACCCACCATGAGCACACCAGATGGGGTCCTGCCTCATCATGGAGAAGATGTACCTGGGCTGGGAGTCTCAAAGGCACCAAAGACGTGCACAGGGATTTGAGACCACCTTAACAGGGGAGTAACCTCCTCTGAGAATTAGAGTAAACTTGCTGGCTGGGGAGGGGGGTGGGGAAGTGGGGAATTTTAGCTGAGAGTTAGTTAGCTATGCTATGTGGCAAGGAGTGGGGTTCTAAGCAGAGGAAAATGCATAATATAAGCTCATGATATTGGAAGTTGCCTGGGGCACTCAAGGACTTGAGGGAAATCCAGCACAACTGGTGTGCAGAAAGAGGAAAAGATACGCTGGATGGACCTGGAGAGATTTTTCCGGATCCTTCATCATGAAGTGATGGGCAAGCCATGCAAGTAGTGGGTTGTTTTAATTAGGGTAAGTTAAACTGCTATTAAAAATCAACTCCAGGGCTTCCCTGGTGGCGCAGTGCTTGAGAGTCCGCCTGCCGATGCAGGAGACGCGGGTTCGTGACCCGTTTCGGGAAGATCCCACGTGCCGCGGAGCGGCTGGGCCCGTGAGCCATGGCCGCTGAGCCTGCGCGTCCGGAGCCTGTGCTCCGCAAATGGGAGAGGCCACAACAGTGAGAGGCCCGCATAACGCAAGGAAAAAAAAAAAAAAAATCAACTCCAAAATGTACAACCTTCCATCACAATAGAAGTTTCTCTCTTACTCACAGCAGAGTCCAAGAAATAGATTCATTCCTGGTTGGTAGACTGCTGTATCAGTTATCTAGTGTCCTGATGCTGCATAACAAACACCACAAAACTTCAGTGGCACACAGCAGTTAAGTGCTTACTGCACAGGCATCTGGAAGCAGATGGGGCTTGGCGAGATAGCACTGCTGATCTTGCTGGGCTCATTCACCAGCTCGTTCAACCAGCTCATGGGTTGCTGGTTGAAGGCTGATCTAGCTGGGGTGTCTTGGCTCACTCCGTGTGTCTCTTCTCCAGCAGACCAGTCAGAAATGTTCATATGGTGATGGCAAAGGTGCAAACAAATAGACAGAAACATGCAGGATTTCTTAAGACTCGGGCTTGGAACTGGCATACCATCACTTCCACTTCATTTTATTGGCCAAAGCAATGGGATATATATATATATATATATATATATATATATATATATTCCATTGATTTAACCAACGTACTCCACCTTTACAGGAGGTACTCCAAGTTCACATGACAATAGCTACAGGGAAGGATGAACCATTAAATTCACTCTATTTTCATGGCCCCTATCCTGAACGTGTTGATTCAGGGACCCCGGCTCTTTCCTTCTTGTGACTCTGCCATCCTGTAGAACCTTGTCACCATCTGAAACCAATCAGTAAAAGGGGGAAATCAGGATGGGGAAGGTGCGCTGCCTCTTAAGAGCCTCTTGAACTGTAAGTAGCCCTCATTGTTTCTTCTCACATTTCAGTGCCGAAAGCCAGTTATGTGACCAAGCCTAGCTGCACATCGCTGGCCAGATAGCTGCTTTCCATCCAGGACTGTGTAGCATGAGAGAGGAGAGGAAATTCTGATGGACAGCCAGCCGTCTCTGCCACAGGGAATGACTCACCACCGTGCTACCCTCAATTCCTAAAGGAAGCAAGAGGAGAGTAAACACCTCCTGCGCCTTAGTGCTGCCCCGGGTAGAAGTGATGGCAAACCCTCTATTATAACCCAACTCACCCA
This sequence comes from Lipotes vexillifer, assembly GCF_000442215.2. Lineage (NCBI taxonomy): Eukaryota > Metazoa > Chordata > Mammalia > Artiodactyla > Lipotidae > Lipotes > Lipotes vexillifer. The sequence goes on along the minus strand of NW_006779881.1, from coordinate 964,333 downwards.
GCCAGATGTTTCAAAGGGGCACCAGAGAACAGCATAGGTACTTGGACATCAGCCGACAGGGTGGCAGCCGAGGTGCTAGCCTTTGCAGATCCCAATGCAACAGATTAAGGAGTAGAGACCAGACACATTCCTTTGTCCCTGGGCTCTGTGACCCTCCTGAAGCCACACCCGGGCTTCCAGTGGAGCTTATGTGAGTGTGTCCCCCTCCCTCGATGCTGACCGCCCTCTCCCACAAAGAGGCTGCCACACAGGCACTTGGGACACCCAGCCAACATCGAGCTCAACCGACTCAGCCAGGGGGGCAGGAGGACTCCCAGCACCCCCTGCCCGCTCCCTGTCGAATGGTACCCCAGGGGCACGTGCCTCCAGAAAGCGGCGTGTTGGCTTGTTAAGCCTCTCTCTGGAAAGCCGAGACACGAAGCGAATGCCAATGATCCTCCACACCCGTGAGGAGGACACAATTATAGCAAATTCTGCTTACAGTTCAGATTCAATATCTGGAAGGGATAATCCTGAAATAAGAGATTGCCTGATTTCTCTCCCCAGCCTGTGAATGGTTCATTAGCTCCTATTTGACATTTGATGGTTGAGTCTGATTGGCCTTATTGTGGGAGTTGGACTTTAAGAAGTCCCCAAGACAGAGCAATCAAGTTTCACAATGATCCCCAACTGCAAATTTCAAAACATAAATGGCAGCTGCACCTTGGACATCAATCCCATGAATGCTGTGGGGAATTTGTATTTCATCCCCACTTAATGAAACTCAATCCTGCTTGGCAAAGCGGGGGTCCCTGACTCAGCAGTTAGGATTTCCTTAGCAGCTCAGCCCATGGGCTGCAAACAAAGAACCCCCAACTGGAGCATCGATAAAGTTGGTGTGTCCTGGGCTTGTGTGGGACCACCTGGGCACTGGGATCTCTCAGGAATGTGAGATGGAGGCTGTGTCCTGGAGGGGATGCAGCCTAACTGTGGAGAGGGGTCCCTTGGGCCCAAACTGGAAACGATTAAGGTAGCAGGGGCTGGGTTCCATGGAAGGGGCATAAGGGCTGCGGAAGTTCCCAAGAAGAGGAAGGACTGTGGTCTGGGCTGGCTTCCTGGAAGAGGCGTGCTGGGGCAGGACATGGGAGAGGGCTGCAGGAGCATGCCGGGCATGAGATGTAAGCAAACGGCTGGAAGGGTCCCTGCTTCCGCGCCGGAGGCAGGTGGGCCCACCTCGGGGTTCCTGGCACCTCCTGAGCTTCCCCATGCCCCGTGTCTGTCACACGGCATTGACCTCACCTGTCCTCATGGACCATGAGCCCTTTCAGGGCAGGGACTGTCTTATCCATCTCTGGTGCCCAGCAAAGAACTGAAGCTCAATAAATGTTGGCCGAATGAAGGACTGCATCTAACCATCATGTATATGCATCTATAGCAGTATGTTGCTGTTACTGTCACATTGCCAGTGGTGGGGATACATGAACCAACATCCAGGTCATTTCTTTGGCAAATTCCAGGACTCCCAGAACTTCTGAGAGGTAGCATTCATGGGGGATGTGAAGAGGACTCACCCTCTCCCTTAACTGTTGCCTTTAACTCCTAGGAGGCACAGAGGGTAGAGGGGACGAGGGGACAGCTATTGAGGGTCTACCAAGTGCCCAGCACGGCGAGAGCTGCCTTATATCCACTTACGGCTCATACAGGCCAGGTGTATAGTGCTTATGACACCAGCTCGGGAGCTCTGCCACTTACAAGCTGTGTGTCCTCAGGAGAGTTAGAAAACCTCCCTTGCCCCAGTGTTCTCTGGAAAAGGAACGCTTTCTACCACCAAGGGGGATGTGAGGAAGCCATGTGCTTGCGCTTGTAAAGCCCTTAGATCAGGGCTGGCTCATCGTCAGTCCCCAGTGAACACTCGCTGGCATTGCTGTGCCCTCGTCACCCCCCTTCCGCCGCCACAGTGTGCTGCTTCCATGTCACCATCGAGAGGACTGACACTCAGTGAAGAGAATGATTTGCTCGAGAGCCCGCAGCAGTGTGACCTCTGCTCTGCCTGACTGCAAAACCACAGCATCCGGGCGGCTGCTGCAGGGTGCTAGGGGCTTGAAGAAGCGAGAACATTTGGATCCGGCTGCCCTGGGCTGCATGCCTTCCCGGGTCCTCCGTTAACCCCCCAGCTCCCAGGCAGCTGCGCGAAGGCTGCTCCCCCAGGCCCGGCCTCCACCCTCCCAGCCCTGAGCCCCCGCGCCCGGGCCCAGTCCTGCTTCAGAGGGACCCTGGCGGCCACCCGGCCCTTGTCCACAGCCAGGAGACAGAGGCCTCCCTTCCAGCACCCGGCACACACTCGCACTCCGCCGCTTACACACTCATGCAGACATAAACACGCGCATGCTCACACGCGCATGCCTACACACGCTTACACATACCTATTCACACACCACCCACACTCACATGTGCAGATGCCCACACAGACGCAGCCTACCCGTGTTCACATGCTCTCACACACACATGCACACGTACACACACGCACTCACCTACCACACGTGCACACACTCACCTATAGACACAAAGTGCACACATATATACACGTACTCACAGCAGGCAGGCTTGCACACACGTGCTCACACACCTTTGACCACAGGGGGAGAAAGGCAGAAACACACCGACAAAAGCCAAGGTCAGAGGCACATCATCTCCTCCCAAGAGAGCAGCGCAGCTCAGGCAACACCAAACCCTGGAGGCCCAGGTGTCCCCGCTGCCTCGGGCTGCCCCTTAGCTGCTCCCAAGCCCCAGTTTCAGTGCCATGTCCCACCTGTGGCCTGCACTTTCTCCTCCCTCCCCTCGCCACTGCACCCACTATCTGGAGACCACAGGACTCAGACACCAGCCAGCAAGCAGGGGCTTTTCCCTAACGACCTCGTGCACTTCCCCTTATGGAGACTGTCACAATCACATTGGCAGGACCCTCCACCCCTGGGAGGAGACATGGGGACAGAGGCTTTCCACTGCGCCTCAAATCAGAGAGTATGTGTCTCCTCATCCATTAACTCTCAAGGGGTGGCTCAGAGAAGGATGCCTTAAGGACAAGGGCAACTCGGCTTTCTCTGCCTGCAGTGCTCCCTGCCTGACACCAGGGGACAGCCCTGATCCACTTATTTGTGTTTAAACACTTTTCCCAAACCCCAGTCCATAAAGATAATTGGAGCTGGGGAGAGCACAAACAAACCTGAAAGGGCCGTGTGTGTGTGTGTGTGTGTGTGTGTGTGTGTTTGTGTCAAGATCAGTACAATATGGGTAGACTGGGGAAATGAGCCAAAAGGGAAGTCATAGGTTGAATGAGATTCAGTGTAGTTACTTATATTGGGGTACAAATTTGGTTCTGAGTCTCCCATTGGCCATAGCAAAAATAGAACCATTCACTAGGTCACCCACTTCTTCAGGGAATGGCCAAAATTTCATTAGGGAAGCTGCTGGAAAACCACCACACTTTGGTTTATACAACTCCTCATACAGGGTCTTCTAGATCGACTCTGCTTATGTGTTCAACCCAATACACCAATTTTTCTTTAAATTTGTCATCTCTCCATTTTACCCTTTAATTCAAAGTAAAAGTTAAGCTCTCTAGCTCTAGAGCCAGACCTCCATTCTCACTGTGTCTGTTTCCTGCCCTCCTCTTCTTTCTTTTTTTTATTTTTTGCGGTACGCGGGCCTCTCACTGTTGTGGCCTCTCTCCCGTTGTGGAGCACAGGCTCCGGACGCGCAGGCTCAGCGGCCATGGCTCACGGGCCCAGCCGCTCCGCGGCATGTGGGATCCTCCCGGACCGTGGCACGAACCCGCGTCCCCTGCATCGGCAGGCGGACTCTCAACCACTGCACCACCAGGGAAGCCCAATCCCTCCTGTTTGATTCTAAATCTGGTGCTTCTTAAAGGGGGCATAATCTCAGCAGCCAGAGGTTTGTGGGGTAGGAGGTTTGTGCAGGCAATGAGGGAGCTCAGATGGGCAGTCTGGCTAGGCAGCTACAGCCTCCCCGTGCAGAAGCAGGCCCTGCCCAGGCCTCCTCCCTTCCCTCAGCCTCTCTCAGCAGCAGGGAATCAGCTGGCCCTGGCCATTTTCACAGTCTCTCTGTGTCTGTTTTCGCTCTAAGACCAAACATGTGCACTCCTTACACATACACTGTCTGTGAAACTTTCTTTTGGAGAAAGAGCCCCAGCGTTCTCTGAAACAGGGAGGCCCCACTGGTTGTAAACACACTACCCACAAATAGCAATCCTGCACGTGAGTAAAATGTACAGGTTCCAAGGTGTTTTCTCATTTAATCCCCACTCATTTTCGAGGTGAGGAAGCTGAGACTCTGCCTCCATACAGCCCCTCTGTACAGCCCCAGGCCCTTCTGGTCTGGGCAAGAGCTAAGACAAATCATGGTCCTTTCCCATAAATACTGCCACCAGTGTGTCAGAGGCTGAGAGGGAGCCGGACTTGGAATTTGGGGCTGGGAGTTTATCAGGCAGCACGGTGGAGCTAACTGCTCGCATAGGCCAGCTTCATTCACCAAGGGGTATCAGTGGTTACAATGCCAAAGCCACTGGGACTCCTGAGACCTTGTCATGCCAGGTCCCCTCAAAACCTAAGACAGGGAAGCAATGCTAGTCTGAGAAATCTGGGATGGGAGGGTGGCAAAGGATTGGATGCCTGCTCCCTCCCTATCAACCCTTCCCTCCTGGTCTGTCTTGAGTCTCAGGGCTGACCCGAGCAAGACCAAGCACCTCTGTTCCAGCCTAGTCTGCACCTGGAAGAGCAGCATCCCAGCATCTCAGAGGCAGTCAGCAGATACCTGGGGTGTGTCCACCAAGTACGAGACACACCTCATCTATACTACTACACGGTTTGGTTTTTTTTTTTTTCTTTTGCGGTACGTGGGCCTCTCACTGTCGTGGCCTCTCCTGTTGCGGAGCACAGGCTCCGGATGCGCAGGCTCAGCGGCCATGGCTCACGGGCCCAGCCGCTCCGCGGCATGTGGGATCTTCCCGGACCGGGGCACGAACCCGCGTCCCCTGCAGCGGCAGGCAGACTCTCAACCACTGCGCCACCAGGGAAGCCCTCCTCTTCTCTCTTGATCCCACTCCAATCAGGTTTACATCCACTACCTTCCTGAAATTGATCCTCTCGGGGTCACCAGTCACTTCCATGTAGCTAAATCCAGGGGCAGTTCAGTCTTCACTTTACCAGAGCTAACCCAGCATTTGACCCCAGGGTGCATGCTGTTGTTCCTGAAACACTTTTTTCGTTTGGCTTTGAAGACACAACCCTCTTCTGAGGCCCCATCTCCTGCTCCTTCTCCATCGGCTTTGCTGGTTCCTCCTGCTCTACTTTACCTCCAAATACTGCAGGGCCCTGTTACAGCTCGGCTCTGGGACTGGCCTCTTCTCCAACCAGTCACTCTCTCAATCCAGTTTCAAGATTCTAAGTATCAGATCCTCCTTGATGTATATCTGTGGCCTATACCATATCTCTACTCAGAGGTCAAGCAGGCATCTCAAACTCAACATGACCACACTGAACTCTCCAGACCCTCACCTAACTTGCTCATCCCTGCTTCCCATCGCGGTAAGTGGCAGCCCCATCTGACGTGGAACAACGTTGAGTTGTCCTTGACTCCTCCCCATTTACCCTCCACATCCAAGGGAACAGAGAATCCTGTGGGCTCTGACTTCAATGAATGTCTAGAACCCAACTTCTCAACATCCCTATTCTGACACCCCCCACCCACCCACCATTTCCAAACCACCAGCACTGCTCTGTGGGCAGTGGCTTTGTCTCTCTTTTTGGTTGCTGTATCCCTTGTGCCTAGAATGGTGCTTGGGATATAATAGGCCGTCAATAAATATGTGTGAATTAAATTATTATATACCCTAGAGTTTGCTAGGCACATACGACACAGAAAGGATTTTGTTTCTTGATAAACAAATGATTTCACAACTAGGAACACTAGTTCACAAATGTCTTCACATTTTTTGAACAGTCACCAGGCCCCTTACATATGGCAGGAAGATGCTAAACAAGATGAATGAGGCTCAGAGAAGTAGGACATTTTCCAAGACCAAACACCTAGTGGTCGGTGGAGTTAACATTTGACTCATATTCATTTATCCAACTCATCAGGTATTTATTAAGCACCAATTATGTGCCATATATTGTTTGGGAAGAACCAAATAGACCAATTCCTTGCGTTCTAGTAGTGAGAGAAATGCAAGAAGTGAAATGTGTGTATATGACAGGTGCTACAAGAAAGCAGGTTAAGGGAACCACGAGTGATGGGGAAGCTTTCTGAGGTACGATGGTCGGGAAAGATCTATTTGGGGAAGTGGCATTTGAGCAGAGACCTGGAAGGAGTGATGGGGTGAGTTATATAAGTGCGTGAGTAAAGAGCAGAATCCCGAGGTAAGCAACTTTCGGCAAGTTTGGGTGACAGCAAGGAAGCTGGTGTAGCTGGAACCCAGAGGGTGAAGGGCAGAAGTTTTAGAGATGAGCTCAGAGATGTGAGGCGGAGCCAAAGGGACCTGGAAGGCCAGCGCAAGCCTTTGAATTTTACCCTGAGTAAAGTGGGACGCCATTAGTGGGTTTGAGCAGAGGAGAGACATGGTCTGACTTAAATTTTAACAGGCTCACTCTGGCTGCCACCTGGAGGCCTGAAGACAGGCAAGAGTGGGTGCAGAGAGATCTGTCTGGAGACCTCTATTGGCCAGGCTGTGGTGCCCAGTTGTTTGGTCAACCAGCAGTCTAGATGTTGTTGTGAAGATATTTTTTCAGATGTGATTAATGTTCACAATCAGTAGAGTTTAAGTGAATAATGTATGTGGGCTTCATTCAGTCAGCTGAAGGCCTTAGAAAGACTGAGGTTTCCCAAAGAAGAAGGAATTTTGCCTCAAGTTTGCAACGTGGAAACCCTGCCTGAGTTTCCCACCTGCTGGTTTGTCCTGCAAAATTCAGACTCAAGACTGCATCTGAATTTCCAGCCTGCCAACCTGCCTTACAGATTTCAAACTTGCCAGCTCCAACAATTGAATGAGCCAATCTTTTAAAATAAATCTAGACAACGTATCTACAAAACAGAAATAGAGTCACAGATGTAGAAAACAAACTTATGGCTACCAGGGGTGTAAGGGGGCGGGAGGGATAAATTGGGAGATTGGAATTAACATATACACACTACTGTATATAAAATAGATAACTAATAAGGACCTACTGTATAGCACAGGGAACTCCTCTCAATACTCTGTAGTGACCTATATGGGAAAAGAATCTAAAAATGAATGGATATATGTATATGTATAACTGATTCACTGTGCTGTACAACTGAAACTAACACAGAATTGTAAATCAACTCTGCTCCAATAAAAAAATTTTAAATAATTAATTAATTAAATTTAATAAAATAATAAATCTAGACAGAGATAGAAGATAGATAGATAGACAGATAGAATACATCTAAATATATAACAGGATTGGTTCTGTTTCTCTGGAGAGTCCTGACTAATACAAGGGTGTTGCAAGAATCCACGACACCAATGATGCATGGTGGTAGCTTGGACCTTGATGGTGGCAATGGAGATGATGAGACATAGCTGGAGTCTAGAAATATTTTGAAGGTAGAGCCAACTGGATTTGCTAATGAATTGAATTTGGCAATCAAAACAAAGGGAGGCATCAAGGATGACCCCCCAGGTTTTTGGCCTGAGCAACTGAGTGAATGGTAGTACCCTCACCTGTTCTGGGAGATGCTGAGGAGGTAGATAAATGAGTCTGGAGCTGAGGGGAGAAATCAGGCTAGGGAGTGAACAGGGTACCGATGGCACTAAAGTCCTTGAGACTGGATAAGATCTCCAAGGGGGTGACTATAGACAGAGGAAAGTGGTCCAAGGACTGAGCCCTGGAGCCCCTGGGGCATTCTAAGCTCTAGAGGTCAAGAAGAGAAGAAAAAAACAACAAAGGAAACTGAGAAGATGGGCCAATGAAATTGGCAGAAAATCTGAAGAGCGTGTGTCCCAGAAGCCAAGTGGAGAAGGTGTTTTATTCCAAGAAAGATGGAGTGGTCAGGTGTGCCAAATGCTGCTGGCAAATGGTCAGTTTGGGGGCAGGGAGGTACCGTGGTGGTGGGCACTGGGCAGGGAGTCCAGTGCGGAGAGAGGAGCAGCCCAAATACACACAGAGGCAAACTGCCACCCGCTATCCTCCGTGTTCGAGGTTTCCACACAGAGACCAGAGTCGAGGCTGGCATGACAGTCACTTCCCATGTCCCTCAAGAAGCCAGCACCCTGAGAAACGTCAACACACACTGGCTGAACGGGGGCAGCGGCCAGGGTTTGTGTCTGTGCCTCTGTGGCGTGATGGATGGTGGGTCATTGGTGAAGAGATTAGAAAGAGCAGCACTGAGATATGAATCTGAGTCAGATTAGGCAGACAGGGAAGTCACACCTTGTTCTCAGGAAAAGAGTGACACAGGATGGGCCCTGGCTGGCAGAGCTGAAAGACAGAGAAGGGAAGACCATGGCTACCAGGGCCTCCAAACCTACAGGCTTGTTCCTTGCCTCTTGGTGTCTGGCCGGTGGGGCTGAGCTTGCCTGGTGGAGAGAGCAAGGACTGGGGATTCGAAGATCAGAAGTGTCCCGTCTGCAGGTTCAGAGATGGGGCCTGTCAGGGAGGGCCTGTCATGGGGAAGGAGAGGCAGGGAGACCACCACTCAAGACATGGCCCCCACAGGCCAGGCACGTGCTGGGGAAAGGAAGAGTCACAGGCTCCTTCGGGATGGGACTGTCCAGTTTTTCCTCACAATAGCCACTGTGAGGTTGTCCATTATTTCCTCCACTTACTGATGAAGAAATGGAGGCTTGGAGAAGCCACGCAAGGTCACACAGGTGAGAAGTGCTGGAGTCTGGGTTTGAACCCAGATCTCCTTACATCCAAGGCCTGTGTTCCTTCTACCATAAGCTGAGCAGAGGCAAGAATTCCAGAGAGAAAACCTGCTGCTCACACAGTGCTTGAACTTGTTGGGCCTGTAAAATGAATTTCGTCTGTAAAATGGAGACAATTATTACGCTGTCGCATCAGATTGAATGAGATTAGGCCCATAGAACAGCATGGCACCTGCACATTAGAGAAAAGAGAGTTATTGTTACTGACAGTTATTTCAGTTTACAGATATGAAATCATGTAAGAAAGTCTATTAAATTCTTCATACTCATAAGAGTAAAGGTCAAAGTCCATATTCAAAGCAAGACAAAGGAAATACCAAAGTTCACTCAAGCTTTTTTCATTTCACCCCCAAGAAAAGAAAGAAGGAGATGAGCATTTCAGGCAGGTGGAAAGCAGCAGCAAAATCACGAGATGGATTAGGCTTGTGCAAGGAGGATCAGCCTTGGGGAATACAATGACATCAGATTTTAGCCACAGGTTGGAGAGTGGTCCTGAAATAGACAGATGGGCTATCTGGGCTTCAATTCAATGTTATGCAAGGGGCACCTACTGCATGCCAGGCTCCGTGCCCGGCAGAGCAGAGCCCTGGGCTGGACGCTGTTGACAGCTGCCTGGGCTGGCAGCGGTGATGGCGCCCTTGCAGACTTTGCCCTCTTCTCCCTGACCCAACCTTCAATCACGGAGGTTGTAGGTCATGCACTGCCCCAAATGGCAACTGTGAAATTAAGGGACCTGTGACAGCACGAGTTACCCCCAGACGAGGACGAGCTCAGGCGGGCCCAGCCCCATCACTCTCACAGCAACCTCCTGTGGTGGATTCTATCATTATGCCCATTTGATGGAAGAGAAAACTAAGGCTCAGTCAGAGTCGATGTGACTTGCCAAGATCACGCGGCTGTGGCAGGATCAGGATTCGAACCCAGGTCAACCTGTCTCCAAGGCAGGTGCTCTTTCCTCCATACTGGGGTAGGCTATTGGCTTCTGAAAGGCACCGACAGGTGAGATGGACAATACCTGGCCTGAGTGTACCCATCACCATGGGAAATGGCAGGCAGAGGCAGGTTGAGGGCCTGGGCAGGGACTGATCAGGATGGTCCTTAAATAGAACTGGGGAGAGGGGAGTGGGAGAGACATGGGTCTGAGGGCATGGAGAACTCTGAGTTCAGCCTTGTATCTGCCCGCCTTGCCCTGGACTAACCTGTCTGTCTGCACCTTTTGACCTGAGAAAGAACCCTAGGCTGAGCTGGGTCAGATGCCTGAGGACCTGCTCTGCTATCGACTAGCTCTGTCACCTGGGACAAGACACTTTACCTCTGGAGCCTCACTTTCCCTGTCTGTGAAATGGCCTCCCTCTCACCCCACTTGCTCGCTGTCTTGTGCACAAGGCAGGCGCTTAACACTGCATCATGCTCGGGTGTGCTCTGGGCCTCCTTACCTCTATCATCCCCAACCCCTTTCCCGGGAATGGGCTCTGGGCTTGTCAGGATGCCAGCCAGCTGTTCAACCCCACCCTGGCTGGCCAGTTAATGAGTGACCAGGGAGCTGGAACCCGGCCTATAAAGAGCTGCCAGCTGGGGAAGCAGGTGGGAGCCTGGTGGACAGTGGCGAGACACAGAGGGAACGAGATGGCTCACAGGGCACTGTCAGGGCTGCTGCTGTGTGGGGTTGCTGCGGTCTTCCTGGTACTGCTGCAGGGCGCACAGTCAGTCTACATCCAGGTTTGTCCTGAAGGTCCCCATGGTGAGAGGCTGGGATGGAGAGGGAATGCTGGGCAATTCACTGAGGATAGCTGAGGACCCAGGGCTCAGCCCAACACCCAATCACAGTCCAGGGACACAGCTGGTTGGGGGGAGCAGCTGGGATGCCAATGGTGGCTATGATGGTGATGATAATAACAATTAATTATGGTCGTTCAGCATTGCTCTCCTCAAATGCCCCTCTCAGTCAGAGTTCAGATGTGGAACAAGACGTGATCCCTGCCCTTGAAGAGCCCAGAGGGCAGGGAGACTTCTTTGATGCTCCCACAACTCTCTGTATTCACCCATGTATGGGGAGGAGGGTGGAGGGTCACCAGAAAAAGTTGCCCTGGCTGGTAACTCGAGCTGACATTGCAGGATGAGCAGGAGGTAGCCAGGCACAGAGGTCACTGACTGCTCCAGACAGAGGGCACAGCATATGCAAAGGCCCAGAGAGAAGACAGCAGGGAATCTGGGTCTCCTTCCAGGGCAGCTGTGAGACTAGGAGTCTTCTGGAAACGGGGCCTGCCTGTGGGTGTGGCAGGTTGCTGCTGGGCTCCTGGGTGGCACATTCCTGACTCTGGGCAGGGCCTCCTTGGGAAGGAATAAGGGAATCCTGGGGAGTGGTGTCAGCTTCCCCCTGCAGCCTTGGCTTTGCAGCCCAGCTGGCTAGACTAGGCATTGTCATCATTTTGCCACATCAATTCAAGGGCAATCAGGCAGTTATCGAGGGTGCCCTGGGTACCAGGCACCAGAGAGCAGTGGAGTTTGATTATCTCCATTTGTCAGATGAGGCTCAGAATGGGGAAGAGATAGTCAGCCAGTCGGGAAGAGCTGGGATTTGAAGCAAAGTCCCCTGGCCTTCAGAGCCCACGCCTTGAACCAATGTGCTCCACAGCCCTGCTCGACCTCATCTCCCAGTTAGCCTGTGACACAGGGGTGTGAAGTGCCAGGCACCACCTTCCACGCAGGCAGTCTTCCGAGTGTGACCTTGACTTTCCCACTCCGTGAGAACACGGAAGCTCTGCAGGGCCTGGGGAACCCTGGTCTCCTGGCAGTGCCCCGCCTGCTTCCTGCTCAGGTTTTGATGCCCCCGCATCTCCTCTCTCTCCTCCCCCAGTACCAAGGCTTCCAGGTCCAGCTGGAATCGGTGAAGAAGCTGAATGACCTGGAGGGGCAATGGGCGACCAGCCCTGGCCTGAAAACCCAGAGATCCCAGTCCTCCATGTGCCACGACCTGGCCCTGCCACTGGACCTCCAGCCCATCTGTGCCTCTGGGGAAGCGGACAGCATTTTCCAGGCCTTGAGTGAGTCCCCCCACCCCTGGCAAGCCTCCTGCCCCTCATTCTCTCTCCTCCCCACACCCCAGCTCCTCTACCTCGTGTGGTTTCTGTTAAACACCCAGTGGCTGAGAACAGGGAGATTCAAGAAACTCAAGCCCCTGGCCTCCCCGGTTGGGGCACTGAAATGAGGCATGCCAGGAACTCCTTCAGTCCCCAGCAGCCTGGACGGGGTGATCAGACTACCTCCAAGACTACGCAGATTGGGGGGAAGGGGACACAGGAAACGGACCCATAAAAATGACTGCAATGCAGTGGGATGATGGGGGAGGCACAGTGGGGACACGGGAGAGAGATGGCTCACGTCCACGGTGGCATAAGTGTTACTGAGTCCAACCGCACGACAGGCCAATAAATCAGAGACGAGGTGTTGAGGCATGGAATACAACTTCATTTGGAAAGCCAGCAGACCGAGATGATGGCAGACTAAGGTCTCCAAAAAACTATCTTATCGGGGTTTGGATGCCAGTTTCTTTTATAGAACAGAGATGGGGAGGAGATGAGGAAGTAAATAAAAAGGCCATAAGTTTTGCAAATGTCCCTTGGAATGGCCAGCCTCTAGGAGGGGGTGTGTTAATTTCTTCTTTCTTGCAGCCATCCACAGGGTGGACAGGGTCAGGATGCTTCCCTGAACAATAGCACTTTGGTTTAACATTCAGGCAAAGGGGCAGGGTTCCCCAAGGCAGGCCATTACGTGTAGACAGTATCCTTTCAGTGAACAAAAGCAGCGGAAAGAAGAGGATAAAGTAAAAGAAACAGATCCAACATGTAGTCAGATTTGGCTCTTCCCTGTTACATAACGGGATCTGAAAGGTTTCCAAGACGGGGTGACATCTAAGCTGAAATGTGAGGGATGAAACAGCTGGCCAGGAGAATGCGGCAACTGGCTAGTACTTTTTTTTCTTTTGATTTTATTGGAGTATCATTGATTTACAATATTCTGTTAGTTTCAGGTGTACAGCCAAGTGATTCAGTTATACATACACATCTATTCATTCTTTTTTAGATTCTTTTCTCATATAGGTTATCACAGAATATTGAGTAGAGTTCCCTGTGCTATACAGTAGGTCCTTGTTGGTTATCTATCTTATATATAGTAGTGTGTGTATGTTCATCCCAAGCTCCTGATTTATCCCTCCCCCTCCACTCTTCCCATTTGGAAACCACAAGTTTGTTTTCGACATCTGTTAAGTCTGTTTCTGTTTTGTGAATAAGTTTATTTGTAACTTTTTAAAATTAGATTCCACATGAGTGATAGCATAGGATATTTGTCTTTCTCTGACCTACTTCACTTAGTATGATAATCTCTAGTAGCTAGTATTTATTGAGCACCTACTAAGTGCCAGGCCCCGGGCCAATCTCTTTGCCTGCAAGCTGTCCTCACAACCCCTCTGTCAGGCTGATACAGTCGAGCAGGCAGGAAAACTCAAGCACAGAGTTTAAGTGACTTGCCCAGGCACTGCTAGGAGGACAGAACCTGGGACTTGAGCCCAAGCTGCTCATGCTTCTTCTAAACTTTCTTGCTCTTAATCTATGAGAAGGATGCCAGGCCCCTGCCTCAAACCCTCTCAGAAGCGGGCCTTCTCTGGCTGCCTGGTCAGTGGCTCCTTGGACCACAGATGTTTCAGGTTCAGGTCCAGCTGACCAGTTTTCTCCTCTGCCCAGGTACCATCGCTGCGGATGACTGCGAGCTGTGCGTGAATGTTGCCTGTACTGGCTGCAGCTAAGATGGCCTGGGTGCCCTTGAGCCCACCCTGGACACCGTGCCCACCCCCCCCCCAACCCACTGCCTTCACAGTACCCAGCCCCATCCAGTCTCTGGGGGGCCCGGCCACCACGGTCACCCCCGCCCCCCAGCCCGCCCTGCAGGGCCTGAGCAGCTGGATCTGGCACAAAGCAGTTGGACTGAGGGTTGGAGGAGAGTCTGGCCCCTGAGGCAGCCCTGCTGCTGAATAAAGGTTCCCCACCTACACACAGAGCCAGGCGCCCATTTGTTCATCCCCAGGAGCTACAGGCGGAGCCGCCTAGGAAGCTGGGTGGGTTGGACTCCTGAGTCAGGCATTTCCATGGTTTCCTCGCCTGAGGAGTTGCTCTATTTCATGTTGAAGGAGTGAGGCTCTGGGCGGAAATGAGTGGCCCATGATCACAGGGCTGGGAAGCCACAGGGCACCCAGATCCATCTGACCTCCCAAGCTGAGCTCAAGTCCTGGCCCAGCTGCAGAGCCAGAGCTTCTGTGCTCCTGATGGGGCTGGGGGAAGGACGGGGGGGCTCCCTCCCGTAGGTGGGACTGCGGTGGAGGGGGTGGAGGGAGGAACCACGTGGTGCCCCTTCGGGGCTGATTCTGCTCCCGGGCCTGCCTGAGTTCACCTTTACCCTCCTTCTTGGGCTCCCCGGGACTGCCTGGCCAGCTCCATATGGAAGGCCTTCCTTCCCTCTCACCATCCTAGTGGCCCTAAGGAATATTAATAATACCAGCATCTATTGAGCATTTGCTATACCCTAGGTACTGTTCTAAACTCTCTGTAGGTATTAACCCACCGAGTCCTCACAACAGTTCGGTGAAGCAGGTACTCTTCGTACTACCTGTATGAATGAGGAGACCCAGGTACAGAGAGAACTAATTAGTCCAGGGTCACAGGCTCAGCAAAGTGGCAAAGCAGTCTTCTTCCCAGGAAGTCTGGGCCAGAGTCTATACTCTGAACCATCATGTTACCGCCTCCCTGTGACTCCAGGCCCCAGCTGCAGCTAATGACACCCAAGGGAGGATGCCCTGCAGCCACTGCATTCCCCCAGGGGCCTTCAGTGCTCTACTAAAGGCCAAGAGCCAGACTGGGAATTCCTGGGAGAAGGGCTTTCCACAGAGTGGCTTCCTCCCCGGCCTCTGTCCCTGGCAGCCAGAGAGGAGAAAAGCCAGGTACAAAGGGGCCATGCCCTCTGAACTCAGCTCCCAGGGCCAAGGCCGTGGTGGATTCCCCCAGACCAGCTGCCCAGCTGTGCTCAATCGTCCTGTAACCGCCCAGCCTCCCAGGCCACACCCCACGGAGCTCTGGCTCCTTCCTGTCCCCCCCCCTCCAACAGGCAAGTCTGGCTAGGGGCCTTTGCAATGCCTCCTGCGTCTCTCTGGGCCCCTCCCATCCCTCTATCATCACTGCCCCCCTCCCCATCCCATCCTCTCTCCCCCACGAGGCCAGAGCTTCCTCCCTGCCCTGCATCCTGCAGGCTCTCCATGCCCACCAAGCCAGAGGAACACTGCAGTGCTGCTCCAGCAGTGCCGCTTACCCTTCTGTGCCTCCCCAGTACCAACTCTCAAGTCTAAACTGAGCCCACTCACCATCTGGCCTCGTCTCCCACCTGCCTGGGAAGGAGGCAATAATGGGAACTGCCAATGAGTGAGCACCTGCTGTGTGCCAGGCACAAGGCAGAGCCATCTAGACAGAAATAATAATAATAATAACAGCATCAGCACAGTGCTCACTCACACTGGGCCCGGTGGAGCTCTAAGAGTTTTCCCTGTATTACCTCATTTAATCTTCACTCACCCCTATGAAATAGGGGAGAGAACAGGCTAAGTAACCTGCCCAAAGTCACACAGCTGGTAACAAGCAGTGCCTGGACTGACACCCAGAGAGTCTGGCTCCTGAGTAGGAGCATTAAATAATTCTACCCCACCACCCGTCTCATCAAGCACCCCTGCAACCTTGGGAGGAGGGATCTCCCAAGAGATCAGGGGTGAGCAGGGGTGAGGGGAGCAGAGGACATAGTGAGAACTATGGCTTGGGGTGTGGGCCCTGGGGGGAGGGCAGGAGGCAGTGCTGAAGTGGTCAGGACGGGGCCAGAGTCTGAGGCCCATTGAACACTCTCCAGCCAGGGGCTGATCTCATAGCCCCTCAGTGCTTGTGTTGGTCATCCAAACCAGCACAGGAGCCCACATGTGGCTTAGGGATCATGAAAGAAAAGCAGAAGTTCCACCTCCTCCATTGGTGGTCGTTGGATTCAAGTCTCCTCGGTGTCTGTGAGCGGGGTGCAGTACCGATGCTGGCTTAGCAGGAAGAGCAGGGTTCTTGCACTTAGCACACCAAACCCTGAGCTGGCGAGGGCAGGGTAGGCATTCATAAAGTGGGATGAAAGAAGGAATGAAAGCAACACCAGGAGGACTCTGGAATCTGGTTTATTAACCGCGGGTGGGGGTGGATCTTGGAAAGCACCGGCAGCTCAGATGCGGGCAGGGCCTGGGCCTCCCCAGGCTGCCCTCTCGTCACTCCTCCATTCTGGGTAGGTGGAGCTGCGGGGAGGGGGAGCAGCCTGCGGGGGAGGGACAGAAGGTAGCGAGCACCCGCCATCCTAGCATCCAGCACAGGCAGCGTAGGCACAGATCTCACACGTGCTCGGATCCTCAGCGATGGCCTCTGGACAGGAGAAACGGGCCCCCGTGAGAGCAGCTTCCTCTGCCCAAAGCTCCCGCCCTCCCTTGAGCCAGAGTTTGAACATCCACCACCCAGGAGAAACCCAGGCCTGTCCTCTCAGACCAGCGACGCTTTCCACCCCAAACCAGGACACAAGTACTGCAAGCCAGCCAATCAGGGCGGAGAGCCTACCCAGAAAGGCGATACAGCTGAGACCAGACAAACCAGGACGCACAGCAGAGGGCTTAACAGACCCACCAATCAGAGCAGAGCTCATCCTCGGAATCCCACCAGTCAGAACACACCTCTCCTTCAAGTGCCACCAATCAGGGAATTCCTGGGCCCCGCCCTTCAGAGAGGGGGTTACTTGCCTAGCCTCTCCAGGATCTCCTGGGCATTGGGCTCCTTGCAGAGAGGCTTGAGCTCCTTCGGGAAATCTCAGGGAGCTACAGAGGATGGAAACGAGGGATCCACCAGTATTTTTAGGCCTCCTAGAGGCTCCTGGAGCTGCCGGAGGTCCTTGAGCTTCTTCCCTGACTCCAGAGAAAAGGAGAACTCTCCATCCTGAGAGAGACATGTCCAGGGTGTAAAGCCAGGCTACAGCCTGCTCCCTGGCCGCTTCCCCGAGGACCGCCCCCTCTCCAGCCCCGGTGCTCACACTCAAACAGTGTTTGCGGCACACGGGAGCCAGGTGCTCCACTGCGGGGCAATATAAGGTGGTCAGAGCTCAGAGCCAGACACTGGGCTTGAATCCTGGTTTTGCTCTGCGACCATGGACAGGTCATTACACTCTGGGATCCTAGGGTCTGCCTGTTATATGAGGAATGGAGAAGACAGATGTGAAGCGGCAGGGACACAGTAGGTGCCTATTAGTAGGAGCCACTGTGCTGATTTTTAGGGAGAGGCATAGAGCTGGGACCAAGGCTCAGGCATCCTGAATCCACGGGGCTGTGCCCCAGTTGTCTTCACCCCTGCCTGAGAGCAGTGTGGGCTGATCCCCTGGTCCCTGGCTCCAGCCTCCTGCCTGGCTGATGTTTGAGAAGCAGTAAGAGGCCTCCCGGGGCCTGGCTGTGATAGAATGGGGCCCCTGATGAGTACCAGGCTGACCTACGGCTGGCATCCACACCGATGGGCACACCCTCCCGTCGGGACCTCCAGGCTGTCCAGGTGATTCCTGAGACCCAGGCCAGGGCTTCGGCTGAGGAGGAAGGTCTGGAACTGAATCAAGCTCCTTCACTTCCCAACCATGTGCCCATGCCCAGTTACAGAATCTCTCTGAGGCTCTATTTGACTCCTCTGAAATATGAGACTAATAATCCCTCTTGCCATGGTGATCCTGGCGTCACAGTGACATACTGGAGGAACCTGGTCATGGCAGGCACTCTGTAAATTGGCTAATCACCTGCCTTTCCCAAATTGTTTCTCTTTTCTCTACCTGATGTTCCTTCTCCAAGTTTGAAGAGGAAGGTGTAAGAGGCAGGACTGAGAAGGGGGTCCCTGGGGAAGAGTCTTAGACATACCCCCCACTCCGTCCCCAGAGGGGTGCTCTATCAGGGGACAGGCCTGGGCCCTGGACATAGAGAGCCAGCTGGGCCACAGTAGGGACAGACAATTTACCTTCACGGTGACTCCCCCTGCCAGGGCGGCCCAGGCCCCAAGGAGACACAGTGCGGACAGCAGGAAGGTGTTCATGGCGGCAGCGCCTAAGAGAGGAGTGCAAGCAAGGGGACGCAAGGGGAAAACAGTGGGACTTTTAAAGAGGGCAGGGTTACTGAGTAACCCAGGAGTCTTTGCCAGTGTCTCGTCTGCTTGCTTGTCAACTTAACCTTAATCAGATAAGGCTCAAGACAGCCCTGGCCGGTAAGAAATCAGTCGGGGGAGGCCATCAGAGCCCCAGCCCCTTCCTGGACTCCCACTTTAACTCACGGCTGGGCTGGGTCCTGCATTCAGGACCAGCCACTCACACTCACTGATGGCTCTGGGCCATGCCATGAGCCAGGGTGGGGCTGCAGACCCAGCCCAGCCCTTAAAGAGGGAGGACCAGTGGCAATGCAGGGTGATTAGGGGAGTGGGTGGGCATGAGGAATGGAGGGGCCATTCAACCAGCCAAGGGGCGGGGAAGGTCAAGAAGCTTTCCCAAAGGAGGTTTAGAGAATGGGTGGAGATTTTCTTAGAGAAGGGCCTGAGGGTAGAAGGCCATTTCTTGCAGAGGATACTACACGTGAGACAGCAGGGAGGTGAAATAGGCCTGGAATAATCAAGGAAATGTGAATAATTCAGCCTGGGGGGAGGAGGAGGTTGCCAGGGGGCTTCAAGTGTTAAGAAATGAGATTACCAAGGCAGGCGTTCGGTTTGGCCGCTGTGACTTTGAGGAAGGACTCAGCTCTGCCATCCACAGGCCTGGTTCGAGTCCCATCTACTGCCCCATTCCTGTGTGTGTGAATCTGGACAAATTGTTTCCCTCTCTGAACATCAGGACCCCTTGTATCCTCTCTGGGGACCAATATAATAATACGTACCTCGTGGGGTTATTTTGAGAATTAAATGAGGTTATAAAAATGCTTACCTCAATGCCTGGCATACAGAAAGCACTCAGTAAAAGATCCTTCAGTTATTATTACTTTGATCAACAGCCACAACAGCTTCTGGTCCCCGTTGGCCCCTCTGGAGACCACCTGCCAATCTGAGCCACAGCCTGTTCTTATCTGGTGCTGGGCCTGCTGTCCTGCCTGTCCTGCAGCCTCAGATCATCCTTGGATGTGCTCTTGCCACTCCCCCTCCTGATTCCCTTGCCCCCTGCCCCTCTAACCATCCCCCCCCCACCCCCTGCCCTCACCGTGTCCCTCCTCTTTTTGCTCTGCTTCCCCCAACTAACTCAGCTTAATCTCCCCCACCCTGGCCTTTCCTGCCAGGCTCAACTCTCCCAGCACCCCTGCCTTTGAATATGCTACTCCATCTGCCTGGTAGGCTTTTCCTTCCTTGTCACTAGGTGAACTCCTACTTAAACTTTAAGGCCCAGATCAAATAACCCCCACTGCATCCTCAGCTAAATAACCTCTCTTTGTTCTCACAGAACCAGATACATTCCCCTACTGGGGATCTTGTTGAGTTGGATTACTTGGGTGTGTGTCTCTGCCCCTCTAGACTCTGACCCCCATGAGGACTGCACCCCGGCATAGTGTGTGTTCATTGTATTCTTTTGTGAGCAGAGCCTCCAGGACAGGGAGGAAGGGGAGCCCTGGGAGCTGCTTTGTTCTAATCTACAAACCAATCTGGCTGCAAGCCAGGATGGCTCCAAAGAAAGGAGTGGGGGTGGGAATCCCTGGGTGGGAAAAGTCAACACTGCAGGGGGAATTGGAGGGAACTTCAAAGGGGTTCAGCCCAAGGGAGGGGCAGGAAACACTTGGTCAACCTGCCTTCTCAGGCTAGTCCTCAGAACCAGACTGAGATTCCCTCCATTTTCTAGTGTGTGTGCGTACACTGAGGAGTGTGTGTAAGTTGAAGTGTGTTAGTATATGCAAGGTGTGTGTGTGTGTACGCTGAAGTCTACATGTCCAGTCCAGCCACATGGTGGCCGCTGCTAGCTGAGAGCTGGGTGGGAATGAGCCCCAGCAGAGGGTTAGGGATGGGATAGGGTACCTTAGGGTTACGGATGGAGTTTGGGTTGAAGGTGAGGCTAGAGATACATGTAAGGGTAGAATGTATTGTGATTGGGATGGTGGTGAGCACAGGTAGAGATCAGGAGTGCAGCTGAGGCTGGTGCTGGGGTTGGAATTGGGGCTGGGTGGACTTGAGCTGGGTTAGGGGGAAGGCTGGGTTAAGATCAGTCTTAGGTTACCAACTGGGACTGGAGTTACATTAGGGCAAGACTAAGTAGCAGATAGTGATAGGAGTTCAAGTTAGGACTCAGATCGGGGTTTGGGTCAGTGTCAGGATGGAGCTGAGCTTGGGTGTGGGGTAAGGGTCAGGGTTAGGTTTGGAATCAGGGGTGTAGCTAGGATTGGGTCGATGTGGGGATTGTAGCTGACATGGAGGTTGGTTTGGGGTTAGCTTAGGGTTCTGTGGTAGGGTTAAGGCGGGAGCTGAGTCTGCAGTTTAAGTTGGAGGTGTAGGTGGGGTCTGGGGTTAAGTGCGGGGCTCAGGCTGGACTGGGGTTTGGTTTAGCATGAAGGATGGGGTTCGGCGTGGCCGCTGTGGGCTGCAGGAGCCCTGTTTCTGGCTCCCTTTGGCTTTTCAGTCTTTCCCCTCCTAAGTTACAGCGGGATTGGGGGTAAAGGGAGGGGCCTCTGGTTCCTGAAGCCTCTTTCTCCCATAACCCCTTAGCCGGGGCTTACCTGCTGCAAGGCTGGGGTGGAGTGGGTGTGTGGGAGTGATGTGGCTCCACACTGTGGGAAAGAGGAAACGGCTCATAGGCCTCAGCACTTTGGGCCCTGCCCTACCCAACCCTACCTCTGACATCTCCCCTGGGAACTGTGAACCAACGCCCCTCCCTCCCCTGCCAATTCCCTGGCCCAGCCTGGGCCCAGGTGTGAGTTCAGACCCCCTCCCTCCTCTCCTGCATCGAAGCTGCTGGATCTTGGGGTCCTCTTGGAAGCCTGGGGTTCTGGATCACCCCAGGCCCCCACCTGAGTCCTGTGGCCTCAGTTCCCCAGCACCCCAACACCCCTCATCATTTCTTACGGGTGGTGAGTGGGTCTGGGTTGTTTGGGCGCCTCACATCCAAAGGCCACCCCTTCTGGCAAACTCTCACACCTCCATAGCCTCCCAGGCCATGCCACCTCTACCTGCCTCCCCACCTGAAAACCCATCAGTGGCTGCCCCAAACCTTCAGAAGGAAGCCCAGACTCCCTGGCCTGGCATTCAAGGCCCATCATGGTCAGGCCCCTGCTCACCCTTTACCCAGGATCCCGAAAGACTCCCTAGGAGTGGGCCAGGAAGAAGAGGCCCATACCTGGGGTGCTGTAGGTGAAAAAGCTCCAGCTTTGGAGCCAGGCAGCCCTGGGTTAGAGTCCTAGCTCCATCAGTGAACAGCTGTGTGCCCTTTCTGAACCTCAGTTTTTGCATCAGAAAAATGGAGACAGTAACAACTACACTGTGAATTTTGGGTTGCCGAGAAAACTTTCCTCGCTGACTTCCAGCCCCAGCAAGCCTGTGTTAAGACCATCCCCACACCACCTCTGGGCTCCACCAGCCTCCTATACTTTCCCCTTATAAAACCTACCAAACTAACTGTCCTGCCCACTTTCCTACGAGCTTCTGAGAGCAGAGCCTGTGTCTTGCTCCATCGTGGCCCCAGTACCCATACAAGGCCTGGCCCTTAGTGGGTACCCCCGATCTCTCAGGAGACCAGGAAGGCTGTGGTATTAGTAATAATCATAACATTAATAATAGCAGCGAATGTTGATCAAACACTCGCTCTAGGCTACGTGCTTTACAGGTGTGAAAACCAGACCCAGCCCTGCAGCCCAGTCACCCCTCACCCACTGCTGGCAGCTGCCTGGGTTTCCCCTGCTGTCAGGCCGCCCTCTGGTCTCTGTGAGGATGCTGATGCCATTCCTTTTGGCCTTGAGATTGTTGAACTCTTGTGTTTGGGTGACCTCGTCATGGTTCCAGTGTGCCTGTTAAAGTTGGGTCCACTGAGGCCCAGCCCTCCCAGGCCTGGCTCTGCTTCCCTGCAGGCTGGAGGCCTCAGCTGACCCTAGGAAGAAAGGCCTGGAACAGAGCCCAGGTGGGAGTCTGAAGACTCCCATATGGATCTGCGTGACCATGAAGAGGCTGTGGCCCACATTTTACAGCCTCCGCATCCTGCTTGCAAACATGTCCTGGAGGTTCTTCTGAGAGCCCAGAACTGCCTGAGGAAGGCATCACGATGTATGTGAACCTCCCAATAGCTCTGGGAATACATAAGAAATCACTATAGACCCCCATTTTATAGGTGGGCACACTGAAGCTCAGAGGCCCAGAGAGGGTAAGAAACCATGACTTTCCTGAGGGTGCGGACAGAAGCTCCGGGAGCAGTTTCACTGGTGGCTCTCTGTACGAGGGCACCCAGACAACAGAGAGGGAAGCACAGACACAAGTGTGGGGCCAGCTCAGCCTAGAGGAAGGCACAACTTTTCAGACTCATTGCCAGGTGGACTTGGCACCAGCTGCAGTCACAAAGCTGTAAATTCCAGAACAGAGGCCAGTTCTCACAAGTGCCAAAGAAAAGCTAAACTTCTATTCGGTTCATACCTCCTGTCCTGTCTTCCCAGCCCCAGACCCCCATCTCTGGGGAAGGAGAACAAGAAAGGCACAACCACTGAGTCAGACCCTGTTTTACAGGGCAGCGATACCCGTTGTACAGAGGAGGAAACCAGGCTCCTGGGAGAGTGCCCAGGGCCACAGAGAAAGTGGATGGCTGAGTGGGAATTTGAAGCCTGTTGGCTTGAGCCCAAGTCCAGGCAGGGGTGGAGGGCTCCCTCCCCTCCCCCAGGGGCTGGGGCGGGCAGAATCCTTCCTGTGATGCTCTGCGGGGGGCGGGGCAGCTGGGGAGTAGACAGAGGGTGTGTCTGTTTGTTTGCTCAGCAGTGTCATCTCACATCCCCAGGGCCTGGCCGGGACAAGGCACTGGGGGAGCTCCATTCACCATCTGCTCCCTACATGGCAGGGTTTCCTCCTGCCACACCCTGGCCTGCTCTGGGCATTGGCCACGAAAACAACCCATCACACCCGAAGGCTGTCAGGGAAGGAGGGAGACCCACCTGGAGCTCTTGCCATGTGCCCCAGAGCCCACAGGCTAGAGGGAGGATAGGACACGGGCACAAACTCCCTGGGGCTCCGCAGGGAGAAAAGGTCCCCCCGTGGCCTGGTCTGGGGATGCTAGCCAGACCAGGTGGCATTTGAACTGGGAGGATTTGATCAATGGGAGGATTTGGACCCACAGAGATGGGGGCTATATGGCAAAGGCCTGGCAACAGGAAGCACACAGGGGAAGGGAGGGAGGATGGGCTGAAGCAGAGAGTGTCTCAAGAGGGGCTGTGGGTGGGCAGCCGGAGGAAGCTTTAAACACCAGGCTAAGGCATTTTGCCCTTCACCCGGTGACAGTGGGAAGCTAGGGGAAGACCATGAGAAGAGCTGTGATTTAGAAAGATCATCATGGCCCTTGGTGTTGGGAGCGGACTGTCTAGGTATGGCTGCTGCACTGGTCCAGGAGGGAAGGGGTGTGTCCCACCCCCAGCAGTACCCTGGGAGGGCCAGGGGTGATTGGAAGGATGATGTGCTGGGGAATCCATGGGTCTTGGTGTGTGCAAGAGAAGCAAGGGAGGAGGGCAGACAGGGAAGGCAGATGGGTCCTTGGGACCAATAGCGTGCCAGGGCCCGTGCTGGCTGCTTCCATCTGACTTCTCATGGATGATCCCATCAACACTTTAATCCCATTATACAGATGAGGAGACTGAGGCTCAGAGAGAGCAACGTCTTGCCCAGATGGAACTTTAGGTTCTTTTGACTCCAGAGTTCGTGTTCTTTCCATTGCCTCATGTATTTTTCTGGGCTTTGACGCCTGCAGAAAACACGATCAGCCACAGGACAGCAACTCACAATGGACCAGCTTCTGGTCCGGCCAGGAAGCTTTGCGGGGTTCAAGGAGGAGGGTAGGAGCTGCCTGGGGGCAGGAGCAGGTATAGATAGATCTGGGATCCAGTCCAAAGGGCCATAGTGGGGAGAAGCAGTGACAGCGGCCAGGCCAGGTATGTGATGAGAAAAGGGGAAGAATTCATCTGTATTGGACTTGCAGGGCCTAACCCTGAGTGTGCCTGGGAACCCGGCTCTATCCCAGGCAAATGTCTCCGGGGACGTGGGCTGCTGGGGAAGACTCGAGTGGCTAACAAGGTTAGGAAGGGAGGAAGAAGCCAGAACCTGAGTGGGGAGCCATCCCACCCTCCCTGCCCTGGGCAGAATGCTTTCTCTCCTGTCTGTGGCTTATGATCACACACAGACACACTGAGGCACACAGTCGCAATCATGGAGGCGACACAATCACATATCCAGGCACAGACACATGAGCACACAATTACAAGACACACAAGCACAAACATACAAGGTCTGGCTCACACACACGGAGGGCCTCATGAGCACAATCAGAGTCACACAAGCACTCACAGTTACCCTGACTTATAGGACCTACACCGCACCCCCCCACCCAGTCACAGAGCTCATGCACTCACACGTTCTCACACGGAACCAGAGGACCGTTCCCAGGAAGGCCTCTGCCTATGGACGTCACTGAGGCATGGGAAGGGTGGGAAGTGCCCTCGGACGTCTTTATTGCCATTGTCTGGGACAGGAAGTTGCCCCTCTGACATTCTGGGGGCTGCGTCATGAGAGGGGTGGCCTTCACCCAGTGACATCAGCTCAGGGCCCCGTGCTAGGGTAGGGTGGGTTGGGATGGGTGTGGTGAATGGCCCTGAGGGAGATCAAGGGCAACTGGGGAGTGCTGTGGAAGAGGCCATAGCCCTCGGTGGGAAGAGCAAACCGGAATAAGGCAGCTCTGGGTTCCTGTTCCCTTGCCAACCTCTCACTGATGGTGACCTGGGGCAAATGACTTCACCTCTCTGAGTGGCAATGTCCAGCAGTAAAAGGAAGATAATGACATCAACCTCCAAGGTTAACTGGGAGTGCTAACTCAGATAATTGCTGTCAAGTACTGGGTACAGGGCCTGGCAAATAGTGGCAATAATCATAATGTTTGTGACGGCCCCAGGACTTGCTGTGTGAGTGTGTGTGGGCTCAGAGGCAGGGCTGGGAGGACAAGGGTAGACGCCCCGTGGCAAGGTGTGCGACAGGCCCGGCCACTTGCCTAAACAAGACATCAACTGGTCCCAGGAATGCAGAGCCTCAGGAAACTCAGAGCTGGGGTTGATGGTGGGGTGACCTTCCCCACCCTAATCTCAGAGTAGGTGACAGTGGGCATCAGGAGGGCTGGGCCCAGGCAGCGGACTCAGAGGCCACTCTGCAGTGGGCACCCCCAGTATGTTTATCGCCGAGGACTAGAGGGCTCCTCAGCTCCCTCCAGCAAGCTCTGACTTGGGAGCAGGGCTGGCCACTGGGGTCCCTACCTGTGTGTAGGAGCTCCCAGCTCTGGGGGCTGCAGAGGAAGAAAACACAGCCCCTGTGGTAAAGGAAACCTTCGCAACAAGGAAAGGCACACAGCTGGCAGCCCTGCGCCCTCTGGCGGCCTCCCGTGCTCACTGCGGCCTCATGGCTTTGTTCTAAGGCTCCCCGTTCTTTGCCCTGTAAGGACTGACAGCACAGCGCACTGCAGTGTAGACCCTGGGGCTGGATGGCCTGGGTTTGAAATCCCGGCTCTCCTGCTCCAGCTATTATTACCTCTACCACTTACGAGCGGATGATCCTGGGCAGGTGACTTAATCTCTTTGTGGCTCAGATTTTTCCTTTGCAATAGGTTGATAACAATAGTATCTACCACACAGTTGTTTTGAAGGCGAAATCTGATAACCCACAAGTACTTAGAATAAGTAATGTGAAGTAACAAGGAATACATGGTGGCTGTCCTACTCTGGACTTCCAGGGTCAGCGTTGTTGAAGGCACAGCTTGAGGGCTGGGTCAAAGCAGCCTTGACCTGGGGTTAGACTCCGGCTCTGGTGCACTTACCAAATGTGTGCTTTGCACATGTTGACTAGTTGCTTATCATGTGAGGGAGAGACAAAGGGAGGTAAGTCCAAAATCCTCTGGAAAACCCTTTAGGAAGGCACCACACTGGGGAAAAACACACCATCTCAATAAGCCCAACATGGCCATTTTTCCTAATTTTTGGTTACAGTCTGTCTTGGAAGTAGCTGGCTTGCATCCAAGTGCAATGTTGTACAGAATGTGTATCTTTACCCACTGGAACGACACTCAGTGGTGAGATGCTCAGGCAGAGAGGCACCTGGAAGTAGACATCGGTTATGGTCTCAGGTTTGAATCTTCCAACTCGTACTCACTGAGGGGCACATGTTCATCACAGGTAGATACTATCACATTAAGATTTCCCTTATTTCTCTTTTTGGCCAAGTGTGTCTAATTAAATTCCCATGGTTTGATCGAATGCATTCAGCATGCTGCTGCCTTGTGCCTTACCTCTCTAAAGCAGTTTGCTTTTCTGTAAGGTGGAGCAATAACTACAGTAACTACTACAGCACCACGTTCTTGTGTAGATCAAGACAATGTGTGAGGAATTTTAAATTCCTGCCAGGAAGATGACTCTCCACTCCTCCCCTTCCCCCAAATTTCCCCTAACTAATGTATGACTTTGAGCAAGTCACTTCCCCCTCTGGGTCTCAATGTTCTCAACAGCAAAATGTGGGTGTTTTATAATATTAGATGATTTCAAAGGCCCCTCCCAGCTTGAAGCTTTCAAGATAGTTCTGTGATCCTAGGGCATTTTGATGCGGTCAACCATTCTATGAATGCTAACTGATGCTTACGTGGTTCTTCCAGGACTGCTTTGTCTGACTGGTAAGGGCACATCTATAAACAGCAGCCCTTAACACACTGCAACATGGTAAAGCCTTAAGAATGAAACATGCATCTTTATGATCTTTTTTTATTTGATCAGCACAAAGGTGCACTTTAGCTGTGCCTGAATCAGCACAAAGTGACCAGATCTAACCATGCCACCTACTACAGTCTTTCAGAGGCACTGATGGAAAAGCAAAGCTCCTCGAAGTCACACACACATACACACAGGATGGGTAGGCACTATACCTGGGTGGAGCAAAAGGAAATGGGCTTTGGAGTCAGGCCCAGAGTGAATGATCCCAGATCCTCCACTACCTATGAGAACTTAATTAAGGCAAGTTAATCTTTCTGAGCCTCAGTTTCCCATCGGTAAAATGGTTAAAAATAGGTTTTCCTGACAGTGTTGTATGGGTTAAGTTAAAGTAGTGAGGGGTCCTGAGCAGGATCATGGGATTGGTGGGAATCTCTCCCCTTCCTGAGACAGACCGCAGCTTCAAGTCCACTTCCACCAGTGTCATTAGTCTGCCCATTGGTAGCCCCTCTGAGCCTGTTTCCACCATCAGGTCGGGACACCAGCACTCATCCCAACTCCAGGGATTGCTGGTGCTTGGCTCTTAACTAGCAAACCGTCACTTCTTTGGCTTCAACCTCACCCTGTGCCCATGCTAATCTAGCTTCCATGCCTGGCTCAGAGCAGTGGTATAAATGGAAAACACCTTCTCCCGCTGAGTCCTTTGAAAACTCAACTTAAAAAGCCCATGCCCACCCCAAGGCTCTCCTAAGCCAATGCCCTAGCCTCAGCATGACCTAACTGCTCACCAACAGAATCTTGCCTTGCCAGGGGGCATCTTCAGAGTAGCTTCCCTGGGCAAGTTCCCTGGGCTGGCATTTGCTCCCTGTCCTGGGTAAGTCTGTACCCCTTAGAGCCAGGAACTGTGGCTTTTTCATCTCTAAATTTCTCATGGGAAGGGCTGACACAGTGTGGGCTCAGCAAATGTTAAGAAGCTGCACTTTCACCTTTTGGAAAGAGCACTCTGGGAAGGCAGTGCCGGGGCAGGACTAGAGTCCAGGGTGGGGTAGGGACTGGGGTATATTCCACTGGAAGTAATAGAGGACGGTGTAAAAGGACGCTGGAGTCAAAGGATCTGGATTCCAACCTTAGCTCTACCACTTGCCAACAAAGGATCTGGGGAAGCCATTATACCTCTACTTGAGTTGCTCCCACATGTAAGACGAGGATAACAATATCTACTTAGCACAGCATGTGGCACATACTGAGTACTTTTTATGTTCCAGATGCTGTTCTAAATGCCTAAATTAATTTAATCCCTCTACAACTCTAGGAGGTAGGTATCATTCTCATTTTATAGGCACTGTAAATGAGGAAAATGAAAGCTCAGACAAATGAAATCATTTCCTCAAGTTCACAGAGCAAGTGAGATGTTCAATAAACAGCAGCAATGACTGTTCTCAGGCAGCAGTACACGGGACACAATCTCTGAGACCCCAAGGAATGACTAGCTCCAGGCTTTCTGCTTCTGGCCTAGCTCCAATCTTGTTCCCTCAACTGCAGCAAATGACACAGACCAATTGGTGTTGTAAATAGAGTTAACATAATATATTTATTTTAAGTGCCATTCATGCATATCACTTCTGGCAGCAACAATCCTAATGACACTTGGGATATTTCTTTACAGCACTAAACAGTTACAAAGAATGGGTGCTGTTCATGATAGAGGCAAAATATGAAATCGTGCAATAGCAAAACTGTAGAAACATTAAAACACTGACTGTCCAACAGCAGTACAGAGAGCAGATTGTGTCTGCACAAAAAGCCAATGCATTTTCATCACATATATACAATATAGATATGTACACATCACCCTCTGAATGAACAATATCAAAATACTCTATTCCATTTGAAATAATCCCCAGATTGATTCCCTCCCACTTCAAAGGACATCTGAGAGACATGTATTTACAAGAACATACATGAATACATTTACATTTCAAAAACTGCCACAAATGCCAGTCGGATTATTCTCCTGGACAGAGTACCCCCATTTGATTATATGCATTTATGATTATTTTCCCCAAAAGTCTTCAGTCAATTTAAGCCCAAGACAGAACTTGCTCTGCATTTACAACTACCAACTGAGATGGCCACTAGAGGGATGCTCTGCACCTCACTAGGGAGCCTTGTCTGGCTGGAGCCCGTGAGAAAGCCTGTCCTGGGCTCCCTGGCCACATGAATCACTAGTGTGGGATGGGTCTGGATGGAGGCTCTGCCTCCAGGGCCATTCATGGTAAGCTTAAATTCTCACAAAAATATTGATCACTGCAAATCAGTAAATGATTACCAAATGGGAAATTAGCTCCACACAATTTGTAACATCTTCATCAGCGGTTTCTACTTGAATAACTCAGTATAAGCTACTGCATTCTAATACCCAAATTGTTTAAAGTGCACACTGCTACCCATACAATTTATAGTTTCAAAACAGCTATTTTGGTATCTAGAGAACCGTGACTTGAGCAGACTACTGAGAATCACCCCCTTTTTTCCAAGCTTTTACTCTGCAGGCTGCTATCTCATCTTGATTGGCTGCCTTTCCAGAATCCTCTGATTTTTACTGATCCAAGGGGCTGGAACTGAGTTTCCTTTTTCATGCCAAGCAGGATCCAAACAACAGGAATATAAAGCCCTTCCCTCCTCCCCAACCTCACCAACCTTTACCATGGCTGGCTTCCCAGTGATTCATTCAAGGCAACACTCCACTAAAAAAAATACCCAAAGACGTTCGCAAACACTCTCACATACACACACAGAGAAACAAAGGTGTTTGTTTAGTTCAAGTAGAGATTACTCAACCACAGAATCAGTAAGGGTAATTAATAGGCATGGCTGATAGAGACTAGAGATGCTAAAAAGCAACCAGTGAGCAGTTAGTACTCCTTGATTTGATGGAACATCGTTTCCCCATTAGAACTGAAAAATTCTGCTTTTTTCTTCTGGTCTAAAGAACCAATTCAAAATCTATTCATTAAAAAAAGAAATCTCATTTCTCTTAGTTTCATTACAAAACTAAGACAATCAATCCATGCAAAGTAACTGTGAAATAAAACAAAACAAAAAACCAACAACTAATAAAAACCCCTAAGAGGCAGGCTGCATTTCAAAGAAAGGAACCAAACATCATGCATACACAGACACACAGGACAACAGAAACAGCAGGCCACTCAACAGTAACTGCACTGAAGACTGAGGCAAATAAAATCCATGTGTGGCTCTACCCTCCTTTCAGTGCTTCCTAAATGGAAAGAGAATGAGGGGGAAACTTGCTATACAAACACTGCCCTGCTGTTCCGTTGCCCAAATGAACTCTGATTCAAATTCCAGAAAATCCTACTTAGCAAATAAGTCTCAATTAGCAGGAAT
>NW_006779881.1:926455-933756 GCF_000442215.2 Lipotes vexillifer | reverse complement strand
CAGGAATGCAAAGATAGAGAATATACTCACATGGCAGGAGTAATGATAAAGAGAATGACACAATCTCTCTCTGATTGTCTTGTCTGTAAACTCTTATCAAGAAAAATAATTCTGTGCTTTCAGACACTGCATTTCTCCTTAATGAACCCAAGAGGAGTTGAGCATTCACAGAAGATAGCAATAAATATTAAAATAACACTTTTGAATAATAAATACATAAGTGAATGTGGAGACATTGATTTGTTTCAAAAGCCAAGCAGTGCCCAGCTTCTAATCAAACACACTGAAAACTGGCATACAATGCAGACTTAGAAAAACAGATGCTGACACGGTGCAACATGAACTCTAGAATCCCCCAGGCATCAAAAAAACATTGGTCAGTCCTTCATGCTGCTCAGGAACAACATGCCCCTCTGGACTGTTTGGAGAGTATCAAACTCTGGGTTCTCTGGCTTACTGAGTAGAACTCAATACTCACATTTCCGAAAAAGATTAAATAAGGGGAACTGGGCTTTGAAAAAATCTATTTCCTTTCTGCCTACATCAGTTAAAAGCATCCTGCCGAAAATAGCCTAACAAGGAATAAAAACTCACAGTAACTTTTCTTTTCAAGACATAATAATCCAATTAGAAAAAATTGAAGCCTTTCAATAATTTTTGTACATGTATTTACACACATGCATCTATAAACTGCTTGCAGCAAAATAGGCTCTGTCTGAAAAATCAGTCTGGCACTTGTGGTCAACATCAAACTGACACAAATATGCAAAAGCCGTTCAAATCACACAACAATTAGGAGCTACATAGGGCAGCTGGCAGGGAGACAAACATGTAGTACTTGTCTGAGTCAGATAAAAGCAGTAAGTTATCCAGCTAAAATTTTTTTGATTGTCTTCAAAAAAAATTTCGGTAACATTGGTAAAATGATTAGAAACTTTGTTTTCTCAACTGGATTTTCTCAAACCTTTCCCTTCACCTCAAAGAAAGGTAACGCTTGGGTCTGTCTGGTGCCTTGAGAAACAAGCTCTACACAATTGAATCCCAATCAAAGTCATCCTGGATGTCATCTGGAGGCAGAGAGCGCCGCATCTGGAAGGCTTGGGAAGGCATCATGTGCTGCTGGTTCATGGCTCCGTGATGGCCTGGAAGGAAGGAGGCAATGTCAGCAATGACTTGGGAGAGGATAAAGGAAGAAAGAAACACACACCTATTGAACACTTCCTATGTGTGCCAGGAACTCAGCGCATATGCTCTCACTTACCCACCCAGAAGCCTCTACAAGGTGGCTCCTATGATCCTCATCTTACAGGTATTCTGCACCCCACCCCTCTGAAACAGGGAGTTCACCCGCTCCTGAGGCAGCCTCCTTCCCTGTCGGGGCAGCTAAAGCCTTTTTCAATATTAAACTCCAAGTACCAACCCCAACACACCACACCCCAAATTACCTGCAATTGTTGTTCCTGGAGTGCTGAGTGCCTGTGGGATGTGAGGATAACCAGGGGGAGGCATCACTGAAGGAGCGAGATTTTGCCTGGAGTCTATGTACAAATTTCCTAATCAGATTGTGAAGAAGACAGAAGGAAAACACAGTACCATAAGTAAAGCAAATCAAACATAAAAATCTTAATAGAATTGTTATCTAAAACTAAATTAAGCTGGTAAAGTGAGGAAGGAAAGGGAAGGAAAAATCACTCCTTTTAGATGCTAAAACTCTGCCAAAGGTGGTGCTGGATTTTCAAACAGTGCCAGGCTGGGTGTGAGTACACTGGTACTAATTCTGGCACTGCCTCTAATTCTCTGGAAGCTCGTAGGTAAGTTATGTCTGTTATTGTTACATACCTCATTATAGTTCAAAAGCATTTTCATATCACATTACTTCATCTGAGTCTCCCCCTAGACCCACAATGAAGGCAAGACAGGGATTACCCCCATTTTATGGATGAGGCAACAGAGGCTCAGAAGGCTGAGGAGACTTGCCCAAAGACACATCAGTTTGACAGGGCCTAGGGCTAGAATTCAGTTCTCCTAACTCATGGGCTCTTTCCAGTAATGGTTGTCTCTATTGCCCTGATTTTCTCATCCTTAAAGCAGACCTAAGTGTGCCCTAGCTGATTAACAAAGTGACTGGAGGCACAAAGTGACAGGAAAGATTTGCATAAAGTAAAAGAGCTATATCAAAGGTGATTAAAAACATATTATTTAGAAGATGTGTAGATGGAAAACACAGATCTCATTTAAATAGCATTTCAGAAGGTTCTTAAGTTAATATGCTTTCACTAACAGCAGCCATCAAGTATAATAGCTCCAGAATGTCAATTACATTGCATCCTAATGCAAAATAGAAAGGGAGGGGAGGAAAAATCATGCAACCTCCCACAATAACTCCTGGGGAAGAACCACCGTAACACTGGTTTATATTATATGAAATATCCAGAATTCTGGAAAGGCTATTTCCCTAAGGTATTCTAGTGTTGCACACAAACTACTTGCACTCTAGGAATGCTGTAATCAAACTAGAAAACAGCAATCATTTTCCCAGAGGAAACCAGAAAGGGAAGAAAAATCTTCGTTTTATATTCATGGTAGGGCACACTATATTTGGCTGCTCACAAGTTTCCACCTGCCACTGGAAAGTCAGACTGTCCAGGTTTGAGACAGTCTCAGAGATAATCTAATCCAGCCCTACTTCTGTTCATGTAGGTGAGGAAATGAGACGAAAGAAAATGAGAAAGAACCAGGAACAGAACCCAAGAGTTCTGACTTCCAGCCACTGCCTCCCAAGATAACATGCCTTTTTAGAGTAAAGTTTAAAGTCAGAATTGATCTCTCTGACCAATTTACCATACTGAAGGTTTAGGAAGAAAAGAAGAGAAAAGTTATACTAATAAAAGTTATACTAAGTTACAGCTCTAGTATATTTTTGCAGGAGAAAAAATATGATCAGCCTTCATGTTCGTGGCTGATGTACCTTTTAAAGGTTGCATCCGGCTAGAGGGGCTGCCCTCCTCTGAGTAATATGGTCATTCACTTACCAACGACATCCCAGCCTCCATCCTGCAAAATCTTAGCTCTCTTTCTACTTATCCTTAACAACTCAAGTTATAAGGCAAAACCTAATTTTTATTGGAGATTAATCTGTTTTTTTTTTTTCATTTCTCTTTTTTTGGCTTAGTAATTCTTACCTTAAAGGAGGAGACAGGTGAGAATTAGAGAATTATGGAAATAAACAAGATTATGGGAATAAATAGACACCCACATTAAACAAATGGCCTTAACTTTTTGAAACTTGTCACATTCATAAGATTTTATTTTCATATAGAGATTCTCATTACTCCTCATTTTTTCCCCATGTTCTCATTACAGATTGAACAATGAGAGTCTACTTGGACTTTTTAAGCAAGAAATTAACTTATAATGCAGTTTCCAAAGATGTTTGAGATCCTATAACATTTAGAATGTAGTTATGAGAATTTATAAATCTATACTGTGCTGTACACCTAAAACTAATATAATATTGCAAATCAACTACACTTCAATAAAAATCTAATCACACAACATATTTCTTGAAAGTTAGACTGTTGTTGAATGACCATTCATTCATTCAAGAGGTATTTGTGCTAGGCACAGCTCTACGCACTAGAAATACATAAATAAACAAACTCCCTGTCTTTTTGGAGCTGGTTCTCAGGGGATTGGGAGGGGTGAAGACGGGAGGGAGGAAAATAAAGTAAATCATACAGTATGTTATACACGCTACAGAGAAAAATAAAGCAGGGAGAGGGGAAAAGGAGTGCTGAGTAGGTGCCATTTAAGTAGGATGGTCAGGGAAGGCATCACTGTAGTAGGTGCTTTTTTAGGGAAAAACTTGAGTCATGTGTCTATCTGGGGAAGCTCACTCAAGATAGAGGAAAGAGCAAGTACAAAGGCCCTGAGGTAGGGGGAGGGGAGGGGGAGGGAAAAAGAGACAAGGTCACAGAGTAATGGGGGACCAGACTGTGTACGGCCATATAGGGCACAGTAAGGTCTTTGGTTTTTACTGAGAAAAACGGACACTAATAAAGGGTTTTGAGCACAGAAATGATCAGACTTCTCTGTCATATAGAATCCCACTTATCCTGCAAAGTCCAGCTGAAATGTGTCGTCTTGTATGAAGCTTTTCTTTCTCCCTAGGACAAGTAAGCCCCTTTCTCTTATTCCCATTGCCCTGTGGTAGAAATGTAGTCCTCATAATATTGTATTTCTTGATAGACTTGTCTCACCTATCAGGCTGTGAGCTCCTTGAAATTAGGGACTATTCTAGAGTCACCTCATTATTCCTAGTCCCCACTATGTAGTCAGGCACAGGAAAGGTGTAAATAAATGTTTGCTGAATTAATGTACATCTACTTGTATTTAATGACCTTTAAGCAGAGCATCAAATTAAGAACAGCACAACTAGAGGACTTAAACATTACTGGAGGATTTAAACATTTTGGGCAAGACAAATTGTAAATACAGGTAAAATGATTTAGGAAGAAGAGGGAATACACTGTGTACTACATCATCTTTTTCTCCTTCCCTCTTCCACACTAACACATTACAACACTAGTTTCTGGCATCTCTAAGGAGGCCAGAGGTATTTACCAAAAGGGGAGTCTTGAAGACAAACGGGACAGGGAAAGTTTGAAGGATATGGAAAGGCTGTATTCTGGGAGTCAAGACCTATATCTAAATGAACTTTGTAGTTTCAGGCAAGTCACTTTCTCTCTTTGGATCAGTTTCCTTACCTGTTAAATAAAAGGATAACAGCTTTAACAGCTCTCTGAAGTCCCCTCTTACACTACATTTCTAAGAAAATGTGGTAAAGAATTATTGGGTGGTAGAGATAAGAGAAATGAGATATCTGAATAAATGTGAAAGACAGGGATGCAAGAAGGAGAATAAAAGAATGACAGAAAGTGGTTACGACTTAAAAAAAAGGAAGCAGGCTGGCATGTAAAAAACCTGAACATGGGACTTCCCTGGTGGCACAGTGATTAAGAATCTGCTTGCCAATGCAGGGGACATAGGTTCAAGCCCTGGTCTGGGAAGATCCCACATGCAGAGGAGTAACCAAGTCTGTGCGCCACAACTACTGAGCCTGCGCTCTACAGCCCGTGAGCCACAACTACTGAGCCCACGTGCCAAAACTACTGAAGCCCATGCGCCCAGAGCCTGTGCTCCGCAACAAGAGAAGCCACTGCAATGAGAAGCCCACGCACTGCAACAGAGTAGCCCCCGCTCACTGCAACTAGAAAAAGCCAGTGTGCAGCAACAAAGATCCAATGCAGCCAAAAATTAAAAAAAAATTTTAGTTAAAAACAAACAAAAAAACCCCCTGAATGTTTGTGAATAGACAACAGCAGGCATGAGGTGATAGATACTTAACACCAGAGCTGATCACACAAAGTGTTGACAAAGGTCAACATGGCTTGGCAGGCCAGGGCTCGCTAAAGTTCTTTTGACTCAGAAGGAAAAGACTAAAGGGGAAGGAAATTGGGAGACAAATAAACACTGAGGGAAAACTACAGGTCTTCTGCATTTGATAGGCTATGAATGGAGCAGCACTGAGGAGAATCAAGAAGGAGCTGGGGGGACCCTATAGGGAAAGGAAGTGCTGGCAATAAAAGGGAAAGATGGCAGAAAAAATTAAGAGAATCATAAAAACCAGAACCAAATAATCAAGGTCAGGGATCAAGCAGAGATGACCACAGAAGTCTACTAACAAAGGGCTTTAGGGAAATAACCCAGGATCTCAGTCTAGAGAGAATCTAGAAGAGATGCCTGGCCACTCTGACAGAGGACAGCAGCAGATGGAAAGTGCTTTTTCCATGACCAGGAGTACCCAGTTCCAAAATCAAAAGGTACTTTTGGACCTTTCTTAGAGAGTTAGGCCACAAAATTGAAGAAAGTCTTGTTTCATCCTACAGCTTTGAAATTGCAGAAAGGGGAGCTACTGGCAAGCATGTACAATGGCCTTCTGAAATGGCCTTCTCTTAAGACTGACCCACATCTTGTTCTACCTGTCTTTCCTAGAATTCCCTGATTTGAAGGCAACAATCTGAGCAACACAGGGGCTCACCCCCAAACACACATGCATACTGATGTACATATAAACTACTCAAATTCACTTAGTACTTTTAAGGTTGACTGAAATGGTTTAAGGTGATTTGGAAAGGAGAATGTGGCAGCACTTAGAAGGGACAATTTTCGTTGAACAGGGAAAGAAAGGAAGAGAGGAGAACCAAGAAACAATGGACAAAGTATGGTACATCTGGTCTAGGACTTCAAGCAAGCTAGAAAAGTAAGTGATGTATCCTGAAAGGGACAAGTTATAGGCTTAGAACCTATCAGAGGACCAAGGATAAGCTGTCCACATAGAAGAATAGATTAAAAAGATGGAATGGAAGAAGACAAATAAGTAAAAATGCACGCCAAATCATAACGATCTTGATACTTAAACATGAAGATAGGGAGAATTCTGGGAAGACGGTGGAACAGGAATCTAGATAAAACTGCATGGGTAAAATCTAACATAACTACCTTGCAACTCTGGACTCTCTAAAGAAGGTTCACAACTTGTAGAAGAAGGCTTGGTTGGCAAATTGCAGTTAATTTTGGTGAATTTCAGCTCTTAGCACAGATATAGCTATCTATCCCCTCACTCCTACCCCCACGGCAAGCAGCTGGAACAGCTTATACAAACCCTACAGGAGCCAGTGTGGGCAAAAAGGGTACTGTCCACCAAATACTGGGGATCTGTGCTCTGATCACTGATTGTTGCTTCTGATTACAGAGTTGCAGACAAAAAGGAGGGTGGCCATTATTGCTGCATCTCCTCTCCTCTGGCTGAACTGATTTCCAGGAGATTTAAAGGGCTGCTGCCCCCTTTCCCTTCTTTCTTTTCTTTTTTCCCCTCTGGGAGCCAGACATTAAAGACTAGAATACTGAGGCGGTGGAAAGATGGCGGAGGAGTAAGACGCGGAGATCACCTTCCTCCCCACAAATACACCAGAAATACATCTACATGTGGAACAGCTCCTACAGAACACCTACTGAACGCTGGCAGAAGACCTCAGACCTCCCAAAAGGCAAGAAACTCCCCACGTATCTGGGTAGGGCAAAAGAAAAAATTAATTAAAAACAGAGACAAAAGAATAGGGACGGCACCTGCACCAGTGGGAGGGAGCTGTGAAGGAGGAAAGGTTTCCACACACTAGGAAGCCCCTTCGCGGGCGGAGACTGCGGGAGGCGGAGCGGGGAGCTTCGGAGCCGCGGAGGAG
>NW_006779881.1:865042-926090 GCF_000442215.2 Lipotes vexillifer | reverse complement strand
AGCACAGGTCACTGCCCCCACCCCTCTTCCGGGGAGCCTGTGCAGCCCGCCACTGCCAGGTTCCCGGGATCCAGGGACAATTTCTCAGGGAGAACACACGGCGGGCCTCAGGCTGGGGCAACGTCACGCCGACTTCTGCCGCCGCAGGACCGCTCCGCACTCCGTGCCCCTCCCTGCCCCCGGCCTGAGAGCGCCAGAGCCCCCGAGTCAGCGGCTCCTTTAACGCCGTCCTGTCTGAGCAAAAAGCAGACGCCCTCCAGCGACCTACACGCAGAGGCAGGGCCAAGTCGAAAGCTGAGCCCCTGTGAGCTGTGAGAACAAAGAAGAAAAAGGGAAATCTCTCCCAGCAGCCTCAGAAACAGCGGATTAAAGCTACACAATCAATTTGATGTACCCTGCCTCTGTGGAATACATGAATAGACAGCGAATCATCCCAAATTGAGGAGGCGGACTTCTAGAGCAAGATCTATGATTTTTTCCCCTTTTCCTCTTTTTGTGAATGTGTATGTGTATGCTTCTGTGTGAGATCTTGTCTGTATAGGTTTGCTTCCACCATTTGTCCCAGCGTTCTATCCGACCATTTTTTTTTTTAATTTTTTTCTTAATAATTAATTTTAATTTAAAGAACTCTGTTATACTTTACCTTCTTTCTATCTTTCCTTCCTTCCTTCCCTTTTTGAGACAACGAATCGTCCCAAATTGAGGAGGTGGACTTGGAGAGCAAGTTTTATGATTTTTTCCACTTTACCTCTTTTTGTGAGGGTATATGTGTATGCTTCTATGTAAGATTTTGTCTCTATAACTTTGCTTCCACCATTTGTCCTAAGGTTCTATCCTTCCCTTTTTTTTTTCCTCTAAATAATTATTTTTTTAATTCAATAACTTTATTATACTTTATTTTATTTTACTGTATCTTCTTTCTTTCTGTATTTTTTCCTTCCTTCCCTCATTCCTTCCTTCCTTCCCTCCTCCCTCCCTCCCTCCTTTCTTTCCTTCTTGCCTTCTTCCTTTCTTTTCTTCTTTCTTTCTTTCTTCCTTCCCTCCTTCCTTCCTTCCCTCCTCTCTTTCTTTCTTTCTTTCTTTCTTTCCTATTTCCTCCTACTTATACTAATTCTCTCTACTTTCTCTCCCTTTTATTCTGAGCCGAGTGGATGAAAGGCTCTTGCTGCTCCAGCCAGGAGTCAGGACTCTGCCTCTGAGGTGGGAGAGCCAACTTCAGAACACTCGTCAAGAAGAGACCTCCCAGCCCCACATAATATCAAACGGCGAAAATCTCCCAGAGATCTCCATCTCAACACCAGCACCCAGCTTCGCTCAACGACCAGCAAGCTACAGTGCTGGACAACCTATGCCAACCATATAGCAAAACAGGAACACAACCCCACCCACTAGCAGAGAGGCTGCCTAAAATCATAATAAGTCCACAGACACCCCAAAACACACCACCAGACGTGGACCTGCCCACTAGAGAGACAAGATCTAGCCTCATACACCACAACACAGCCACTAGTCCCCTCCACCAGGAAGCCTACACAACGCACTGAACCAACCTTAGCCACTGGAGACAGACATCAAAAACAACGGGAGCTACGAACTTGCAGCCTGCAAAAAGGTGAACCCAATCACAGTAAGATAAGCAAAATGAGAAGACAGAAAAACACACAGCAGATGAAGGAGCAGGATAAAAACCCACCAGACCTAACAAATGAAGAGGAAATAGGCAGTCTACCTGAAAAAGAGTTCAGAATAATGATAGTAAAGATGATCCAAAATCTTGGAAATAGAATGGACAAAATGCAAGAAGCAGTTAACAAGGACCTAGAAGAAATAAAGATGAAACAGACAATGATGAACAACACAATAAATGAAATGAAAAATACTCTAGATGGGATCAATAGCAGAATAAATGAGGCAGAAGAACGGATAAGTGACCTGGAAGATAAAATAGTGGAAATAACTACTGCAGAGCAGAATAAAGAAAAAAGAATGAAAAGAACTGAGGACAGTCTCAGAGACCTCTGGGACAACATTAAACGCACCAACATTCGAATTATAGGGGTTCCAGAA
Organism: Lipotes vexillifer; assembly: GCF_000442215.2. Classification (NCBI taxonomy): domain Eukaryota; kingdom Metazoa; phylum Chordata; class Mammalia; order Artiodactyla; family Lipotidae; genus Lipotes; species Lipotes vexillifer. The sequence goes on along the minus strand of NW_006779881.1, from coordinate 924,023 downwards.
GAAGAAGAGAAAAAGAAAGGGACTGAGAAAATATTTGAAGAGATTATAGTTGAAAACTTCCCTAATATGGGAAAGGAAATCGTTAATCAAGTCCAGGAAGCACAGAGAGTCCCATACAGGATAAATTCAAGGAGAAATACGCCAAGACACATATTAATCAAACTGTCAAAAACTAAATACAAAGAAAGCATATTAAAAGCAGCAAGGGAAAAACAACAAATAACACACAAGGGAATCCCCATAAGGTTAACAGCTGATCTCTCAGCAGAAACTCTACAAGCCAGAAGGGAGTGGCAGGACATACTGAAAGTGATGAAGGAGAAAAACCTGCAACCAAGATTACTCTACCCAGCAAGGATCTCATTCAGATTTGATGGAGAAATTAAAACCTTTACAGACAAGCAAAAGCTGAGAGAGTTCAGCACCACCAAACCAGCTTTACAACAAATGCTAAAGGAACTTCTCTAGACAAAAACACAAGAGAAGGAAAAGTCCTATAATAACGAACCCAAAACAATTTAGAAAATGGGAATAGGAACATACATATCGATAATTACCTTAAATGTAAATGGACTAAATGCTCCCACCAAAAGACACAGATTGGCTGAATGGATACAAAAACAAGACCCATATATATGCTGTCTACAAGAGACCCACTTCAGACCTAGAGACACATACAGACTGAAAGTAAGGGGATGGAAAAAGATATTCCATGCAAATGGAAACCAAAAGAAAGCTGGAGTAGCAATTCTCATATCAGACAAAATAGACTTTAAAATAAGGACTATCAGAAGAGACAAAGAAGGACACTACATAATGATTAAGGGATCGATCCAAGAAGAAGATATAACAATTGTAAATATTTATGCACCCAACATAGGAGCACCTCAATACATAAGGCAAAAACTAGCAGCCATAAAAGGGGAAATCGACAGTAACACATTCATAGTAGGGGACTTCAACACCCCACTTTCACCAATGGACAGATCATCCAAAATGAAAATAAATAAGGAAACACAAGCTTTAAATGATACATTAAACAGGATGGACTTAATTGATATTTATAGGACACTCCATCCAAAAACAACAGAATACACATTTTTCTCAAGTGCTCATGGAACATTCTCCAGGATAGATCATATCTTGGGTCACAAATCAAGCCTTGGTAAATTTAAGAAAATTGAAATTATATCAAGTATCTTTTCCGACCACAACGCCATGAGATTAGATATCAATTATAGGAAAAGAGCAGTAAAAAATACAAACACATGGAGGCTAAACAATACACTACTTAGTAACGAAGTGATCACTGAAGAAATCAAAGAGGAAATTAAAAAATACCTAGAAACAAATGACAATGGAGATACAACGACCCAAAACCTATGGGATGCAGCAAAAGCAGTTCTAAGAGGGAAGTTTATAGCAATACAAGCCCACCTTAAGAAGCAGGAAACATCTCGAATAAACAACCTAACCTTGCACCTCAAGCAATTAGAGAAAGAAGAACAAAAAAACCCCAGAGTTAGCAGAAGGAAAGAAATCATAAAAATCAGATCAGAAATAAATGAAAAAGAAATGAAGGAAACAATAGCAAAGATCAATAAAACTAAAAGCTGGTTCTTTGAGAAGATTAACAAAATTGATAAACCATTAGCCAGACTCATCAAGAAAATAAGGGAGAAGACTCAAATCAATAGAATCAGAAATGAAAAAGGAGAAGTAACAACTGACACTGCAGAAATACAAAAAATCATGAGGGATTACTACAAGCAACTCTATGCCAATAAAATGGACAATCTGGAAGAAATGGACAAATTCTTAGAAATGCACAAACTGCCAAGACTGAATCAGGAAGAAATAGAAAATATGAACAGACCAATCACAAACACTGAAATTGAAACTGTGATTAAAAATCTTCCAACAAACAAAAGCCCAGGACCAGATGGCTTCACAGGCGAATTCTATCAAACATTTAGAGAAGAGCTAACACCTATTCTTCTCAAACTCTTCCAAAATATAGCAGAGGGAGGAACACTCCCAAACTCATTCTACGAGGCCACCATCACCTTGATACCAAAACCAGACAAGGATGTCACAAAGAAAGAAAACTACAGGCCAATATCACTGATGAACATAGATGCAAAAATCCTCAACAAAATACTAGCAAACAGAATCCAACAGCACATTAAAAGGATCATACACCATGATCAAGTGGGGTTTATTCCAGGAATGCAAGGATTCTTCAATATACGCAAATCTATCAATGTGATTAACCATATTAACAAATTGAAGGAGAAAAACCATATGATCATCTCAATAGATGCAGAGAAAGCTTTTGACAAAATTCAACACCCATTTATGATAAAAACCCTGCAGAAAGTAGGTGTAGAGGGAACTTTCCTCAATATAATAAAGGCCGTATATGACAAGCCCACAGCCAACATCATCCTCAATGGCGAAAAACTGAAAGCATTTCCACTAAGGTCAGGAACAAGACAAGGTTGCCCACTCTCACCACTCTTATTCAACATAGTTTTGGAAGTTTTAGCCACAGCAATCAGAGAAGAAAAGGAAATAAAAGGAATCCAAATCGGAAAAGAAGAAGTAAAGCTGTCACTGTTTGCAGATGACATGATACTATACATAGAGAATCCTAAAGATGCTACCAGAAAACTACTAGAGCTAATCAATGAATTTGGTAAAGTAGCAGGATACAAAATTAATGCACAGAAATCTCTGGCATTCCTATATACTAATGATGAAAAATCTGAAAGTGAAATCAAGAAAACACTCCCATTTACCATTGCAACAAAAAGAATAAAATATCTAGGAATAAACCTACCTAAGGAGACAAAAGACCTGTATGCAGAAAATTATAAGACACTGATGAAAGAAATTAAAGATGATACAAACAGATGGAGAGATATACCATGTTCTTGGATTGGAAGAATCAACATTGTGAAAATGACTCTACTTCCCAAAGCAATCTATAGATTCAATGCAATCCCTATCAAACTACCACTGGCATTTTTCACAGAACTAGAACAAAAAATTTCACAATTTGTATGGAAACACAAAAGACCCCGAATAGCCAAAGCAATCTTGAGAACAAAAAATGGAGCTGGAGGAATCAGGCTGCCTGACTTCAGACTATACTACAAAGCTACAGTAATCAAGACAGTATGGTACTGGCACAAAAACAGAAAGATAGATCAATGGAATAGGATAGAAAGCCCAGAGATAAACCCATGCACATATGGTCACCTTATCTTTGATAAAGGTGGCAGGAATATACAGTGGAGAAAGGACAGCCTCTTCAATAAGTGGTGCTGGGAAAATTGGATAGGTACATGTAAAAGTATGAGATTAGATCACTCCCTAACACCATACACAAAAATAAGCTCAAAATGGATTAAAGACCTAAATGTAAGGCCAGAAACTATCAAACTCTTAGAGGAAAACATAGGCAGAACACTCTATGACATAAATCACAGCAAGATCCTTCTTGACCCATCTCCTAGAGTAATGGAGATAAAAACAAAAATAAACAAATGGGACCTAATGAAACTTCAAAGCTTTTGCACAGCAAAGGAAACCATAAACAAGACCAAAAGACAGCCCTCAGAATGGGAGAAAATATTTGCAAATGAATCAACTGACAAAGGATTAATCTCTAAAATTTACAGGCAGCTCATGCAGCTCAATAACAAAAAAATAAACAACCCAATCCAAAAATGGGCAGAAGACCTAAATAGACATTTCTCCAAAGAAGATATACAGACTGCCAACAAACACATGAAAGAATGCTCAACATCATTAATCATTAGAGAAATGCAAATCAAAACTACAATGAGATATCATCTCACACCAGTCAGAATGGCCATCATCAAAAAATCTAGAAACAATAAATGCTGGAGAGGGTGTGGAGAAAAGGGAACACTCTTGCACTGCTGGTGGGAATGTGAATTGGTTCAGCCACTATGGAGAACAGTATGGAGGTTCCTTAAAAAACTACAAATAGAACTACCATATGACCCAGCAATCCCACTACTAGGTATATACCCTGAGGAAACCAGAATTCAGAAAGAGTCATGTACCAAAATGTTCATTGCAGCTCTATTTACAATAGCCCGGAGATGGAAACAACCTAAGTGCCCGTCGTCGGATGAATGGATAAAGAAGATGTGGCACATATATACAATGGAATATTACTCAGCCATAAAAAGAAACGAAATTGAGCTATTTGTAATGAGGTGGATAGATCTAGAGTCTGTCATACAGAGTGAAGTAAGTCAGAAAGAGAAGGACAAATACCGTATGCTAACACATATATATGGAATTTAAGAAAAAAAAATGTTATGAAGAACCTAGGGGTAAAACAGGAATAAAGACAGAGACCTACTGGAGAACAGACTTGAGGATATGGGGAGGGGGAAGGGTGAGGTGTGTTAGGGCGAGAGAGAGACATGGACATATATATACTAACAAACGTAAGGTAGATAGCCAGTGGGAAGCAGCCGCATGGCACAGGGAAACCGGCTCGGTTCTTTGTGGCTGTCTGGAGGGGTGGGATAGGGAGGGTGGGAGGGAGGGAGACAAAGAGGGAAGAGATATGGGAACATATGTATATGTATAACTGATTCACTCTGTTATAAAGCAGAAACTAACACACCACTGTAAAGCAATTATACCCCAATAAAGATGTTAAAAAAAAAAAAAAAGACTAGAATACTGAAAAACAACTGCATATGCAGGGAAAGTTAGAACGTGACCACCCATGCCAAAAAAAAAAAGCGCAGGCTCAGAGAAAACCTGAAAAGATCTTAAGTTTAAACCTTAAGTTGATCCTCAGCACAAGGATAACCTGTAACAATCAAAAAAAACAAAACAGTAACAAAATCCTGCAAACCCTTGGGAAGAGGAAGAATCTGATTTCCACAGGTACCACATTAATAGATTCATGTGTATAGTTTTCAACAAAAACAACAAAAAAATCACAAGGCATAAAAATAAACAGGAAAGTATGGCCCATTCAAAGCAAAAACAAATCCACAGAAACTGTCCTTGAAAAAAATCCTAATGGCAGATCTACTACACAAAGATTTTAAAACAACTTTACAGATGTTCAAAGACTAAAGGAAGATGTGGAGAAAATTAAGAAAGCAATGCATAAACACAATGAAATATCAACAAAGAGACAGAAAACATAAAAAGAAACCAAAAAGAAATTCTGGAACTGAAAAGTACAATAACTGAAATTAAAAATTCACCTAAGGGACTCAAAGAAGAACAGGCAGAAGAATGAATCAGCAAATGTGACGATAGGATAGGACAATGGAAATTATCAAGGCTGATTAACAGAAAAAAAAAAGACTGAAGAAAAGCAAACAGAGCCAAAGAGACCTATGAGACACTATCAAGCAGACCAATTATGCATTGTGGGAGTCCTAGGAGAAGAGAGAGAAGAGGGGGCCGAAAGAATATCTGAACAAATAAGAGCCAAAAACTTCCCAAATTTGATGAAAGACAGGAATATAAACATCCAAGAAGCTCAGCGAACTCCAGGTAAGATGAAGTCAAAGGGACCCACACCAAGACACATTATCATCACATTTTCAAAAGCCAAAATATAGAGAGAATCCTGAAAGCAGCAAGAGAGAAGTGCCTTGTCACATATAAGGGATCCTCAATAAGATTATAAGCAGATTTCTCATCAGAAATTTTACAGGCCAGAGGTAGTGGGCCAGTCTATTCAAAGTGCTAAAAGAAAAGTGTCAACAAAGAATCCTATACCTGGTAAAAGTGTCCTTTCAAGAGTGAGAGAGAAATTAAGACATTCCCAGATAAATAAAAGCTAAGAGAGTTTGTTACTGTTAGACCTGCCTCGGAAGATAATGCTCAAGAGAGTCCTGCAGGAAGAAATGAAAGGACACTACACAGTAACACAAAGCCGTATGAAAAAAGTAAAGATCTCAATGAAGGTAAATATGTGGGCAATTATAGAGACAGCATTAGCGTAACAATGATTTTTGACTCCACTTTTTGTTCTACACATGATTTAAGAGGCTAAAATGTTTTCTAAAAACTATTAGTATAAAAGCTCATATTATTGTAACTTTGGCTTGTAACTTCACATATTGTTGTCTACATGATTTAAGAGATTAATGCATTTGAAATAATTATTAGTATATGTTTTGGGCCACACAATGTAGAAAAATGTAATTTTGAGACATCAACAACCAAAAGAGGTGGAGGTGGAGCCAAAAAGGAGCGGAGTTTTTGCATGTTATAGAAGTTACATTGGTATAAATTTAAATTAGAGTGTAGTAACTTTAGTATGTTAAATGCAATCCCCAAGGTAACCACAAAGAGCTACAGAACATACACAAGAAGAAATGAGAAAGGAATTTCAACATTTCACTACAAAAAATCAACTAAACACAAACTAAGACAGTAATGCAGGAAATAAGGGACAAAAAAGCTACAAGCCACAGCAAAGAAATAGCAAAATACAGAAGTCACTCCTTACCAGTAATTCTTTTAAATATAAATGGATTAAGCCCTCCAATCAAAAGACAGAATTGGCAGAATTGGATAAGAACACATGACCCAACCATATGCTGACTATAGAAGACTCACTTTGTGATCCAAAGACACAAACAGATTGAAAGTGAAAGGATGAAAAAAGATATTCCATGCAAATAGTAACCAAAGGAGAACAGGGATTGTTGTACTAATACCAGACAAAATAGACTTTAAATCAAAAAGTGTTACAAGAGATGTCTTCTTGCAAAGAAGGACATTATATATCAACAAAAGGTGCAATACAGCAAGAAGACAGAACAATTACAAACATTTATGCACCTAATAACATGCTGCAAAACATATGAAGCAAAAACTGGCAGAACTGAAAGGAGAAATAAACAGCTCTACAATTACAGTTGGAGACTTAAATACCCATTATCTCAATAATGGATAGAATTAACCAGACAGAAGATAAGCAAATAGAGGATTTAACACAATAAATCCACCTGATCTAACAGGCATATATAGAACATTCTACCCAACAACAACAGCAAACACATTCTTCTCAAGTGCACATGGGACATTTTCCAGAACAGACCATATGTTAGGCTATAAATCAAGTCTCAATAGATTTTAAGTGATAGGTACCATACAAAGTATCTTCTCTGACCACAGCAGGATGAAGTCAGAAATCAAAAACAGAAGTAAAAATGGAAAATTATCAGATCTGTGGAAATTAAACAACACACACTTAACCAATGGATTAAAGAAGAAATTACAAGGGGAATTAGAACATACTTAGAGATGAAGGAAAACAAAAATACAACATACCAAAGCTTACAGGAAACAGCAAAAGCAGTGTTAAGGGGGAAATTTATAGCTATAAAGACTTACATTAAAAAACAGACCTAAAAAAGAAGAAGAAACCAAACCCAAAGCTAACAGAAAGGAAGAAATAATAAAGATTAGAGCAGAGATAAATGAAATAGAGAACATAAAAACATTAGAGAAAAATCTTTAACACCAAAAGTTGGTTCTTTGAAAAAAAATCAACGAAGCTGACAAACCTTTAACTAAATGGACTAAGAAAAAAGGACTCAAATTACTAAAATGAGAATTGAAAGTGGTGACATTACTATTGATTCTACAGAAATAAAAAGGATAAGAGAGTTCTTTGAACAACTGTATACCAACAAACTGGACAACTTAGATGAAACAAATTCCTAGAAACACAAAATCAACACAGACTGAATCATGAAGAAAGACAAAAATCTGAATAGACCTATAACGAATAAGAAGATTGAATACTTAATCAAAAATTTCCTGTACAAAGAAAATCCCTGGATCTGATAGCTTCATGGGTGAATTCTACCAAACATTTAAAGAACTAAAACTACAGACCAATATCCCTTATGAACCTTGATGCAAAAATTCTCAAGACAATAGCAAAATGAATTCAGTAACATGATAGAAGCATTATGCACACCATGCATGACCAAGTGAGATTTATTCCTGGAATACAAGAACAGTTCAACATATGAAAACTGACCAGTGTAATATACCACATTAACAGAATGAAGGGGATAAAAACCCACATGATCATCTCAACTGACACAGAAAAAGTATTCAACAGAAGTCAACACCTTTCATGATAAAAACACTCAACAAATTAGGAATAGAAGGAAACTACTTCAACATAACAAAAGCCATGTAAGAAAATCCCATAGTGAACCTCATATTCAGTGGTGAAAGACTGAAAGCTTTTCCTCTAAGATCAGGAACAAAGCAAAGATGTCCGCTTTCACCACTTCTATTCAACACAGTACTGGAAGTCCTAGCCAGAGCAATTAGGCAAGAAAGAGAAATAAAAGGCATCCAAACTAAAAAGGGAGAAGTAAATTTATCTCTGTTCACAGATATAATCTCATACATAAAAATCCCTAAAGATTACTCACAGAAAAACTGTTAGAATAAATGAATTCAGCAAAGTAGTAGGATACAAAGTCAAAATTCAGTCACATTTCTATATACAAACAATGAACAATCTAAAAGGGAAATTACAATAACAATTCCATTTTTCAATGAGATCTAAAAGAATAAACTACTCAGGAATAAATTAATTACAGATGAAAAACTTGTACAATGAAAACTAAAAAACATTGCTGAAGAAATTAAAGAAGACATAAATAAACAGAAATGCATCTCATATTCATGGACTGCAAGACAATATTGTTAAGATGTCAAAGCAATCTACAGATTCAATGTAATCCATATCAAAAATCTCAATGACTTTTTTTGCAGAAATAAAAAATCCCATCCTAAAATTTATATGGAAGCTCATGGGACTGTGAATAGCCAAAACTATCCTGAAAAAGAACAGCAAAGCTGGAAGACTCACACTTCCTGATTTCAAAACTTACTACAGAGCTGCTACAGTCAGACAGTGTTCTGGCATAAAGACCAATGGAACAGAACAGAGAACCCAGCAATACACACATATATAGTCAAAATGATTTTTGACAAGGTGTCAACACCATTCAATGGGGAAAAGACAGTCTTTCAAGAAATGGTAATAGGAAAACTGGATATCCACACACAAAAGAAACTGGACCCTTACATAACACCATATACAAAAATTCACTCAAAATGGGTCAGACTTACATGTAAGACCTAAAACTTTAAAACTCTTAGAAGAAAACAGAGGGCAAGAGCTTCATGACATTGAATTCCATAATGATTTCTTGGATACTATACCAAAGGCATACACAACAAAAGAAGGAAAAAAAAAGACACTAACAACACAGTAGAAAAGAAAACAAAAGAATGGGAGAAAATATTTGCAAATCATATATCTGGTAAGGAGTTAATACCCAGAAATATAGAGAATTCCTAAAACTCAGCAGCAACAAAAACCCAATCAAGAAATGGGCAAAGCTATTAAAAAAAAAATAACAAATGTTGGTGAGGATAGAGAAAATGGAACCCTTATGACTGTTAGTGGAAATGTAAAATGGTACAGCTACTGCGAAAAACAGTATGATGGTTCCTCAAAAAATGAAACATACAATTACCATAGGATCTAGCAATTCCACTTGAGTATATACCCAAAATAATTGAAAGCAGGGTCTTGAAAATATCTGTACACTCATGCTCACAGCAACATTATTCACAATAGTTAAAACATGGCAGCAACCCAAGTGTTCATTAACAGATGAATGGATAAGCAAAATGTGGTATGTATTATATATACAATAGCCTTAAAAATAGCCTTATACATGCATTCAGCCTTAAAAATGAAGAAAATTCTAACATATGCTACAATATGGATGAACCCTGAAGACATTATGCTAAGTGACAGCCACAAAAAGACAAACATTGTATGATTCCACTTATACGAGGTACTTAGAATAGTTAAAACTCAAGACACAAAAAGTGGAATGTTGGTTGCCACGGGCTGGTGAAGGGATGAAATGGGTGGAGAGGTCTTGTTGAATAAGTATAGAGTATCTGCTTTACAAAAATGAAAAGAGTTACAGAGATGGATGGTGTTGATAATTGCACAACATTATGACATTATGAATGTATTTAAATACCACTGAACTGCACACTTAAGGATGACTGGGACAGTGAATTTTTTGTGTATTTTACAATAAAAATAAAGTTTTTGAAATTTATTTTAACAGGAACCAAAAAAGAAGTGACGAGAGAGAGAGAGAGAGAGAGAGAAAGCTAAAGAGTTATTAAAAAAAAAAAAAGTTTAGTGGCTTAGTATCTGGCACATGGAGGGCATTCAATAAATTCAGTTAATACTAAGTACCTCCTATATATGCCAGGCATTAAATGAGGCTCCTCTATGAATATGATTTATGAAATGAATAAGTCACCAAAATCACACAACCACTGAGATTTTCAAGTTAGGTAAGCTATTCAAGTGGAAGAAGCAAAGATGGAAGGTTTCTTTTGTATGAAAAGAAACAAATGGAGATTTCACAAAAAGGACTAGGGATCTTGAGAACTTAGAAAGACCAAGTATGTGAAATAATTTAGGATAATGACTGAAGGAAGCCACTCAGGATAGAAAAGAGAGCTTTTTAGCATCAACTCTAAAAACAAGACAATGTACAGAAAAGAAGTCAACTTGGAGATAAAGGCATCAAGAAATTAAAATGAAGAGAGAAAGAACTTGGATATTAAACACAGAATGTAAACTTGAGAAAACTGTAGACTCTGCAATCAGAGTAAATGAGATGGCTACAAGGGTAAAAAATAAAGGAAGAAAGTGAGATGAAAAAATACAAAGCACAAATTTTGAGTTCAGAGTAAAACATAAATGAGACTACCGTTATGTATACTCTTCACATACACTCTGAACTTTAATTTTTTTTAACATTCTTAGAAGATATATAAAGATATGTTGATTTTCATTGCAAGTCTATATAAATTTAAATTGGTAACACCTCATAACTATGTTCTTATTAAAATTAAAATGTACATATCTTTAAGACATTTAATTCTTGTTCGGTAACTTGAAAGGTTAAAGTTCACAAAGGAAAGCCAATTATAAACAATAAAATAATCATGTAAATCATGACAGAAAAATATACAGTCTCTTTTATCTCAATTTTTCTAAGATATATCTTAAATTACTTGATTTCATTCCTTAGAAATAAAAAGATATAAATGGATCACTGCTATCATTAACAACATATCAAGTTGCCCCAGACAGTTATTGAATTTCATATGAATGAGAAAAAGAGAAAATCAAGAAGATAATTAAATCCATACCTGTTCCAATGTGTTGGGAAGGTTTTGTTGGATGCATGGCACCATGACAGACATTCTGCTGAACATTACTCTGTGAGTGGATAAGGCCAGTTTGTGTAAAGAACTGATTAAGAGAAGAACAGAGATCAGCAAATTGAACCTGATCTAAAGACCAGTTCTTGAGATCTGCCTGTCTCATACTCTCCATCAAACCTATGAGGAAAGCATTAGAAATACAGTTAGCATGGTTCTGCAAACACTGCAAAGAAAATAGCACTTCTTTTTTCCAGCCCTCAAAATTTCCACTGGTAATCTTCTGCCCATGCAATGAAGAATGACATTTTAAAAATTATTCAAAATCTGATTCTTTTAAATGTGGCCAAATTTCCTTCAGAACTCGTCTATGAACCTCCACTACATCAACTGGCTGAAAGGCTTCATTATGAATTTTGCAAAGTGTTGTTTTTAAGCATACTACCAACTGCAAAAGAAACACTATATAAGGAGATACTTATTTCCACTAAAAAGAGACTTAAAATCTATTCAAAAACACATGATATGTGTATTTGGTTATAAGTCAGAAGGAACCAATACTCACCTTGGAACTGTGAAAGGTCTACATCTGACCAATTAACACTGCTGGCGATTCGACAGCTTTCTTTTAGCATATCAAGTGTTGCATACCAATCATTTGAAACACCTATAAAAATAATATCGGCAGTCTTATAAATCTTGGATAGCGGAAGTTTGAGCTGGCCTTACTCCTGATATTGGCCGATCCCTATTCAGTTTTACAAATGGATTCAAACCCATTATATCATGCATTGGGGCAATCTGCTCTGTGAGACAGGCAGGAAAGGTATTATCTCCCTGCATTTTACAAACAAAAGAAATTGAACCTAGAGAGGAGGCATGACTTAGCAAGGCCACTACGATGAATCCAAGACTTGAACCCAGCTGTACTCCGCACCATTCCAAGAGGCCCCATTCACCTTGTAGTCTATGTCTGTGGTACCCTCTGGAGTTCTGCAGTGCAGAGACTGCCTGGTCTGTGAGCAATATCAGTTAAGCACCTCACCAGAAACCATCAAGACCTATCTTAAGAGCAACAGACATTTTTTTTTCTTTTAAAATCAGGGTATGAATCTATCATTCTAAATGAAATACTTGGCAGGAATATGCAAAGGAAGAAAAAGTGGGAACATTCACTGAATATGTAAATGCAAGGTACTAGACCGGGCATTTCATATTTTGTATCCTCAATATGATCTTCATAACAACACTGTACACCAGTGTTGTTCTACAGCTAACAAAATAATAAGACCAAAAGAGTTAATGCACCAAAGGTCATAAAAAGCCATAATGAGTATTCGAATACAGGTCTTTCAGACATAAATCTATACTCTTTCTTCTATACCACACTAAATCACAATAGATCGCAGACAGACTGTGCATTCCACTCTTCTTTCAAACGCTCACGAAAACACTTGTTTTCCAGAAGGACAAAAGAGTTAAAACCAAAACCTGCAGGGGTTGCTGAGTTTGCCTATGTTACCACATAAATTGTAATCAAGACAATAACCAGGGGCTTCCCTGGTGCACAGTGGTTGAGAGTCCGCCTGCCGATGCAGGGGACGCGGGTTCGTGCCCCGGTCCGGGAGGATCCCACATGCCACAGAGCAGCTGGGCCCGTGAGCCATGGCCACTGAGCCTGCGCGTCCAGAGCCCATGCTCCGCAACGGGAGGGCCACAACAGTGAGAGGCACGCGTACAGAAAAAAAAAAAGGTGAATCTATAGACTGAAGGACTTAACAACTCTAGGACTATGGCAAGGAAACACAAAAGAAGATGGATAAGAAGAGTACTGGTAGAAAATATATATAAGCCCCAGATAACAGATCCAAATTCACAGTTAGCCAAACACACGTCAGAAGACAAAAACTTACCAGAATTACAGGATACCTGTTGTGGGGGAGGGGGTGCCTGATGTGTTAACGTCTGGTGCTGATGGTTCGGATGGTGCTGTACGTGCTGGTGTGGAGAGGGATGCTGGGGGTGAGGGGACTGGAGCTGGCTGTGTTGCTGCGGGTGTGGTGCTGGATGCTGGGGACGCTGTGGATGCTGTGGTAAACCATGCGGTCGATGGGACGGATGTGGAGACGGCTGTGTGTGCATCTGGGGGTGGGACAGTGAGACCTGTGCAACCGAATTACTGCCTGTGGTGTTGAGGCCACTGCCATGATTGTTGGTCAGGCTGCTTTGGTTGCTGTGTGGGTGAGAGCTCACTGTACTGCCAGGAGAGTGCTGATAGGAACAAGAAGTGTGGGACTGCTGGGAAGATTCAGAAGGGATGTTCATCAAACCTGAAAACAGACAAAGCAAGATCACTGATGGTCAGATTTCAGTTATACCTTATGACAAACATTTGCAAAATTATTTACAGAGCAAAGGTATAAGCTGTCAGGAAGCAATTTTGGTTCAGTTTAGCAAGTACTGATAGAGTATCCACCATACCCTGGGCTCTGGGGCTACCAAGAAAAAAACATCATCCTCTGCCCTCAAGTAGCTCATGGTCCAGTGGAAGAGACAGACACTTGAGGAGATTACGTCCAACACTGTAAATACTAAGGCAAAAGTATACAGAGGGAATACAGGAACTCTGCTTCTTCCCCGTTTTACCTAGGAAGGGGCTCTGAATACAGAGAAGCCTTCCTTGAAAAGGCAATATCTGGCTTGAGTCTTGAAAGATGAGTAAAATGTTAAGGGAGAAGTGGGAGAGGTGTTGGGTCACATTGAGGATGGTTCTCTATAGGCCTGAAGACCTTTGACAAAAGAGGAGGGTAGAAATAACGCCCAGTTATTTCTGATCTCTTTCTCTGACTACTCCAAAAACTTTAAGTCCAAGATGGCTAGAATCCTTAAGATTAAGCAAAACATCTCCACTGCTCTTTTTCATTACTTTTATGGAACATTCTTGAGACAGACACAGTTTAGGGGTTAAGATTACATATTTCTTAACACCAGAAAAGAGGAATTAAAATCTCTGCACTATAATTTACACACTTGGTAACTCTGGAGAATTATTAACCTCTCCAAGCCATAATTACCTCGATTATAAATGGGTATGATAATAGTACCTGCTTCGTAGAGTTGTTGATTACATGCCATGGTACAAGCGCAGGCTGTAGGCTTAGCTCAGTAAATATTAGCCGCTATGATGATAATGATGATTAGGCCAGAAGTGCTTAATGTTAAAAATAATGTATGTTTGGTTTGCAGGTAGGCACTCACTTTAACAAACCTTATTGCAACATGTGGTTCTATATAACTACACTATTTTCATATCCCAGAAGATAACATATAATGTTTTGCTGAACCAAACACAAAAAAGTTTTGCTTAAATGAAATGAAAATAAAGTCCCATACCATACTGTCAGTCAATAAAAGAATCAAAAATTTTAAACAAAAATAAAAGTATTCTCATACTTGTTATTAGGAGTAAAATTATATCAGAGTACATTATAAGATAATCTCAAAACATAATAAATTAAGGTTTTATAGGTAGAAGTGTTAATAAAAGTGCTTGCCTTAACCCTGGGAAAAATGTCATTTACAGGGAATCTACAGGGTTACTACAATAAGATGAAAGAAAGCAGTTATTTCATTATCTATTTCCAATAAAGTCCTAACATTTTAAGAGGGCACCCAGATATAATCTCTACCAACATTTTTTTTTTTTTTTTTCAGTACGCGGGCCTCTCACTGTTGCGGCCTCTCCCGTTGCGGAGCACAGGCTCCGGACACGCAGGCTCAGCAGCCATGGCTCACGGGCCCAGCTGCTCCGCGGCATGTGGGATCTTCCTGGACAAGGGCACGAACCAATGTCCCCTGCATTGGCAGGCGGACTCTCAACCACTGCACCACCAGGGAAGCCCTCTACCAACATTTTTAATCCCAAATTGTTTTTAAAATAAAACAAAACGTCTTTCAGAAGCCCAGTATGTAAAACTAATAAATGTAAAGTTGTTTTCTGGGAACCCATGAAAAGAAACCTGTTAGGTCTCCCTCTTCATCTGCACCCTTCTCTCTGAAACCTCCAGAAAACCCAACAGTTCCAAAGAGAACAATTTGGAAAGCACTGATCTAGTCTAATCTTCACTGTACAATGGGAACGCTTAGGTCTAAAGAGGTGAAGTTAACTCAGTTGACTTGATGGTAGAACCTGGACTAGAACCCAGAATTCCTATCGATATTCTTTTCTTTTTTTATTAGTGTAATGAAATAGCATTATGGGTTTCAGAAACTGTCGCCATTGTTATTTCAAAGCAAGTATTTTTCTACTATGATCAGCAAAGCTGGATCTGCTTAGCAAAGTCTTAGTTCTATTTTTTTGTACTTTTATAGAAAATTTAATATAAAATTTGAGAAAATACATGACACTTTAACCAGAAAACCAACTTCCTAAACAAACTACTGATATTCATCAATATATATAACACTTACATATAACATTAACTTTCATAATATCTGACAATGATGTGTATTAAAATGTAAACTCTTTAAAGGCAGGGATTTTTGTCTATTTTGTCTACTGCCGTGAGGTAAACCCTCTGAGTTGGGGTATAAGTAGTCAATCTGCCAAACAAAGCAATGCTTCAATGTTTGAGTTCCCAACAATTTCTGACTAGTGTTTGTTCTATGGTGGAACAAGACACCTTGATCCTATTAAATGACTCTGATTAAAATTAAACCAGCAGGGGAGGGCTTCCCTGGTGGCGCAGTGGTTGAAAGTCCGCCTGCCAATGCAGGGGACACAGGTTCGTGCCCCGGTCCGGGAAGATCCCGCATGCCGTGGAGCGGGTAGGCCCGTGAGCCATGGCCGCTGAGCCTGCACGTCTGGAGCCTGTGCTCCGCAACGGGAGAGGCCACAACAGTGAGAGGCCCATGTACCACAAAACAAACAAAAACAAAAAAAATTAAACCAGCAGCTAATAGGACAGTAATACATAATAGCAACAATCTAGCATTTGGTTGAGATAATAGTACATCTCAACCAGTATCACTTTTAGTGTTAAATCTGACTTAAGTATGTTGTACAAAATAATAACCACTAACCAATGTGTTCACTTATAAGTGCCATACATGAAATTGCAAATTTGGTGCTACCATATTCCAAAAGTTATCTCTTTGCTAACAGCAGTCAGAACAAAAAGCAAGGCACATCTGTTCTTGTGGTGCAACATTTACCACTCAAACACTTGACATGCTAGACATCACTAATTAATCATGGCAGTCTTTCCCACATGGCATAAATGCAGTATCAGAATCCTTTAACACAATGCTTCAGGACACCACTAGTAATCAAACGAAGTAGGCATGCATGAAGAGATAGATTTATCTGCCATTCTTGTGCTATGATAAAAATATATACAGACTATAGTAAAGGCACAAAGAACCTTCAATCCTTATCATGATGGTAATGTTCTAAGATTAAGGAACTATAACAGCTGCAATGTGAAAATAATTCTTTAAAAAATTTCAATAAAAAATTACAGAACAGGTATTAAAAAACTCACCTTGTTGACTAAGTGACTGCTCAAAAACTGACTTATAAAGGCTCCGAAATGAGGCACTGAGATCTTCAAAATTATATTCTGAGAAAAGTAGTTGTTTGTCTCGGTCTGGAAGGTTGTACTGTGGCTGTTGTTGAGGAGTTAATGACTGAGAGACTGGTTCTGGATGATTTGTCACCTAACATTAAAAGAAAAAAACTACTAATTTAGTAGCTCTATATCAGAATTGGTTTATTAGATATGATATAAAACTGGAAATATCAGAACAGTTATTAGAATCCAAAGGAATTAACTTCCCTGTCTGGCTTTCCAATCGTTAACTTAGGTCTTGAAGAATCTCAGAAATCTAATCCAACCTCCACATTTCACAGTAGGGGGGAAGAATTCCAAGTTAAAGGACCTTCCCAAGGTCATAATAAGTGATAAGCTAAGCTTGGAACCCTTCCAGTTTCTGTGGAGTCTTCATCTTGATTTCCACAGAAGCAATTTCATCTCAAACTCACTATACTCTGAAACTACTAACATTTCTCATTCATTTATTCAATTAATCTTTAAGTATTTAAACTCAAATACTGTGAGTCAGGTTGTATGGCACTGCCCAAAGCAGCAAGGAACTTCAACACACCTAACTCTTCACTGTAGGTAAATTTTTCTTTTTTAAATGAAACTTAAGGAAAATAAGAAATGAAGGGTAAAAGACAAAGGAGATTCTGAGAAAAACAGAATAGATCAGGGCCTCGAGCTATGCAAGGAAAAAGAGCACCATGAACACCTAAAAAATAAGAATTATCTCTGAAGACAGCACAACTAGAAATAAAATAAAACATGATCAGCAATATATCTTAAAGATCATACCAAGCAGTAACAAACTACCATTTGGTTTAGTGTTTTGAAAAAATTAAGATATGAACACTGGCTATAAATTTATGCAGCCTTTCAAAATGATGCTCACAAGGAGTCTACAATGACGTGGAAAAATATGAGCTTTGTGTAGGGGAATGGCTCCACCACTGGCACATGACTTCATCATTACTAAGTACTTTAATTCACCACCTGATCAGCTAAATATGTAATGTTTTTCAGGAAGGGTGCATGAAAACAAGGGTAGGATGCTTTCTAAACTCTGTGTACCAAAGAATTAATGTCTTTTTCTTGACTTCACAACTGAATGAAAATTTGGTGGGCATAATATTTATAATTCCAAATCTATTCCCTTGACACTCTGTATAAAGTGTTCCATCATTTTCTGGCATTTAGTATTATGGAAGAGAGGTATGATTTGTGTTTCTCTGAATGTACCTTATTTCTTCTGCTAGAGTATCTATGATTACTTTTGAAATTTAAAAATTTGTCATGATGTGTCTAGATATAGTTTTTTTCCCATTAACTTTTCTTAGAACTCAGTAACCCTTTTGTTCTCTATTTCTTCTGAAAACTGCTTCTGTACCAACTATTTGGGGACACCTATAATTCGCAAGTCTCCATATTCTTTTACATAACTGGTATTCCTTTAACTGTTTCTTCTGCATTCTCGAAAAATATAAAAAATTTTTCCCCCAGAGCACTGTTAACAGTTTTGCGTTGTCTTCTTTCTCCTACATTCAAGGTGAGTTTTAAAACTGCTCTCTGAATTTCTGTTTCCCTCGTGTTATTTTCTTATTTCAGGTCCCCCATCCCCCTTATATCTTTTTTCTGTGTAAAGTTTTTACCTATTATTCATCTTGGAACAGGGAGCGATCTGATGAGATCAAATTTATACCATGAACAGTGTGGTGTATGGCTCTCTCGGGCTCTGTTCTGTCTACCCGGGAGAACAGTTGCAAGATGATTTGAAAAGAATTATCAGATAAGGGAAGGGTCAGCACAGGAGCAAAAACACTCACACAGGTCCCTTTATAGCATAGCTTTGTTTTCCAGACCCAAACTGAAAATACAAGACTGGTTAACAACTGAGTACCAGGTCATCCTAACCTCTGCGGTTTGTAGAATCCCCTTCTTAGATCTGCTTCTGGGAAACTAGGTGATATACATATCCTCTAAGCTCTTTTACCAAGGACTGTAAAATATCATTAAACACAGCTTTAGAAGACTAAAGTAAAAATTCTTTCCATATTCCAATTGTGTTTCACTTGGACAGAGAACAGATGAAGTAGACCAAAATATATAACATAGTACAACAACACATTTGTATCTAACTTGCTAGAATATAATAGAAATCTGCTCTACTTATCTAAGCTAATGATCAATTTGATCAGGAGAAATATACATCTTCACTTTTTATTTGTATTTCAATTACGTTTGGTTCCATTTTAAGCTCTAAATGAGTACTCAACAAAGGAGTTAACTTCACCAAGACTTACCGGTGTGTAACTATGCACACTTCCAACACTGTTCAAATTAACAGATGCCAAACTCTGATCTGAGAGACTGTTGTTAAGGCTACTGCGTGGGCTATCACTACCATCCTGATCAGTGTTGTACAATGTTACCTACAAGGAAAAGAACAGCAACATTTGAATAAGTAGTTCCTACTATAAAAAGTACTTTTTAAGCAACTCTACAAGAATACAACTAACCTAGTAGATGGAAGGAAAACAAAATGTTATTGGTCTTTCCTTTGGTGTTTACCTACCCCAAATCCATGCTCTACACCGCTCACTCCATGTTCACCATGAAATATTGATAATTTACTTTCAAAATAAAGGATATATCCCATCCAGAGGTACATAAATTCAATTTTCTAAAAGGTATAATTAGTTCATCGACATTTAATAAGAGGGGATTATAACAGATTTTTACTGTTAAATATTTCTATAATGCATAAACTTATTTTTACTCAAGCTTTAAGCAAAATCAGTTTTCTTCTTTCAAAATCTTAGGCATCAAAAAAAAAGAACACAAAAAATAGAATTTAGGCAACATAGTGTTTATAATATTGAAAACTGTAAACTGCCCAACACAATTGCAGAATCACAAATATGTGATCTGATTTTTAAAATAACAATAATATGCTAACATATGCATTAGACATGAAAGAACTATGTATCAAACTGTTAACAATGGTTAACTGGCAGGGGGCTGGGTATTCCTGAAGACTTCTGTCACTGACAGTGTATATTTGTACAATGCTTGAGTATGTTTATAATGTGCATTACCATTTTTAATTAGAAACAACAACAAAAAAGATATTTTTAAAACAGAGAACTAGTCTAAATATCCTTTAAAGTTCCATTCAGATGCTACTACCAATTTTCCTTTCTATGCTCCTACTTTCATGGGAAAAATTAATACTTTTGATTTTATGGTGTAACTAATTTTTATCTAATTTTTATCCACTACTAGACTGTTAGCAACTTGAGTTCCCCAATAAATAATCATAAGCAGCGTAATGTTTTCTACTCAGTATACACATAAAAAATACTTGCTGAATTTAATAACCAATTGAGCTATTAACACCCTTCTGTCTGTGCTGAAAATGGGGTCATGCTCAATGCTCATTTGCCAAAAGAGGCTAAAACCTGGAAAACTAGGCATATATGCCTCAATACTCAAGGCAAAACCAAACTGTCTCACATTCACATCAGCTAGGAACAATTATGTGTCTAGGAACTAATAAGGGAAAAGAGTATAAGGAAAAATGAGAGAAAATAAAACTATGGCAAAGATTTTTCTGGTCAATATTTCCAGTGTAAATTTCATTTTTTAAAAAACTCAACCTTATGGGTTCTTTTTTTTTTTTTTTTTTAATAAATTTATTTATTTATTTATTTTTGGCTGTGTTGGGTCTTCGTTTCTGTGCGAGGGCTTTCTCTAGTTGTGGCAAGTGGGGGCCACTCTTCATCGCGGTGCGCGGGACTCTCACTGTCGCGGCCTCTCTTGTTGCAGAGCACAGGCTCCAGACGCGCAGGCTCAGTAGTTGTGGCTCACGGGCCCAGTTGCTCCGCGGCATGTGGGATCTTCCCAGACCAGGGCTCGAACCCGTGTCCCCTGCATCGGCAGGCAGACTCTCAACCACTGCGCCACCAGGGAAGCCCTTTATGGGTTCTTAAGCAATACAATATCAGCAAATTAGAAGCATCCCATGGTCATTCTGCTGGCTGCTTAGTTACCTATCAGTAACTAAGTTACCTATCAGTTACCTATCAGTACCTATTAGTTACCTATCAGTCAAGTCAGAAATACTTCCCACCATCTTGGACAAATCCTCATAGCTAAGGAGGATAAGATTTTTATTAAAATGTAACATATTATGGAGAGGAAAATACACGAGTTGTTATAGTTTATTAATTATAAAATGGGCATACTCATGGAATCATGTAATCAATAGCAATTCTCAAAACTTTGATCTTAGAACCCTTTTGCAGTCTTAAATATTAAGGAGTCAAGAAGCTTTTGTTTGATATATTTATCAATAACTGGCATATTAGAAATTAAAAAATTTTAAATACTAACCTAAAAATAACTATTACAAACAGAACTATATGTCAACAAAAAAAAATTTTCTCTCAATAAGTAAAGTTAGAAGGGTGCCACTGTTTTACATTTTTGTAAATTTCAAAGCCTGCCTTAACAGGAAACAGCTGGATTCTTATATCTGCTTCTGCATTCCATCTGTTGCAATATGTTGTTTAGGTGGAAGTATAGAAAGAAAACCCAGCATCATATATACATATATATGTGTGTGTGTGTTTGGAAAAAGGAAGCATATTTTAACAGACTTTTCAGATAACTGTGGATAGTCTTTTTTGATACTACACAGAAATATGACAAGTGACAATATTTTAAAGATTAGTTGCAATGTAAAATCTGAAACCATATGAATAAAATTTTCATACTCTTTTACATTATAATCCACTTTCCATCTCGGACTTTGAATGGATCATTTACCCATGCATGATTTTATAACATTATGCATTGGTCATTTGGAAAATATCATTCACTAAGTTATGCAGATCTTCCAAATATTGACATATTTCATTACACAACATCAAAACATCACACTTGTTAACATTACCAATAATCTCATTGGAAAAGTGTGTAAAGACTGTGAAGCTATCAGACTCACTGTGGTGGATATAAGTTTTCCGAACCTGTATGTTTTGCTTAAAAGCTCAAATTTTACCATTGGCAAGAGATACTGTCAATTGTTTTCCTTTAAGTGAGAGGCTTATTTTATTCATTTTCAAGAAAATATCTGCCAAATACCCAAATCTGAATAATAGTGTCTGTTGTTCTTTCAAGTAAAATCAATGCCCCATGAACAAAGTGGCTAGTTCAACACAAATGCTCTTCCTTGAAGCAACCATTGTACCTCGGTATACACAGTTTAAGTGTTTTATGCGTACTTCCCATTTCACCACACAGATTCTTAAAAATGTTTACTCAAAGGTCACAATTTAATAAAATTATTTTTCCTGCATCACCAAGGATATTCTTAACTAGTATTTTTTTTTTTAATCTGAAGGGTGTGTGGTTGTGAAGAATACAATGACTACTAGTACAGTCAGGTGTCACTGCCTTGACTTGTGCTAATGTTTACGTATTATTGCTTTTGCTGCATCTGTGAAAACACAAAAATAAAGGAAAAGGCAAATAGCATTTTAGTATTATCATGGAATCCCCAAAAGGGTACTGGTTACTCAAGTGTCCACAGATCACAGAACCACTGATACAGAACATACCTGCACACCAGAAGGCCCACTCATGAACTCTCCCAATCATCATTCACCAGCCAGTCATTATCCATCCACATATCTCCTGTTACAGGTAACCACATACAGACTTCTACAATTAATGACTGGTTTCATACAACGTATATATATCCTTCTCTGTCCTTTTGCAGTAAATTTAGCTAAAGGATTACGTAAAGCTTTGTTGTGTGTTGCGTTAGCATCGGCTCTTAATCTTTTATTACTTTCTTCATTCCACTTTTTAAAACATATTCTTTTTCATCCAACTGAGAACTTTATCATTTATATTAAGGTCTCAAATCCATCTGAAATTGATTTTTGTGCATGAAAAAAATCTCACTTTTCTATTGATTCAGCACCATTTGTTGAAAGACATCACTGAACTCTGTTCCATAATTCTATGTGTCTATTCTTATGCTAATATTACACTTTCAATTATTGTAGGTTTACTCTTGATATTTGGAAGTATAAATCCTCTAACTTTTATCTTTTTCTTCAACATTTTCTTCAACTACTGTTTACCATTTGGAGTCTCATTTATCTTTCAAAATCAGCTGGTCATTTCCTACTATCTTCCCTCCCCTAAAAAAAGCACTGTGGAATTTTGATTGGGATATTATATCTGTAGATAAACTCAGGAAAAACTGACTTCTTTACAATAATCTTCTCTATGAAATTTATGTATCTAGTTATTTATACACCCTTTGTTCTCTCTCAGTAATTTTTTATAGTTTTGTGAGCAGAGTTCATCTTTCATTTAATCCTAGCTACCTCAGAGAGATTGCAGGTTTGGTTCCAGACCACTGCAATAAAGCAAGTATTGAAATAAAGCAAGTCACACGAATTTTCTGGTCTCCCAGTGCATATAAAAGTTATGTTTACAATGTACTATAGTCTATTAAGGTGCAATAGCATTATGTCTACAGAAACAATGTATATACCTTAATTTAAAAATACTTTATTGGTTAGGAATGCTAACCATCAGCTGACAACACAGGGTTGCCACAAACCTTCAATTTGTAAAAAGCCCAATATTTGGGGAGCGCAATACAGCGAAGCACAATAAAATGAGGTGTCTCTGTATTTGATGTTTTTGAATGCTAATGTAAGTATTATCTTTTAAATTGTATTTTCTAACTGTCCATGACTAATACACAGAAAAATAACTGACTTCTAAAATCCAACACTGATCTAATATTGACACCTTGGTAAAATTCACTTATTAATTCCAAGAGTTTGTCTGTAGATTCTTTTGAATTTTCCATATGAATAATGATGTCTTCTGTGAACGATGGCTTTATTTTTGCCTTCCCAAATTTTAAACTTTTTCTTTTTTCATAACTTTCATTTCTCCTCTCCTTGCCCCAACACTGCTGTCATATATTTTACTTCTATGTGTTATAAACCCACAATGCATTTTTGTAATTTTTGCTTTACACAGTTATCTTTTAAAGAGATTTACATTTTTTTATTTTATTTTATTTTTTTATTTTTTATTTTTTGCGGTACACGGGCCTCTCACTGTTGTGGCCTCTCCCGTTGCGGAGCACAGGCTCCGGACGCGCAGGCTCAGCAGCCTTGGCTCAGGGGCCCAGCCGCTCCGCTGCAATGTGGGATCTTCCCGGACCAGGGCACAAACCCGTGTCCCCTGCATCGGCAGGCAGACCCTCAACCATTGCGCCACCAGGGAAGCCCTTTCTTGCCTACTTTTGGATTAACCAAGGATTTATTATTTTTCCTTACTTGGTAATATTCTTTTTATTCTTGTAGTAACCTAGAGCAGTGGTTCATAAGGTAAGGAACTTGGACCGGTACATGACCAGTATCTGAGAACGTGTCAGAAATGCAATTTTTCAGACCCCAACTTAGACCTAGAGAATCAGAAACTCTCAGGGTAGGGCCCAGTAATCTGGGTTTTAACAAGTCCTCCTAGTTATTCTGATATATGCTGAAGTGTTAAGAATCACTGCCCTAGATTTTACCACATGCCCTTGACTTAGTACTTTTACCACTTCCCATACAATGCAAAGACATTAACTGCAATATATTTCCTAATGCTTTACTCTAGTATTGTCATGTACTTTAACCTGTACAAGTATTTTAGACTCCAAAGCATTGTGTTCTATAACAGCACTGCTATTGTTTTAATCACTCTATACATATTTTTATTTACTGACATACATACTCTTTTGGTGTTCTTCATTCTTTTCTGCACAGGATAATTTTCTTTCTATCTGAAAAATTAACCTCCTTTAATTTTTTAATACTGTTATTCTCTCACATTTTGTTTCTGTAAAAGCCTATTTACTTAACCTTCATTTTTCATAGAAATTCTAATTTTAGAATTCTGGATTGGCAGTTATTTCCTTTCAGCACTACAAAAATTTCATTCTGGTGGTATCTGACTTTTATCATTTCTATTCAGAATTCAGTGTGTTCCTTTGAAGTTGCCTATTATTTTCCTCTGATTTTAAGATAAAAAAAAATCCTTGTTTTTTTAGCAGTTAGACTTTTATTTGCCTGATAAGGTTTTCTTTTAATTAGTCCTTCTTGGGGCTCTCAGAACTTCTTGAATCTGTATTGTGTTATCTTTCATCAGTCTTAGAAAATTAAAATATTGCTTCTTCTCTATTCCCTTTTGCTTCTCTTCTGGAACACTAA
This sequence comes from Lipotes vexillifer, assembly GCF_000442215.2. NCBI lineage: Eukaryota > Metazoa > Chordata > Mammalia > Artiodactyla > Lipotidae > Lipotes > Lipotes vexillifer. The sequence continues at coordinate 898,810 of NW_006779881.1, read as the reverse complement.
TGACAAGTTTGTTAGATCTTTTCCCTGTATCCAATTTATCTCTTAAGATTCTCTGAATTTTCCATTCTTTTGTTTTTCAACCTGCATATTTTCTATTGACCTATTTTCTAGTTCACTGATTCTCTCCTCTGCTGTGTCTAATCTGCTGTTAAATCCATCTATTTAATTCTTAATTTCAGTTATTATATTTTTCAGTTCTCTTGATTCTTCCATACAGATTCCAATTCTGATAAATTTTCTATAATTCATCTATTTTCTTCAACATATTAGTCACAGTTATTTAAAAATCAATATCTAGATCACTTGGGGATATGTCTATACTATCTTTCAATCTTGGCATTTAATTATTTGGTCTTGTTTCTTGGAATGTCTGAAAATTCTGACTGAAAGTGAGACCTTACTTATGAAAACTTGCAAAAGCTCGGGTTATGTTATCTTCCAGAAAGGATTTAGTTTTCTTTTGGCAAGTGGAATATTAGCATACCACCCTAATAACAGTTTGAGACTGGTGTTATTTTGATTTGCTCTTACTTATAGAACATAATCTTTCTTAAGTATCAATTTGAAAAACTGGGGTGTGTACCATGGCTCCCTCTTTAAAGAACTACAACTTTTGTCCCCTCCACCTCTGTGAGACTGCTGTATTCTGGCTAGTGAAAAATCCACATGATTTGCCTGTGTCTGAGTTGAAGCACACATAGGTTAGGGATCAGCAAATGCCTTAACTGGATATTGCTTGCAAAAAGTTGAGGTAACTTCTGAGATTCCTCAGGATCTTGGTCCTTAAGCCCCGGCTCTTTGGTAGCCTCATACTCTCATTTTTACATCCCTAGCTCAGTTACTGCTCCAGGTTGTAGCTTTCTGTGCAGCCTCTATGCCATGCACTGAGAAGTGGGAAATGTCCCCAGGGAAAACATGTAGGGCTTATTTCAATGTGCTTCCCTTTTTTCTGAGATCTTTGCTTCTTAAGTCCTGCCTGTCTTTTTCTCCAATGCCTTTCTTTTTTACTGGTGGGCAGGGTGGTAATTTTATATAGATAGGGAGAAGGGTTAATCTGATACTAGCTATTCTATCATATCTGAAAGCAGAAGTCCCAAAACTCCAGCTCCTTTATTTAGTCACTAAGTCCCTGTGTTACTACTTTTTAATTGTTTCCTAATAGCCACAACTGTCTATGTTTAGGCCTCAGTATCTCCTGCTTGGACTATTGCAAAGAGCAGTACTGGATACCTCTGATTCCAAGCCGTCTATTTCACTGGAAATTCTCAAGTCTAGCTGGGTATCATTAGGGATGATTCTTAATAGTACACATTTCTGGGCCCTACCCACAAGGATAAAGTAACTGATTTGGTAGGACTGCAATGGAATCTGGGAATTACTAACACCACCAAACACACGTACACACTAACAACCCCCACCCCTCCCTCAAGTGATTCTGATGGAATCAGTCCATGTATTGCTATTTGGGAAAAATTATCACTTTACACCTCAGTTGCCAGTTTCCTATCTAAATTGGAATTCTGATTAGTAACTCTGATTATAATCTGTCTTCTATCTGCTTATTCATTACCTTTTATAAATACAAAGATACTACGTATATTAGTGCAACTGAGTATGTATACATGTTTGTGTTTATGTGTGTGCACAAGAAAGTAGAAGAGGGAGATTTAAAACAAAAAAAAGAGCAACTGAAAGCAAGAGAGATGGGGAGAGGGTAAAAGCAAGACTGACAGACTGTATGAGTACAAGAGTGAGAAATATTACGGCTTCAAGGTGCTCATCATGGTCTAGTAAGGGAGGAAATAGATGCACAGAACTGAGTTATTTCATGAACCTCCCAGAGCCTTTTTAGGGTTTTGAGATATGACATTAAGAAATTACCTTGTAAAGAAGAGATATTTGTACCCTACTAGGTATCTAATGAGTTAGCACAAAGTTCTGACCCTTGCTTCAATAACAAAAACAAAACAAATACTGCAGCAGACTACCACATACTACACTTCTGGGTATGTACCTAGACTTGAATATCATGAAAGAGGTTGACCACCATTCTAATGGACTCTGAGTTTGTCTGAATTATTTATTTTACTGGATTCTGTTGACGCCCTGGTTATTTGTCAATCTCTTTTTAAATCACATATTTAGAGGGGTAATCAATGATTTTGAAACAAATTGATTCAATAAAATGCTGGACTCAAAAATTCAATGGGATTGGTAGTGTCAAGAATTTAGATTTAATATAGAGCTTCCCAATAAGCATCTTCCAATTTTTCCAGAGAATTATTTATTTACTTCTAACTTGTGTAAAGCTAAAAGCATTGTGGATTCAGCTTTCAAACTGCCATGTATGGTTTGGTCCAATTTATATCATCTTTAAACTCAACCATACAGAAATCTACTGTTACTATAAAAGCAAATTAAATGTATTACTCAATGACATTTCAAAAGTGTTCAAAAAACAGAATTACTTTGTTAGTCACAGTGTTGATTGCCAGAGTTGGAGAGGCACTTCCCGAAATAATACACTCCATTCCCAAAGAATCTGAATCTATGCTATATGGAGTTGAGGCCTAAAATACAAGAACAAAATAAATAATTATTAGCTCATAAAACCACAAACTTTAACACAATTTGAAGTTATTTCATGAAATTCTCCAACATCCAGTTTTGTGCTTTGTTTCTGAAAATAAACTTAAAATCATTACTGAATTCTCTTCTACTATATTTTATTATGCTACTAACCTGATAATCACAAAGTCCATTGGTATGGCTACTCCTTACCAACTCTTTTAACTGGTTGTGGGATAGGTCTGCAAAAATTAGAGATAAACTTCTGTAGTGGAGACGACTAATAATCGGGTAACACTCATTCTCCCCTCTTCTCCCTTTTAGCAATAGATCCCTGTAGTTATCAATGCATCTCTGCCCAGCTAAAGACCACCTTTTCCAGACTCATTTGCAGCTAGCTGTAGCCATGTGATTTAGGTGCAACAAATGGGATGTGAGCAAGAGTGATGTGTGCAACTTCTGGGTCATGTCTTTGAAAGGAACTTGCTTGCCCTCCATCCTCTTTCTCTCTTATTGCAGGCCTGTGACACAGATGTGCTGGTGGTGATCCTGCATAACCAGAAAGCTGAGGGTAATACCCTGGGGAACACTGTAAAGCTAAGATTAGAAGGAAACATCTGAATGACCTTGTGGAACAGAGCTCGTTATCCATCTGACCCACCTCTCAGCTTGGACTTTTACCTAAGAGAGAAATAAATCTCTCTGGTTTAAGCCTCTCAGGTGTGGTTTTCTCTTCCTTTGTCTGTTAATGCAACTGAACAATATCCTAAATAACACAATTTCATATACATTGTTTACAGAGCTAACATGGGTATCAAAAATCAATATAGGTTTTCTACATTTAGAATTCTGGATATAAACTGTGACAACTCCTTTCTCTCTCTCAAAAGAAACAGTAATTTCACTGAAAAACATTTCTAAGGTTGATTTATTTATCACTTAATCCCTTGGCATGAATTTCTCTCATCAGATAATCCAAGAGGGTAGGGAACAGACATCTTGAAAAAAGGGAAAGACAAGGGTCACCCCAAGAAGGGAGAATCTAGTACTTACGTGCTGGGTACACACTGAGAGTTAGGTGAACATGGAAAAGCACTTCAGAAATACAAATGGAAGAACTACAAAGACAGCTCTGTCTATGCCCCAACTTTGGTGTCTGCCAATTTAGCTACAATTTATGCCCCAACTTTGGTGCCAGCTACTTTAGCTAAATTAACACAGAAGATTACTTTAGAAAGCTGCAAATCTCATGTTCCTCTAACTCAACTCAGTCATCTCGTTCCAGACTACTGGTTCACTATCTAATTCTCACTCCTCCCCACTGGTAACAAGAAGCAAGCCTGTGTTGTGTGATTTCATGAAAATTACTCAACCTTTATACTCTTTTCCTCATCTATAAGAGGATTATGCCACTTCCTTTAGAGGTCTGTAAAGAGCATTAATGAAATAATTCATGTAAAGCACTTAGCATAGTACCTGAAATGCACAGCAAGTGCTGGCTTCTATGATGACTACTAACATGTATATACTACTGATGCTGAGAACCTACTGATAGAGAGGAATACTCAATGGTGATTAATGAAAAAGGAGACAGCTTTGGTATGTGGCACTGTATTCCCACAAGGCTAGATTCACAGCTTTAGCTAGAAAATCTTTTAATTAGATATTCTTCATGGACACTAAAAATCTGGTTCAATCAAGAGAATAAAAGACATTCACAGCAAGACAGACAAGATGAAAAGGCAGAGGGTTATGTACCAGATGAAGAAACAAGATAAAACCACAGAAAAAAAACTAAATGAAGTGGAGATAGGCAACCTTCCAGAAAAAGAATTCAGAATAATGATAGTGAAGATAATCCAGGACCTCGGAAAAAGAATGGAGGCAAAGATCGAGAAGAAGCAAGAAATGTTTAACAAAGACCTAGAAGAATTAAAGAACAAACAAACAGAGATGAACAGCACAATAACTGAAACAAAAACTACACTAGAAGGAATCAATAGCAGAATAACTGAGGCATAAGAACGGATAAGTGACCACCTGGAAGACAGAATGGTGGAATTCACTGCGGCGGAACAGAATAAAGAAAAAGAATGAAAAGAAATGAAGACAGCCTAAGAGACCTCTAGGACAACATTAAACACAACAACATTCGCATTATAGGGGTCCCAGAAGGAGAAGAGAGAAAAAAGGACCTGAGAAAATATTTGAAGAGATTATAGTCGAAAACTTCCCTAACATGGGAAAGGAAACAGCCACCCAACTCCTGGAAACGCAGTGAGTCCCACACAGGATAAACCCAAGGAGAAAAATACCGAGACACACAGTAATCAAATGGGCAAAAGTTAAAGACAAAGAAAAATTAATGAAAGCAGCAATGGAAAAACGACAAATAACATACAAGGGAACTCCCATAATGTTAAGAGCTGATTTCTCAGCAGAAACTCTGCAAGCCAGAAGAGAGTGGCATGATATACTTAAAGTGATGAAAGGGAAGAACCTACAACCAAGATTACTCTACCCGGCAAGGATCTCAATCAGATTCAACAGAGAAATCAAAAGCTTTACAGGCAAGCAAAAGCTAAGAGATTTCAGCACCACCAAACCAGCTTTACAACAAACACTGAAGGAACTTCTCTAAGTGGGAAACACAAGAGAAGAAAAGGACCTACAAAAACAAACCCAAAACAATTAAGAAAATTGTAATAGGAACATACACATCAATAATTACCTTAAATGTGAATGGATTAAATGCTCCAACCAAAAGACACAGGCTTGCTGAATGGACACAAAAACAAGACCCATCTATATACTGTCTACAAGAAACCCACTTCAGACCTAGGGACACATACAGACTGAAAGTGAGGGGATGGAAAAAGATATTCCATGCAAATGGAAATCAAAAGAAAGCTGGAGTAGCTATATTTGTATCAGATAAAACAGACTTTAAAATAAAGACTCTGGGCTTCCCTGGTGGCGCAGTGGTTGAGAGTCCACCTGCCGATGCAGGGGACACGGGTTCACGCCCCGGTCCGGGAAGATCCCACATGCCGCGGAGCGGCTGGGCCCGTGAGCCATGGCTGCTGAGCCTGTGCGTCCAGAACCTGTGCTCCACAACGGGAGAGGCCACAACAGTGAGAGGCCCGTGTACCACAAAAAAATAATAATAATAAAAAATAAAGACTGTAACAAAAGACAAGGAAGGACACTACATAATGATCAAGGGATCAATCCAAGAAGAAGATATAACAATTATAAATATATATGCACCCAACACAGGAGCACCTCAATACATAAGGCAACTGCTAACAGCTCTAAAAGAGGAAATTGACAGTAAAACAATAATAGTGGGGGACTTTAACGCCTCACTTACATCAATGGACAGATCATCCAAAATGAAAATAAATAAGGAAACAGAAGCTTTAAATGACACAACAGACCAGATAGATTTGATATTAATAGAACATTCCATCCCAAAACAGCAAATTACACTTTCTTCTCAAGTGCACACGGAACATTCTCCAGGACAGATCACATCTTGGGTCACAAATCAAGCCTCAGTAAATTTAAGAAAATTGAAATCATGTCAAGCATCTTTTCTGACCACAACACTATGAGATTAGAAATGAATTACAAGGAAAAAACACAAACACATGGAGGCTAAACAATACATTACTAAATAACCAAGAGAAGACTGAAGAAATCAAAGAGAAAATCAGATTACCTAGAGACAAATGACAACGAAAACACAATGATCCAAAACCTATGGGATGCAGCAAAAACAGTTCTAAGAGGGAAGTTTATAGCTATACAAGCCTACCTCAAGAAACAAGAAAAATCTCAAATAAACAATCTAATGTTACACCTAAAGGAACTAGAGAAAGAAGAACAAAGAAAACCCGATGTTAGCAGAAGGAAAGAAATCATAAAAATCAGAGCAGAAATAAATGAAATAGAAACAAAGAAAATAGCAAAGATCAATAAAACTAAAAACTGGATCTTTGAGAAGATAAACAAAATTAATAAACCATTAGCCAGACTCATCAAGAAAAAGAGGAAGAGGACTCAAATCAATAAAATTAGAAATGAAAAAGGAGAAGTTACAATGAACACTGCAGAAATACAAAGCATCTTAAGAGACTACTACAAGCAACTCTATGCCAATAAAATGCACAACCTGGAAGAAATGGACAAATTCTTAGAAAGGTATAACCTTCCAAGACTGAACCAGGAAGAAACAGAAAATATGAACAGACCAATCACAAGTAATGAAATTGAAACTGTGATTAAAAATCTTCCAACAAACAAAAGTCCAGGACCAGATGGCTTCACAGGTGAATTCTATCAAACATTTAGAGATGATCTAACACCCCTCCTTCTCAAAGTCTTCCAAAAACTGCAGAGGAAGGAACACTCCCAAACTCATTCTATGAGGCCACCATCACCCTGGTACCAAAACCAGACAAAGATACTACAAAAAAAGGAAATTACAGACCAATATCACTGATGAATATAGATCCAAAAATCTTCAACAAAATACTAGCAAACAGAATCCAACAACACATTAAAAGGATCATACATCACGATCAAGTGGGATTTATCCCAGGGATGCAAGGATTCTTCAATATACGCAAATCACTCAATGTGATACACCATATTAAAAAACTGCAGAATAAAAACCATATGATCATCTCAATAGCTGCTGAAAAGCTTTTGACAAAATTCAACACCCATTTGTGATAAAAACTCTCCAGAAAGCGGGCATAGAGGGAACCTACCTCAACATAATAAAGGCCATATACGACAAACCCACAGCAAACATCGTTCTCAATGGTGAAAAACTGAAAGTATTTCCTCTAAGATCAGGAATGAGACAAGGATGTCCAGTCTCACCACTATTATTCAACATAGTTTTGGAAGTCGTAGCCATGGCAATCAGAGAAGAAAAGGAAATAAAAGGAATACAGATTGGAAAAGAAGAAGTAAAACTGTCACTGTTTGCAGATGACATGATACTATACATAGAGAATCCTAAAAATGCCACCAGAAAACCACTAGAGCTAATCAATGAATTTGGTAAAGTTGCAGGATACAAAATTAATGCACAGAAATCTCTTGCATTCCTATACACTAATGATGAAAAATCTGAAACAGAAATTATGGAAACACTCCCATTTACCATTGAAACAAAAAGAATAAAATACCTAGGAATAAACCTACCTAGCGAGACAGAAGACCTGTATGCAGAAAACTTTAAGACACTGATGAAAGAAATTAAATTGATACCAACAGATGGAGACACATACCATGTTATTGGATTGGAAGAATCAATACTGTGAAAATGACTATACTACCCAAAGCAATCTACAGATTCAAGGCAATCCCTATCAAATTACCAATGGCATTTTTTATGGAACTAGAACAAATCATCTTAAAATTTGTATCAAGACACAAAAAACCCTGAGTAGCCAAAGCAGTCTTGAGGGTAAAAAATGGAGCTGGAGGAATCAGACTCCCTGACTTCAGACTATACTACAAAGCTATAGTAATCAAGACAATATGGTACTGGCACAAAAACAGAAACATAGATCAATGGAACAAGATAGAAAGCCCGGAGATAAAACCACACACCTATGGTCGACTAACTTATGACAAAGGAGGCAACGATATACAATGGAGAAAAGACAGGGTGTTCAGTAAGTGGTGCTGGGAAAACTGGACAACTACATGTAAAAGAAAGAAATTAGAACACTCCCTAACCCCATATACAAAAGTAAACTCAAAATGGATTAAAGACCTAAATGTAAGAGTGGACACTATAAAACTCTTAGAGGAAAACATAGGAAGAACACTCTCTGACATAAATCACAGCAAGATCTTTTTTGATCCACCTCCTAGAGTAATGGAAATAAAAACAAAAATAAACAAATGGGACCTAATGAAACTTCAAAGCTTTTGCACAGCAAAGGAAACCATAAACAAGATGAAAAGACAACCCTCAGAATGGGAGAAAATATTTGCAAACGAATCAACGGACAAAGATTAATCTCCAAAATATATAAACAGCTCATGCAGCTCAATATTAAAGAAACCAACAACCCAATCCAAAAATGGGCAGAAGACCTAAACAGACATTTCTCTAAAGAAGACATACAGATGGCCAAGAAGCACATGAAAAGCTGCTCAACATCACTAACTATTAGAGAAATGCAAATCAAAACTACAATGAGGTATCACCTCACACCAGTTAGAATGGGCATCATCAGAAAATCTACAAACAACAAACGCTGGCGAGGCTGTGGTGGAGAAAAGGGAACCCTCTTGCACTGCTGGTGGGAATGTAAATTGATACAGCCACTATGAAGAACAGTATGGAGGTTCCTTAAAAAACTAAAAATAGAATTACCATATGATCCAGCAATCCCACTACTGGGCATATACCCAGAGAGAACCATAATTCAAAAAGACACATGCACCCCAATGTTCACTGCAGCACTATTTACAATAGCCAGGTCATGGAAGCAATCTAAATGCCCATCGACAGACTAATGGATAAAGAAGTTGTGGTACATATATATATATAATGGAATATTACTCAGCCATAAAAAGGAACGAAATTGAGTCATTTGCTGAGACGTGGATGGATCTATAGACTGTCATACAGAGTGAAGTAAGTCAGAAAGAGAAAAACAAATATCGTATATTAATGCATGTATGTGGAACCTAGAAAAATGGTATAGATGAACCAGTATGCAGGGCAGAAGTTGAGACACAGATATAGAGAACAAACGTATGGACACCAAGGCAGGAAAACCACAGTGGGGTGGGGATGGTGGTGTGCTGAATTGGGCGATTGGGATTGACATGTATACACTGATGTGTATAAAATTGATGACTAATAAGAACCTGCAATATAGAAATACAAACAAAAAAAACAACTAATACTAAACTTTCTTTGGGTTATTTGGATGGAAATATGTTAATATAAATGTTTCAGACATTACATGAAATTTCTAAAAATTTTATATGTTCTGGTATAATGTTTAAGTCATAATTCTAGTTATTACTTTAAGATGTATTCTCAGAAATAACTAAATTTCCTTGTCAATTGCATTATTATGAACTTTCATCAAATCTTTAACCATGGTCATTTTTTTGTGTGTGGTATGTGGGCCTCTCACTGTTGTGGCCTCTCCCATTGCGGAGCACAGGCTCTGGACGCACAGGCTCAGCGGCCATGGCTCACGGGCCCAGCTGCTCTGCAGCATGTGGGATCTTCCCGGACCAGGGCACGAACCTGGGTCCCCTGCATCGGCAGGCGGACTCTCAACCACTGCGCCACCAGGGAAGCCCAACCATGGTCATTTTTAAGTCTTGTCATTTACAGACAGTTCTGGGTGTACACTGATGCTTTTGCAAAAATGTTCCTATAGAAGGGTTTCATCTTCAAAGAATTCATGGAAAAAACTCTGACAAGTACAGGTTTCTGGTAACTGACTATACTGCTGAACTGAATGAATAAGCATTTTCAGAACTCTAATGGAAAACTGATGAATTCATAAAAGTGCTAACAAAAGATCAAGATGAAAAAAATTAATTACATGGGACTGAGTGAACTGATGAGGATGATTATAATTTTTGTGACTTTCTGTTTGAAAAAAAAATAAATCCCAGAAGGACTCAGAGGCAAAAAAATATACAAATCAATTTTCACTGCAAAGTAAAGGAGCTGTTACAGTGGAAGATTACTGGACTGAATGTCCATATTATGACATAGTATGAGTGTGTTTCATGTTTGGTAATTGCAATCATTGTTGCTTTTGTTGTGTTCATCCATTTACAATGCTTGGTGTCAGTTTATTTATCTCTTGTAAAAATAAAATACAGTGTGTGTAAAAGAAAAACCAAAAAAACAAGAGAATAAAGGACATTCTCTTTACATGCACTGATATGCTCAATAGTATGGTATATTTTTATTTGTAGATACACTGATTTCATGTTATTAATAGACAAGTAGCCTGATTAGGAAAGCTAATTTAACTTGGAATCTACAGATCCCAAAACGTATTTGAATAACTGTTATTATTGCAGCCAAAACCCAAATTCTGGACAAAGAAAGTATCAATGAATCTAATCTAGGTGGCATCTCTCAGCTTATGAAAGATCCTTTCTGGAGTTTCCTCATACCTCATGTCAAAATCCTACTCATTTAGTTTCTACTTCCAGAACGGCAGTGTGACACCTACTTTCTGCTGATAACTACCAATTTGGGGTGGGGGAAGCGGTAAGGGACATGGAATGACAACTAGCTGAGGAGTCTGATGGATAAATAAAACAGGCAGATTGTGGAGAGAAGGCAAAATTTGGGAGAGACCTGCTTGAATTTCCTGTTTTGCTGTAGCTTTGTCCCAAGGTCAGGCAGTAGATGCAGAGTATGAGCAGCTAAAATTGTCTTTCTGTCAGTAGGAACTAGGGAAAAAAGCCCAGGTAAACACAACCAGCTACTAAAGAGAGAAAGGAATCCCATAGGGGATAAAGTCAAAAGAGATCCCCTAAAACTGTATATGAAACACCGCAAAAGTCTCAGGCTGACCCCTGAACCATGCATATGCAGATTAGAATAAGGCAGAAGCTTAAAGAATCCAATTGAAATTGGAACCACTGTCCACAGACGGTGAGAGAGAACTTACAGTTTGAGTCTAACATGGTTAACTGCCAGCTAAAATAAAAATACCAATATTCTACAGAAGATTATAACAGAACCCAGAGTCTCTATAACATTCATAATGTCCAGGATACAATCCAAAATTACCTGATATATAAGTAATAGAAAAATGAAACCCATTCTCAAGAGAAAAGATAATCTACAGAAGCCCACCACAAGAAGACTAAGATGTTGGAACTATGAGAAAAGGATTTTAAAGTAGCTATTATAATTATGCTCAGTGATATAAAGGAGAAAAAATCTGAGTGAAAATAACAATAATAGAAATATCAGTGGAGAAATACAAAAAAAAATATGAAAAAGAACAAAATCAAAATTTACCAATGAAAAATATAATATATGACTTTTAAAAGTCAATGGATGGGGCTTCCCTGGTGGCGCAGTGCTTGAGAGTCCGCCTGCCGATGCAGGAGACGCGGGGTCGTGCCCCGTTTCGGGAAGATCCCACATGCCGCGGAGCGGCTGGGCCCGTGAGCCATGGCCGCTGAGCCTGCGCGTCCGGAGCCTGTGCTCCGCAAATGGGAGAGGCCACAACAGTGAGAGGCCCGCATAACGCAAGGAAAAAAAAAAAAAAAAAAAAAAAAAGTCAATGGATGGACTTAATATCAGAATAGAGATTAAAGAGGAAAGAATCAGTGAACTCAAAGGCAGATCAACAGAAATAATCCAATCTAAAAAGCAAAAAGACGGATTCTTTTTAAAAAAGAGAAAGAAAAAAAAAAGCCTCAGAAAGCTATGGGATAATCTCAAAAGGCCTAACATGTATATATGAGTTCCAGAAGGACAGAAAAGAGAGAAAACAGCAGGAAAAAATATGGAAGAAATGATGACTGAACACTTTGGAAATTTACTGAAAGACAAATTTACAGATCCAAGAAGCTCAGTAAACCTCCATCAGGATAAATTAAAAGAAAAATCACACTTGGATATATCATAACTGAACTGTTGAAAAATAAAGGTAGAAAGCAGGTAGAGAATAATGGCATATCACATGAAGAAAAAACATTGATTGGAAAATGACTACATTTCTCATAAAAATAATGGAGGTCATTATACAGTGAATATCGTTGAAATACTGAAAGGAAAAAAAATATCTAGGCTGTATATCTAACAAAAATATTATTTAGGAAGGCACATTTTCAGAAAAGGAAAACTAAGAGAATTTGTTGCCAGGAGATCTACAACATAAGAAAGTTCATTAGGCTAAAGGGAAATTATAGCAGAGGAAAACTTGGACCTTGAGGAATGAAAGCACCAGAAATGGTAAATATCTAGGTAAATTTAAAAGACCATTGTTTTCTCTTAAGTTTTAAAAATCATGTATCTTTATTTAAGGCAAAACTTATAACACTGTCTTCTAAGATTATCAGTATACACAGATGTAATACTATGGGGAATGGTGAGAAAAGGGACAAAGGAGACATATATGATTGGAAGATCTCGACATTTTATATGTACAATATTAACTCTGAATAGACTGCAGAAGGTTAGTAATACATACTGAAATCTCAATATACAAATATAAAAAGAGGTATACCTAAAAAGCCAGTAGATAAGAATACAAAGATATATCCAAACAATCTAAAAGGCAAGAAAGGTGGGAAAAAGGAACTAAAAATACAGTGTTACCAGAAAAACTGGGTTCGCGTCTTGGTGGGTGTAGAGCTAAAAGACACAACCAAGGCAAAGAGTGGGAGAAGGAAGGATTTATTACTTGCAGCAAGTAAGGGGATCTTTCCCAAAGCAGTGTCTCTGCCAACAGCAAAAGTGAAGCAAGTTTTAAGCTAAGGGTACATGCATATTCATGAAGGGGATGGAGGGTGGGGCCAGAGAGTCCAACCTTTACTTGAGTGAAGTCACTTGACTGCAGGGTCAGAAAAAGTCAACATCATCCTCCCTTAGGTTCCAGTTGATCTGGTACTTGAGCACCTGCCAGAGGGGTTTAAATTCTGCAAAAACAGCCCAAGAAAGCACTCGGGCTAGCCTTTGAAATGGAACTGGGAATGTTACAGCTGATTTATTATCTTTGCTATTGTCACTTCTATGACTGGTAACAGTTTGTTCTTTTGTTCTCTTAAAGATAATTATTACTGAGACCTGTTCAAGAGCAAGCATTATGGCCAGGCTTAGATCACAAAATGGCTTGGGCCAAAAATGCTTTTTCTTATGTCAAGAAAGCCATGTCTGGTTCTCTTTCTCTGGGGACCCCCTACCTGCTTATGAGATATCAAACAGAAAACAATATCATTAATTACATTAGGTAGCTAGTCAGACAGGAGGGGGTCCCGCCCCACCCTGGATGGTTCATCTTTCCCTGCCCCACCTGGACACTGGTGATTGGAGCACACCCAGAGTCCTCCCTCTTGTGGTCAAGGACCACCACTAGGTTTCCAGCCATATCAGGACCAAGCAAGATGAAACCACCAGCACAGGTTGGCGCAGGCACACCAAGACCTAAAAGGTGACTCAAGGTAACATAGGGTTCATTATGCTTTATAGGTAATAAATTAGCATTACAGTTTTTGCATCCCCGCCCCCCCACTGTGGGTTTCACTTGGGTGCCTACGAGTAAGCACCTGCGCACTAGGAGAAAAGTGATATAACCTAAAGCTGTCAGTCAAATGATGCAAAACACAGGGAGGAAACACCACTCTAAAAAACCCAACCCTACCCCGTCATGAGGCTGCTTCTCGTTTCCAGACAGCCCGCTTTCATCCTTTCTCAGGAGTGTACTTTCGCTCTACTTAACAACACTCTTGCTACTTAAAACTGTTCTATGCCTTCTCGACTGAATTCTTTCCCTCAAGAAGGGCAAGAACTGAGGAAATCACCCATTCCGCCGGTGACAACTGCATTAATGTTGATGGTCTGAACACTCCAATAAAAAGGCAGAGATTGTCAAAAAGATGTTAAAAAAGCAAGACTAAGCTAAATGCAGCCTACGAGAGTCACAACTTCAAATGAGACTAATAACAGAGCTTCAAGATATATGAAGCAAAAACTAACAATTAAAAATCAGTAAAGAAAAAGAACACGAATCAATTAGTAAATGCCTTGATCTAACTGATATTAGAGAACACTATATTGAACAACTGTAGAACACATATTCAAGTGCACACAGACATTCACCAAGGTACAGCACATGCTGAGTCCCAGCACAAGTCCCAATAAATATGTATAGACTGAAATGAAAAAAAACATTATATTATAAAACAGTAAGATACCTAGGAAAACCCAATATTTGGAATATTTGGAAAAAGTAATTCATGGGTCAGAGAAGACTTAAACGAGAATTTTTTTAATATTTTGAATTAAATGGTAATGAAAATGCAACATACCAAAATCTGTGAGATGCAGTTAAAGCAGTGCTTAGAGGTAAACCTACAGCTTTAAATTCTTATATTACAAAAGAGGAAAGGTCTCAAATCAATTATTGAAGCTGGAAACTGAAGAAGCTAGAAATATTAATAAGAAAAACTAGTAACTAGAAAGAACTAAATGATAAAGATAAAAGTAGAAATAAAACAGAAAACCAACAACAGAAAAAAATTTTTAAAAACCTGGTTCTTTGAAAAGACTAACAAAATCAACAAACCTTTAGCTATACCAAATGAAGAAAAAAAGAGAAAACAAATCATCAATATCAAAAATGAAAGAGGATTTATTACTACAGATTCTATAAATATTAGAAGAGAATATTATGATCCACTTTACACCAATAAGTTCAACAACTTAGATGAAAGGGACAAATTTCTTAAGTATACAATTTACCAAAACTGGAATAAAAAGAGAAAATTTCAACAGTCCCATAACAAATAAATATCAAAAACCTTCCCACATAAAAACAACTTCAGGTCCAGATGAATTTTCTCAAACATTCAAGGACGATATACCGAACTACAGAAACTTTTTCAGAAAAGAGAAGGAAAATGGCCCAACCAATATTATGAGACCAGTACAACCCTAACATTAAAACCTGACAGATACTACTGCAGATGAAAAATATCACCTGCCATATCAGTAAACAAAGGATGTTGAGGCCATCAAGCCATTAGCCACCCTCAAATGTGCACCTTGAGGTGAATCTGGAGAAAACAGGACACTAGCCAGAGATAGTTAAGGTGCACGTCAAAGGAATGAATTCAATGAGCCCAGACTCTTGCATCTTCCCATATACAGAAAAGCACTAAATTCATTAACTTGAGATGTCAAGTTTTCTTTAATTAACAGTAATCTTTTGATGTCCCAACTACCTGGTTTTTGTTGCAAAAACTATATATCCTGGCTCCTCCCTTACCTCCTCAGAGCAGTCCCTCTAAGTTATCTGAGAAGCTGCCTCCAGGGCTTAAGCCCTCATCAAGTCCACCAAATAAAATATAATTCTCAACTTTAACGCTGTGCATTTTTTTTTCAGCTGACATTACAAAGAAAGAAAATTATAAATCCATGTCCTTCATGAACATAGATGCAAAAACACTTAAGATATTAAGGAATCCAGCAATACATTAAAGGGATAATATAGCATGACTCAGTAAGGGTTTATCCAAGGAATACAAGGTTTAACATTCCAAATGCAATCAGTGTTATTCAACATGCAAACAGAATAAAGAAAAGCCATATAACCACTTCGATGGTACAGAAAAAGCAGTTAACGAATTCTACACCCATTCATGATAAAAACTCTCACCGAACTGGGCTTACTAGAGAACTTCCTCAACGTGATAAATGGCATCTACAAAAGCCCTACAGCTTATGCCACACTTAGTGGTGAAAGACTGAACAGTTTCTTCCTAAGAATGGAAAAAAGGCTGGAGGCCCACTTTCACCACTTCTAGTCAACACTGTACTAGATTCTGGTCACTGCAATAAGGTTCTAGGAAGGGACAGGGGAGGAGAAAGGAAAGGCACAGGAGAAGTGTCTATTTGCAGATGACATAATTGTTTATATAGAAAATCCCAAGGCATCTTTAAAAAATACTAGAACTAACAAGATTGTAGAATACAAGGTTAATATACAAAAATTAATTACATTTTTATTACTAGTAGCAAGCAACTGGATTTTAAAATACATAGCATCCAAATCCAAAATATTCAGGATTAAATCTAACTGGAAACATCAAAGTCCTCTACACTGAAAACTAAAAAACATTCCTGAGAGAAATTAAAGACATAATGAATAGAAAGATACAACACTTCCATGGCTTGAAATAACATTGTTAAGATGTCAATTCTCCCCAGATCAGGTTGCCTGGGGATAAGAATGGAGGGAGGCACATGTTACAAAGGGGCATGGAGAAACTTTTAGGTATGACAGAAATGTTCATAGTGTCAACTACTAATAACTTTACATGTCAAAAATCCTCAAACTGTAAACTTTAAACATTCAATTAATTGTACATAAACTATCTCTCAATGGTACTGTAAAAAAACAGAGAACTACATCTTACCCATTGATCAAAATAACCTCTTATGAAACACTTTCTGGTCTACAACTCTAACTGTGTAGCATTTCTCCTGCTTTAAAAAGAAATTTTATTTCTACATATCTCCTGGAGGCAACATGTAGTGCCTCCCACCTAATGTACACTCAGTATGTTTGCCCAATTGAAATAAATGTTTTTTTTTCATTCTAAGAATAAGTATGTAGACTGCATTCCTTCCTCTGCTCACTTATACCTTTAACTGAACCCTCCCTCATTCAGACTCAGCCTCAGAGAAGGAAGGCACACAGTGGGGGATCACTTAAACAAGGAAACCATTCTGTGTAACAATGTGGGATCTTAGTTCCCTGACCAGCAATGAACTGTGCCCCCTGAAGTGGAAGTGCTGAGTCTTAACCACTGGACCCAGGGAAGTCCCCTATCATTTGCTATTTCCCATGCCAAAAACTTACACTTCTGTATCAAATTCTAAGTCTCACTCCTCTTCCTATACGCCTTTCCAGGGCAGCATTATCTATTGATATTTTGAGTCACTTTAGTTACCACTGTTTGATCTAACATGTTGATTAATTACTTAGTAATGTGCTGTCACTTATAATAATATTTATGACACTTAATTATATATATATGAAGATTAAATGTGGGGGAGTCTCTTAAAATCAAGGACCATTAACCAAAACCAGACAAAGACACTACAAAAAGAGAAAATTACAGGCCAATATCTCTGATGAATATACATGCAAAAATACTCAACAAAATATTAGCAAACCGAATTCAACAACATATAAAAAGACACACACAAAAGCATTTGACAAAATTCAAATCCACTCATGATAACATCTCTCTTCAAAGCTGGTATAGAGGGAAAATATCTCAGCATAAAAAGGTCATGCATGACAAACTCAAAGCCAACATAGTACTCAATAGTGAAAAGCTGAAAGCCTTTCCTCTAAAATCAGGAACAAGAAAAGAATGCCCACTCTTGCCACTTCTATTACACACAGTACTGAAGTCCTAGCCACAGCAAGCAGACAAGAAAAAGCAAACAAAAAAACCAAGGCACCCAAACTGGAAGGGAATAAGTAGAACTGTCACTACTTGCAGATAACATCATACTATACATAGAAAATCCTAAAGTCTCCAGCAAAAAAAACTATTAGAATAAATGAATTCAGTTGTAAGATACAAGATTAATATACAGAAATCTATTGCTCTTCTATACACTAATAATGAACTCTCAGAAAGAGAACACAAGAAAACAACCCCATTTAAAACTGCATCAAAAAGAATAAAACACCTAGGAATACACTTAACCAAGGAAGTGAAATACCTATACTCTGAAAACTGTAAAACACTGATGAAGATTTGAAGATGATACAAAGAAATGGAAAGATATCCTATGTTCCTGGATTAGAAGAACTAATATTGGTAAAATGGTCATACTACAAAGCAACCTACAGACTTAATGCAATTCTTATCAAATACCCATGACATTTTTCATAGAAGTAGAACAACTAATCCTAAAATTTATATGGAACCACAAAAGATCTTGAATTGCCAAAGCAATCTTGAGAAAAAAGAACAAAGCTCAAGAATCACACTCTCTGGCTTCAAACTCTACTACAAAGCTACAGTAATCAGAACAGCATGGTACTGAGACAAAAACAGATACATAGATCAATGGAGCAGAACAGAGAGCCCAGAAATAAATCCATACACTTATGGTCAATTAATCTATAACAAAGGAGACAAGAATATACAATAGAGAAAAGAGTCTCTTCAATAAATGATGCTGGGAAAATGGACAGCTACATGTAAAAAGTATGAAATGAGAACATTTCCTCACATCATATGCAAAAATAAACTCAAAATGGATTAAAGACCTAAATGTAAAACCCAAAACCATAAAACTCCTAGAAAAGACCACAGGCAAAACATTCTTTGAGATAAATCATAGCAATATTATTTTGGATCTGTCTCCTAAGGCCAAAAATTAAAAAAATAAACAGGATCCATCAACAAAACAAAAAGATCACCTACTATATGGGAGAAAAAAGTTGTAAATGATATGACCAATAAGGGGTTAATACCCAAAATATATAAACAAGCTCATACAACTCAACATCAAAAAAACAAACAACCCAATTAAAAAATGGGCAGAAGACCTGAATAGACACTTTTCCAAAGATATACAGATGGCCAACAAGCACATGAAAAAATGCTCAACATCACTAATCAGAGAAATACAAATCAAAACCACAATGAGATATCACTGCACACCTGTCAAAATAACTATCATCAGAAAGTCTACAAATAAATGTTGTCAAGGATGTGGGAAAAAAAAGGAACCCTAGAATGCTGCTGGTGAGATTGTAAATTGGTGCAGTCACTATAGAAAACAGTACGGAGTTCCTCAAAAAACTAAAACAGAGAACTACCATACGATCCAGCAATTCCACTCCTGGGTATATATCTGAAGAAAACAAAAACACTAATTTGAAAAGATACACGCACCCCAATGTTCATAGCAGCATTATTTACAATAGTCAAGATATGGAAGCAAACTAATTGTCCCTCAACAGATGAATGGATAAAGAAGTGGGAGATATATATATAAAATACTCCGTTATACATATATACATATATATATTCATACAGGTATCATATATAATGGAATATTACTCAGCCATAAAAACAAATGAGGGGGCTTCCCTGGTGGCGCAGTGGTTGAGAGTCCACCTGCCGATGCAGGGGACACAGGTTCATGCCCTGGTCCGGGAAGATCCCACATGCTGCAGAGCGGCTGGGCCCGTGAGCCATGGCTGCTGAGCCTGCACGTCCGGAGCCTGTGCTCCACAATGGGAGAGGCCACAACAGTGAGAGGCCCACGTACCTCAAAAAAAAAAAAAAAAGAATGAGGGACTTCTGTGGTGGTGCAGTGGTTAAGAATTCACCTGCCAATGCAGGGGACACGGGTTCGAGCCCTGGTCCAGGAAGATCGCACATGCTGCGGAGCAACTATGCCCACGCGCCACAACTACTGAGCCTGTGCTCTAGAGCCCGCAAGCCACAACTACTGAGCCTGCATGCCAAACTACTGAAGCCCGCGTGCCTAGAGCCAGTGCTCCGCAACAGAGAAGCCACTGCAATGAGAAGCCTGCGCACCGCAACTAAGAGTAGCCCCCGCTCGCTGCAACTAGACAAAGCCCGTGCGCAGCAATGAAGACCCAACGCAGCCAAAATAAATAAATTTTAAAAATAAATAAATTTATAAAAAATAATAATGATGATGAAATTCTGCCATTTGCAACAATGTGAATGAACCCATAGGGTATTATGCTTAGTGAAAAAGGTCAAATATTCTATGTCATCACTTTCGTGTTGAATCTAAAGAATAAAATGAATGTATAGAACAAAACAGAAATAGACTCACAGATACAGAGAAAAAACTAGTGGTTACCAGTGAGGGGAGGGAAGTGGGGAGAGGCAAGACAGGGGTATGGGATTAAGAGATAGAAACTACTATGTATAAAATAAATAAGCAACGAGGATATATTGTACAGCACAGGGGAATATAGCCATTACTTTGTAATAACTTTAAATGGAGTATAATCTATGAAAATACTAAATCATTATGTCATACAACTGAAACTAATATAATAGTGCATATCAAGAAACTAATATAATAGTACATATCAACTATACTTCAATTTAAAAAAAATTTAAATAACACTGAAGAAAAAAATTAGTATTCAAATCCAAAAATAAATAAAGGCCCACTATCTCACAATAAGATATGCATACATAAAAAGAAATCTGATTCAGCCTTGTGATCTTCAGCACAGCAAATACTAGTGGCAGTATAACGCAGTTGTAAACAGCATAGACTCTGAAGGCAGACTACCTGAGTTCATAATCCTGGCCTTGGTACTTATTGTCCTTTGTACCCTTCGATAACAACACCCGTGCCTATCGGTTTCATCATTTGGAGTTACTATAAAAATTAAATGAGTTAATATACATAAAATTCTTTAAGAAAAAATCTAGCACATAAACTCAATTATCATTATTATTATTATGCTGTTATCTTAGTTCACGTTGCTATAACAGAATACCATAAATTGGGTGGCTTATTAACAACAGAAATTTGTTTTTCACAGTTCTGGAGGCTGGAAGTCCAAGATCATGGTGCCAGCACGGTCAGGTTCTGCTAAGAGCCTTCTTGCAGGTATCTTCATTGCTATTCTCACATGCTAGAAAACAGCTAGCCAGCTCTCTGGCTATTCTTATAAGGGCACTGATCCCATTTATGAGAGCTTCATATTCCTGATCCAATTAACTACCGAAGGCTTCACCTCCAAATACCATCACTCTGGGATGAGGGTTTCAACGTAAGAATTTGGGGGAAACACAAACATTCAGTCCACAGCAGCTCTTAAGATTTCTATCTTTTCCTTTAAAATAGCTGAGAATACTGAAGCTCAAAAAATCTAACAACTTGCCAGAAGTCACAGAAGAAGTAAATTGTAAAGCCAGAAGAAAAACACAGGACTCCTAGTCATGGAGCCCACTCCTCTCCACCATGCTAAACTTTATCAATAATTCTTTTTAGTTCTTCAGGTCTACTTTATGATAAATAAAGAAAACATGGTAACAAGATGAAAGAAATCAGAAAAAGGAAAATGAAAGGCATTTACATTATTCAAGGATTAAGAAAAGAAAGGATTACCACAAGGCCAAGAGAGAACAAGGGTTTGTGTTCATGTAAATGGAGGGAACAGGAAGGCAGTCCAGACAACTGCATTAAGAATACTAGACTGGAGATAACAATCAGGCTTTAATTTTCATTTAAGACATAAAGATACTGTTACTTGCATTTTAAAAAATTGCTTCTCTTTACATGAAAAGCTCTTCTCTCTTCAAAAATGTGTGAAATACTTTGATGTTTCACATATAACTGATATTTACACATGGACAAAGAAGTAACATTTCAAAAATTTAATAAGGAAATTTTAGGGACGTCAACGTATTTACCATCTGCATTTTAAAATC
This sequence comes from Lipotes vexillifer, assembly GCF_000442215.2. Classification (NCBI taxonomy): domain Eukaryota; kingdom Metazoa; phylum Chordata; class Mammalia; order Artiodactyla; family Lipotidae; genus Lipotes; species Lipotes vexillifer. The sequence continues at coordinate 877,024 of NW_006779881.1, read as the reverse complement.
CTTTGAAGTTTCAACTTACGGGTCATGTTTCGTTTTTGACAAAACTTTAAATGTTTAAAAATCGTACTCACTATTTGACCATCTTAGGCATTTCCTTAGATAACCCAATGGTTACTTAAATACAAACTCTGTCCTAATAAAAATACTACCCCCCCAAAGCCTCTAAAAAAAATAGACACATCAGTTTATCAGGACACAAAATTATGTTTTGTAAGAAGAGTATCTTTCAGAGTGTTTGTTAAACAATATCTGTCTCCCTGTTTAGACATACTCTGATTACAGCTGTTCTCTTTCTATAGGTTTCTCTCCTACAGTAGCAACCAACACATAGCTCAGGCCAAAATAAATATCAATATACTAACTGAAAGGCTCTGGTACTGGATATATTATGGAACTATACTACAAAGGCAAATTGTTGAAGCTTTTACATGCTTTAAACTTAAAAGATAAAAAGATAAACAGCAGGAAATAAATACAGAAAATATATGTCCAAAATGTACATTCAAGAACATACATAAAACATAATTCTGTAATCAGAATTCTATATTTCTATATAGACTTCCATTATAAAACTGACAATATGGTCTTCAGGAAAAAAAGGGGGCTCTCAGAAATAAAGAAGTATTGTTCTAAGAACTATGAAACAAAGCAACAGAAAAAAAGTCAGGCTTAATATCCAAAAGGAATGCCCAGTTGTCAACCCAACTAAGAATTCAAATTTCCAAAAATAATTCAAGTTCCAGGAACTTCAGAAGAAGAGAGCAAATGGTAGAGAAGACCACAATTCCTCAGCCCTTCAAGATATACATCCTTGCTAATGCTCTGGGTTAAACAATGTGGATTCTTCTCCTCTTCCTTTAAAATCTGGCAATAGATGCTAAACATTTTATACTCCACTTTTCCACACAATTAAAGTCCATGTGCTCAATATGTTTTAAAAAGCAAAAGATGGAGGGCAATAAGTGAAGGTTCATTCCCTCTCAAATTTTTACATACATATCTCAGCCTTAAAACTCTATTACCAGAAGACTATGCCACCAATACTAAACTTTATCTTTTTAAATTTTGGTTTGTATAAAACCAAAAAGTGTTCTGACCTAAGAGTTCACTTCTAATTCTGCAGAGCTTAGTAACTTGAGTACTGAATTCCCTCTGCTGGCACCATAAATCTGCCTGACTAAATCCCGTTGCTGCTATACCTCATGGCTCACCCAATCCCAACTTAAACTCAGCTTGAGGTCCTTAGAGACTCTGTGTACAAAATAATTATTACATGGTTGGAAGCAGGAAAAAACATTTTGAGGATAATCAGGAAAATTCAATATAATCAGAACAATTATCTTCAGTGAAAGGGAACGGTTTCGTTATATAAAACCAGTCCTCAGTGGTGTAGACACAGAGTAAAGAGTACCAAATTAAAACTCAAGAGACCTGGATTCTCCCTCAGTTAAACAACAGCTGTGCCCTAATTACAAAACAAACAAACAAACAAACTCCTTTTACTTCCTAAACTGCCCACCTCACTCAAGAGTTGTTGAGATCAAATAATAAGTCTGAAAGTGCTTTGAAAAAATAGAAAATGCTATCCAAATAAAATATTACCTTCATTACAGTTATACTTACTGTATTACTGGAAATGAACTTTTAAGATCTATATTTCTGACATAATAACCCCATCACACTAAATTTGTGATAAAGAGCTTTTACCCGTTCTACAGATCGTGCTCTCTTCTTTGGCCGAGTAGGCAGCGCATCTTCCTTCGGATTGGTGTCTATTGCCCAATAGGACCCCTAAAGGTAAAGAAATAAATTATATTAACAGTATTTTACAGGAACTCTGTAACATTAAAATGGACTTTCACAATCCTCTGCTTCAAAAGCAAACATTCTGCAGTTACAACAATGGAAAAGTAGCATGAGAAGAAATACTAGTTTTGAATGGAGAAAAGTAAAGTTTATACAAGAAAAAAAAAGTCCATTTATAACTATGTTATTAAAGAGAGGAAAAAATCACAATCTGAAGAAGCCAAGTCCAAGAAATCTGCTACAGCCAAATCAAAAAGGGAAATGATCAACTCAACACATTTAAAACATATATATATATATATATATATATACTAATTCTTAATTGAACATATATGATAATTACAACAGCATATGACACTCAAGTCTAACAGAATTTTATTTTATATGTAGTTTCTGCACCCTGGGACCTCACAAAACTAAACAGGTAAGTGAAACAATTTATAAAAACAACTTTCTTGACCACGTTTTAAAACAATAAGTGCAATGGTCTGTACATAAATCTTTTATTGCTTATTCTATCACAGTTAATTTTAACTATTTATCTTCTCTTACGTTTTGATACAAGTTCTCAGACCACTCTTTCGAAAATACATACTGAGGACCTACTGTGTTCCAGGCACTCAGAAATTGTGACTCCCTTGAAAAATAACTTGAAAAGCATAGATCATATAGTTTGCACATATACAAATGAGACCAAAGCTCAGAAAAATAAAAGTGGTCTGTTCAACCAAGGATTTGAGAGTCAGGACCAGAATCAAGTTCTTTGCCTCTATCATTTCATTAATCTTCCTAGGCTGCTTTTTCAGGCAATATTTGACAACAAGGGGAAATACAGCTTTCATCTATCAATTTCCACACTTTGTGCCCAACATGAATTATCTCCTTATATCTCCTTAAATATATCATGTTCTTTCATGCATCTGTGCCTGTCTTACATACTTATCTCGCCTATAATATCCACCTTACCACTGACAAACTCATATTCTACCTCCAAAACTTAGCTCAGATGTTATCTAAAGGAATCCTTCTCTGATCCTCCTACAATACTCAAGAATTCATCTCTCTCTCCCTCTGCAAGATCTCTATACCATTTATACATTTAGATGATTGTCTGCACTTAACATTACAATTTTATTTACAGGTCTGTATCCCTTCTAGGCTACAAGTTCCTTAAGTGTAGAAACTCATTCCTATATCCACAGTGCACGGTAGAATATCAGACACAGAGCAAGTACTCAATAAACATGTGTTAAAATGGCGGGGGTGGGGTGGGGGTGGGGGTGGGGGTAGATGTTGAACAAATTGTGCCAAGAATGTCAGAGTACAGGGTATATAATGCCAGGCCTCCCCAAGTCCTAATCTAGGCAGTATATGAACTCAGCACTCACTTCACACACAGCCATACTGGGGCATTCTTCCATGTTATCTTTTCTGCATTTCAGCTAATGAGCCTACCGGAACTGAGGTAAACTTGCCAAGAACCATGTAAAATGTTAAGCACTAATTATGAGTATGAGTATGGTTATGAGTATGGTTCAGGCTAGCAAGTTGCAAAATAAACAAAGCAGGAAAATGTGCTACACTCAGTTGTTGCTGAAGTTGAAACTGAAGCAGGAAGAAAAATACCCAAACTCACTGGACAACAGTTTAAAAACCACTGTTTATGGAAATGATAAATTTCAGCGTTTAGTTTGCTTTGCATGGTTGTGTATATTTGTATTAATCTGGGAAACCACTCACTGTCCAAACATTACATTGATTTGTTATTAAACATTTTTTTGTTTGTTTGTTTGTTTGTTTGTTTTTTGCGGTACGCGGGCCTCTCACTGTTGTGGCATCTCCCATTGCGGAGCACAGGCTCCGGATGCGCAGGCTCAGCGGCCATGGCTCACGGGCCCAGCCGCTCCGCGGCATGTGGGATCTTCCCAGATCGGGGCACGAACCCGTGTCCCCTGCATCGTCAGGCGGACTCTCAACCACTGCGCCACCAGGGAAGCTCTGTTATTAAACATTTTAATAAAACTACAAAAACAAATATGTATCTGTCCTTCCACACAAAATATAATTGGCTGTAGCTTATCACAAATAGATCAACAAAAGAGAAAAAAATCGTTCATAAGCCTAACCCATCCATTATGTATTTACAAAACCCTGAATGCCCATATATCTGAACAAAACTGTATTTCGAAAAGATACATGCACCCCTATGTTAATAGTAGCACTATTCACAATAGCCAAGACAGAGAAACAACCTAAATGTCCACTGACAGATGAATGAATAAAGAAGATGTGTTATATATATACAATGGAATATTACTCAGCCATAAAAAAGAATGAAATGATGCCATTTGCAGCTACATGGATAGACCTACAGATTATCATACTAAGTTAAGTCAGAAAGACAAATACCATATGATATCACTGTTACGTGGAATCTAAAATATGACACAAATGAACTTAACTACAGAACAGAAACAGACTCATATAGAGAACAGATTTGTGGTTGCCAAGGGGGAAGTAGGGCAGGGGAGGATTGGACTATGAGTTTGGGACTAGCAGATGCAAACTATTATATATAAAATAAACAACAAGGTCCTATCATATAACACTAGGGAACTATATTCAATATCCTGTAATAAACCATAATGGAAAAGAACACATATGTATAACTGAATCACTTGGCTGTACACCAGAAACTAACACAACACTGTAAATCAACTATACTTAAAAAAAAAAAAAAGAAAGAAAAGAAAAAAACCCTGAATGCTCAAATGCAAAAGCAATTGAAATGATTCACAAAAGAAATTGTAAAATCTTCCACCTAGTGGCTCTTGCTAACCTATTATCTGAGTTTCACCTGTGAACTCACCAGTTTGGATTAAATGACTTAAAACTTCCCTTCACAAACCCAAACTGCAAGGTAACATTTGATACCCATTAGGATATCTATCATCAAAAAAACAGAAAATAACAAGTGCCGGCAGGGATGTGGAGAAACTGGAACCTTTGTGCACAGCTAGTGGGAATATAAAGTGGTACAGCTACTGTGAAAAATGGTATGGCAGTTGCTCAAAAACGTAAACATAAAATTACCCTATGATCTATCAATTTCACTTCAAGGTATATACCCAAGAATCAAATGCAGGGACTTGAATAGATATTTGTACCCTCATGTTCATAGCAAGTTATTCACAGTAGCTGAAACGTGAAAGCAACCCAAGTGTCAATCGATGGATGAACATATAAATAAAATATGGTACACACATACAATGGAATATTATTCACTCTTTAAAAGGAAGGAAATTCTGACACATGTATGCTATAACATGAGTAAACCCTGAAGACATGCTGAGTTAAACAAGTCAGTCACAAAAAGGAAAATACTTTGTAATTCTACTGACATGAGGTACCTTAGACAGTCAGAATTATAAAGACAGAAAGTAGAATGGTGGTTGCCAGGAGCTGGGGGGAGGGAGGATGGGGAACTATTGTTTAATGGGTACAGAGTTTCAGTTTGGGAAGATGAACAACTTCTGGAGATGGATGGTGGTGATGGTTGCACAACAGTATTAATGGACTTAATGCCACTGAACTATACACTTGACAACAATGACTACAACAGGGAGATGAACTCAATGCTTTGTGATGACCTAGAGGATGGAATAGGGAGGGTGGGAGGGAGGCTCAAGAGGGAGCGGATATGGGGATATATGTATACATACAGCTGATTCACTTTGTTGTACAGCAGAAAATAACACAACATTATAAATAAAGCAAATTATACTCCAATAAAGATGTGGGGAAAAAAAGTTAATCAGAAAAAGAAATGATTACAATGGTAAATTTTATGTTATATATATTTAACCACACACACAAAAAATCCCTTTCAGCTACCTTTAAAAAGCAGCTACCTTTTCTCTTCCATATTAAACAATATTTCTCGCAGAAACTGAACTGCTTAAATACAGCCAATCAACAAACACAGATTCCTTCCCAGAGTAGGGCCTACTCCTCTAGGCTTATGTGGAGCAAGTAGAAACAAGAGTTTTCTGTTTTCTGGTTTTATTTTTTCAAGTCAACTTTACTTAAGTATATTTTTTAAAAAATAAAGTGCACCCATTTTAAGCATACAGTTAAAGGCGTTTTGACAAATGTATACATGCACGCAACTAACACCAAAATCAAGATAAAGAACATTTCCATCACCCTAAAAAGCTCCTTTGTGTGACTCAACAAGCAACCCCTCTTCCTTTGCCCCCGCATGTCCATCCCATACAACTACTCATCTGCTTCCTATTATTATAGTTTTGCATTTTATAAAATTTCATATAAATAAACTCAAATCGTCACACTATTTTCTACTACTATTAGCAATGTAAGAATCGAGTTGCTCCATGTCTTTGCCAATACTTGGTATTTTAAGCCTTCTCAATTACAACCATCCTAGTGGATGTATAGTTGTACCTCAGTGATTTTTGTGTGCATTTCCTTAATAATGTTGATACGCTTCTTTTCAAGTGCTTATTGGCATCCATGTATTATCCTTTGTGAAGCAGTTATTCATAAATTTTGCTGCATGTTTTATTTGGTTTATAAGATTTTTTGTTTTTTCTGTTACAAGGATTTTTTTATACTTTTTAAATAGCAAGTCCTTTGTCAGAGATAGATACATAGTTAAGTTTCTGTGTAAGTGTGAGGTAAGGATCAATATAAATTTTTCTTTCACCAAGGTATACACTATTTCTTGAAAAGACTATGTCCTTTCCCCATTGAATTACACTGGCATCTCTGTCAAAAATCAGATGAATTTATATGAGTCTACTTCTGAACTCTAGTCTGTTCCATTGATCTACATGTCTACCCTCGTGCTAATACCATTTTGTCTTGATTATTGCAGCTATATAGAAAGTCTTGAAATCAAGCACTGTAAGTCCTACAACCTTGTTTTTTTTCAAAATTGTTTTGCCTGGTCTAGGTCCTTCGCATTTCCACATGACTATGAGAAACAGCTTGTCAATTTCTAAAAAAAAAAAAAAGAAAGAAAGAAAGAAAAAGAAGTCTGCTAGGACTTTTAAACTCTATAAATCAATTTGGGGAAGACTGACATCTAACAATATGTCCTCTTTTCCACAAACATGCTGTATCTCTCCATTTACTTGGGTCTTGTTTTATTTCTCTTGGTAATGTTTTACAGTTTTCAGTAAACATGTCTGCATATATTTTGTTAAAACATATCCCTAAAGTATTTCATTATTTTGGATGCTACTGTAAATGAAATTGCTTTATTTTCCAACCATTAGTTGGTAGCATAAAAAAATTATACTGACCTTGTATCTTGTGACTTTGCTAAACTCACTTATTAGTTCTAGTGGCTATTCCATAGACTCCTTAGGATTTTCGATATATGCAATAAAGCTTTTTGCAAACAAAGAAAATTTTACTTATTCTTTTTCAACCTGGATGCCTTCTATTTTTTTCTTGCCTTATTCCATTGGCTTGGACCTCTAATAGAATGTTGAATAACAGTGAATGCAAGCATTCTTGTTTGTTCTCAATCTCAGAGGAAAAGCATTCAGTGTCTCACCATTAAATATGATATAAACTGTTGGTTTTTTATAGATGCCTTTAATCAAATAAAGGAAATTCCTTTTTATTCCTAGTGTGCTGAGTGTCAAATTTTGTCAAATGTTTCTATACTTGAGATAACATGATTTTTCAGTTTTCTTCTACTCACATGGTGAGTTAAATCAATAGGTTTTTAAATTTTAACCTGCATTGCACTGCTGGGACAAATCCCTCCTGGTCATGATGTATTCTCCTTTTCATATATCAATAAATTTAATTTGCTAATATTGTGTTAAAGATTATTGGGTCTATGTTCAAAGATTATTGGGTCTATGTTCACAAAGATACTGTTCTGTATTTTTGTTATTATTTCTTTGCCATCACAGTGATGGTGACGTCATGAAATAAACTGAAAACTGTTCCTTCATCCACTTTTCTGTGGGGGATGGGGGGGGGTGGTACGAGTTTCTGTAAGACTGGCATTGCTTTTTCCTTAAATATTTTAGCTTCTTGTTTCATTGCTTTTTTTGTTCATTTTCTGTTTTATTGATTTCCCTTTATTATTTCCTTTTTTCTACTTACTTTGGACTCACCTTGCTCTTATTTTTCTAACTTCTTAAGATACATGCTTAAGTAATTGATTTTGGACTCTTCTTATTTTTCAAATAAAAGCATTTAAATTTTGATATTTTCTGCTCTCATCCCTCAGCTCAAAATATTTTCTAATATCCCTTATGATTTCTTCTTTGACCCAGAGGTACTTTAAAACTATATTAATTTCTAAACTTTTGAGATTTTCTAAGCATCTTTTTGTTTTTTATTCCTAATTTAATTCTGCTAGTCAGAAAACATGCATCTGTAAAATTTCATCATTTAGAAGGGATTAATATCAACTTAACAGCTCATACAACTCAACATCAAAAAAAAAAACCCGATTAAAAAATGGGCAGAAGACCTGAATATTTTTCCAAAGACATACAGATGTCCAATAGGCACATGACAAGATGCTCAACTTCACTAATCATCAGGGAAATGCAAATCAAAACCACAACGAAATATCACTTCACACCTGTCAGAATGGCTATCATCAGAAAGACCACAAATAACAAATGCTGGAGAGAATGTGGAAAAAAGGAAACTCCTGTACACTGTTGGTGGGACTGTAATTTGGTGCAGCCACTGTGGAAAACAGTATGGAGGTTCTCCCAAAAAGCTAAAAATGGAACTACCATGTGATCCATCAATTCCACTCCTGGGTATATATGTATTTTAAAAAATGAAAACATAGGGCTTCCCTGGTGGCACAAGTGGTTGAGAGTCCGCCTGCCGATACAGGGGACACGGGTTTGTGCCCTGGTCCAGGAAGATCCCACATGCTGTGGAGAGGCTGGGCCCATGAGCCATGGCCACTAAGCCTGTGCGTCCGGAGCCTGTGCTCTGCAATGGGAGGCCACAGCAGTGAGAGGCCCGTGTACCGCAAAAAAAAGGAAACATTAATTCAAAAGATACATGCACCCCAATGTTCATAGCAGCATTACTTTACAATGGCCAAGATATGGAAGCAACCTAAGTGCCCATCAACATAGAAATGGATAAAGAAGAGGTGGCATACATACACAATGGAATACTACTCTGCCATAAAAAAAAGAATGAAAGTTTGCCATTTGCAACAACATGGATAGACTTGGAGGGTTATTATGCTTAGTGAAATAAAACAGAGAAAGACATATACTGTATTTTATCACTTATATGTGGAATCTAAAAAAATAAAACAAACTAGTAAATATAAAAAAAAGAAACAAACTCACAGATACAGAAAACAAACTAATGGTTACCAGTGGGGAGAGGGAAGTGGGGACGAGCAAGACAGGGGTAGGGGTTTAAGAGGTTGGAACTACTATGTATAAAATAAATAAGCTACAAGGATATATTATACAGCACAGGGAACATAGCCAATATTTTATAACAACTATAAATGGAGTACCTGAAACTTATATAATATACCACATCAACTACACAAAAGATTGTGGATTTGTTGATTTCTCTTTTTAGTTCTGTAGTTTTTGTTTGGTTTTTTTGAAGCTCTACTTTTGGGCACATACATTTATAATTCTCAGATGTTCCTGATCAATTGATCTTTTCTTCTGCTGTATGCAATATTCTGTTAAGGCCATTCAGTGAACTATTCATTTAGTTATTGCATTTTTCAACTCTACAATTCATTCATTCATTATTAGAATATGTTTTATTTTAATTCTTTCAACATATTTATAATGGCTGTTTTGAAATTTGTGTCTGCTAAATCCACTATCTGGGCCACCTGTTCCACCTGATTCAGGAGCTAACTCCAATTCTTATCTAAGCCATACTGACACCAATCTCTTTCACTTCCTTCACTTCAAGGCAAACTCCCCATAAAGGTTTCTGTAAGTAATATACAATGCTGAATTCCAACAAAAGTACTACAGGCATACCTCAGAGATACCGCAGGTTCGGTTGAAGACCACTACAATAAAATGAATATCACAATAAAGCAAGTCATGAATTTTTTAGTTGCCCAGTTCATATAAAAGTTATGTTTACACTATACTGTAATCTATTAAGTGTGCAATATCATTATGTCTAAAAAACAATGTATGTACCTTAATTTAAAAATACTTCATTACTAAAAAATACTAACCATCATCTGAGCCATCAACTAGTCATAATCTTTTTGCTGGTGGAGGGTCTTGCCCCAATGTTGATGGCTGCTGACTAATCAGGGTAGTAGTTGCTGGTAGCTGTGGCAATTTAATAAAATAAGGCAATAATGAAGTTTGCCACATCAATTGATTCTTCCTTTCATGAACAATTTCTCTGTAGCATGCAATGCTGTTTGATAGGATTTTACCCATAGAATTTCTTTCAATAGTGGAATCAATCCTCTCAAACCCTGTTGCTGTTTCCTCAACGAAGTTTATGTAATATTCTAAATCCTTTGCTGTTGTTTCAACAATCTTCACCTTCACCAGGAGTAGATTCCATCTCAAGAAACCATTTTCTTTGCTCACCCCTAAGAAGCTACTCCTCAACCATTAAAGTTCTGTCAAGAGTTTGCAGCAGTTCAGTCCCATCTTCAGGCTCCACTTTTAATTCTAGTTCTCTTGCTGTTCCCACTCCACATCTGCAGTTACCTCCTCCACTGAAGTCTAGAACCCCTCAAAGACATCCATGAGGGTTGGAATCAACTTCTTCCAAACTCCTGTTAATGTTGATGTTTGACCTCTTCCAGTGAATCCATGAGTGTTCCTAAAAGCATATGGAATGCTGAATCCTTTCCAGAACACTTTTCATTTCCTTTGCCCAGATCCAGCAGAGGAATCACTATGGCAGCTATACCTTTATGAAATATATTTCTGAAATAGTAAGGTTTAAGTCAAAATTGTTTGTTGATCCATGGGCTGCACAATGGATGTTGTGTTATTAGCAGGCATGAAAACAACATTAATCTCATTGTACATCTCCACCAGAGCTCTTGGGTGACCAGGTACAATTTCAATGAGCAGTAATAGTTTGAAAGGAATCTTTTTTTCTGAGCAGTAAGTCTCAACAGTGGGCTTAACATATTCAGTAAACCATGTTGTTAGCAGATGTACCTTGGTGGTCAGAATGGTAAATGAGCACTGGCTTCAACTTAAACCCACCAGTTACATTAGCTCCTAACAAGAGAGTCAGCCTGTCCTTTGAAGCTTTGCAGCCAGGCAGTGACTTCTCCTCTTTAGCTATAAAAGTCCTAGATGGCATCTTCTTCCAATAGAAAGCTGTTTTGTCTACACTGAAAATCTACTGTTTAGTGTCACCATCATAATGAATTATCTTAGCCAGAACTTCTAGATAACTTGCTGCAGCTTCTGCATCAGCACTTGCTGCTTCACCTTGCACTCTGATGTTACAGAGACAGCTTTGTTCCTTAAACCTCATGAACCAATCTCTGCTAGCTTCAAACTTTTCTTCTGAAGCTTCCTCACCACATTCAGCCTTCATATAACTGTAGAGAGTTGGGCCTTGCTCTGGACTATGCTTTGGCTTAGGGGAATGTTGTAGCTGGTTTGATCTTCTACCCATACCACTAAAACTTTCTCCATATCAGTAATTTCACTTTCTTATCATTTGTATGTTCAGTGGAGTAGGACTTTTAACTTCCTTCAAGAACTTTTCCTTTGCATTCACAACTTGGCTAATGTTCAGCACAAGAGGCCTAGCTTTTGGTCTATCTCAGCTTTCGACATGCCTTCTTCACTAAGCTTAATCATTTTCAGCTTTTGATGTAAAGTGAGAGATGTGCAACTCTTCCTTTCACTTGAATACTTGGGGGCCACTGTAGGGTTATCAGCTGGCCTAACTTCAATATTGGTGTGTCTCAGGGAATAGGGAGGCCCAAGCAGAGGGAGAGAGAAATGCAGGAAAGTCCAGTAAGTGTAACAGTCAGAATACAAACAACATTTATCAATTAAATTTGCAGTCTTATGTGGGCATGGTTCATGGTACCCCAAAACAAGAGTAACATCAAAGATCGCTGATCATGGGCTTCCCTGGTGGCGCAGTGCTTGAGAGTCCGCCTGCCGATGCAGG
>NW_006779881.1:816607-864875 GCF_000442215.2 Lipotes vexillifer | reverse complement strand
AAAAAAAAAAAAAAAAAAAAAAAAAAAAAGATCGCTGATCACAAATCACCATCACAATTATAACAATAATTTAAAAGCTTGAAATATTGCAAGAATTATTGAAATGTGACACAGAGACGTGAAGTGAGCAAATTCTGTTGGAAAAATGGTGCCCAATAGACTTGCTTAACACAGGGTTGCCACAAACCTTCAATTTATTAAAAATGCAATATCTGCAAAGCACAATAAAATGATGTGTGCCTATACAATACTTAAAAGGTCATGTGATGTCCTGAAGAGAACATCTATTAACCCATAGACCTGGATTCAAATCCCAGATCTGGTTCGATAACCTTGGACAAGTTACAAAACCTTTGATCCACTTTCCTCATATCTCTTTTATAGAGTAATCATGACAATCAGCCCTAAGTGTACATCAGGAAAACTAGTCATCAGCATTTATTTACCACCTGTGTCCAACAGACTCTTCTTGTTTATAGTTAAGCCACTTTGCAAATAATATACAGAATAAATAATAAAAGGATTGTGGAGAAAAACCCTGTATGAGATATTTTAGTAGGAATTTAAACAGAGCAAACCCCTCCCAAAAAAATAAACATAGCAAACCCAAACTTTCTATATTTTATATATATAATACATATTTAAAAGTCAATTTTTCTGGTTTTGAAGGTATGTATATCAAATGGTCAGTGTCTTTTGAATGTAAGTGCTTAAACTGTCGTGTATGAAACTAAAACATCTATCTTGTAAATACTGATTCCAGATTTCCAGTCTCTAAAATGTTCTACTTTATTACTTGTGGGGGTTTTTCTCTTGTATTTTGCTATCAAAAGGCAATGCTGATTCCAGATTATAAATATATATTTAACAGATTCTAGCATATTATTACTTCCTGTTCTTCTACTTTTCAATATGCAATACATTTGTAATTTTTGATGGCTCAGAATTTTGTTGAAGGATGGCCATCTCTGCTCCATAACTGCAAAAAACATTTTCATATTTGGTTTATAAATCCCAAATAGAATGATGAATCCAATTAATGTTTTCATTTCTATATCATTTATTTCCTTGTAAGCACTTCTGTTTATACATCAGACTTCAGGATCTGTCCACTTATGAACCATATCAAGTGAATTTTGGTGCACAAACATCATAAAAGATGAAAAATACTGTAACATGACTTCCCAGGGAAAAACGGGATGATTCAGATTCTAGTCACAAAGTACTGCATGATGAAGACCTTCTTGTTGAATGACTAAATGGATGAGAATAGCAGGTATATTTTGTCCTTAGAAATATATCACTAACTCAGTATTTCTTGGGTTTGGGAAAGCTAATCTATAATATCATCCACTCAATTTCACCATCATAATTAGAGTGTTGCTGTCTGTATTTATCTTCTGATTCTACTGATAACAGTAAACAATTTTCCTCTGTCAATTTTCATCTCTTTGCCATTATGAGCAGAAAAAAAATACCTAAACTCTCAACTATGTTCAATGAAAACTAAAGGGGAAAAAAACAAAAAAAGACTAGACTTAAATGGCATCTACAGACTTTTATTATACCTTCTTGAAGGATGCTATACTTTGGGCAACACAATAAGAAAACTGAAGGGTAATAGCGATAATTTTGTTACTTCATTGTCCTTCTAGGTCATTCAATCATTCTGCTATATTCTTGTTATTTTAGTGGTTGGGCATGATGGAGAAAAACTGATGGGTAATGATGAAATAATTCTTAAGATGATGATAAATTTTCTAATTGTGCTTTGGAAGACTTCTTTTAAAGAATAAAAGTCATAAAGTAAAAATCTTAACAAATTAGAACAATGAAATATCATTCAGTCATAAAAAAGGAATAAAATGCCGCTATATGCTACAACATAGATGACCCTGAAAGCCTTACATTAAATGAAAGAAGCCAGACACAATAGGTCACATACTGTATGATTCCATTTATATAAAATGTCCAAAATAAGCAAATCTATAGAGATGGAAAGTAAATTACTGGTTGCCAGAAGTTTGGAGGATGAGGGAGGGTACCTGGTAATGAGAAGTGGGTTTGTTTTTGGACTGATAAAATGAAAATGTCGGACTTCCCTGGTGGTGCAGTGGTTAAGAATCTGCCTGCCAATGCAGGGGACACGGGTTCGAGCCCTGGTCTGGGAAGATCCCACATGCCGCAGAGCAACTAAGCCCATGAGCCACAACTATTGAGCATTCACTCTAGAGCCCACGAGCCAAAACTACTGAGCCCACGTGTCACAACTACTGAAGCCTGCGCGCTCTAAGGGCCCACATGCCGCAACTACTGAGCCCGCGTGCCACAACTTCTGAGCCCGTGTGCTGCAACTACTGAAGCCCGCACACCTAGAGCCCGTGCTCCACAGCAAGAGAAGCCACCGCAATGAGAAGCCTGCATGACACAACGAAGAGCAGCCCCCTCTCACCTCAACTAGGGAAAGCCTGTGCGCAGCAACGAAGACCCAACGCAGCCAATAAAGAAATTAACTAATTAATTAAAAATGAAAATGTCCTGGAATTAGATAGTGGTGGTTGCACAACTTTGCAAATATAATGAAAACCACTGAATCACACAATTTTAAAGGGTAAATTTTAAGGTATGTGAATTATATCTCAATAAAAAATATTTTTTAATTAAGAAAAAAACTGGAATCAAGGAGCTCTAATCTAATATAGTGGTATACCCAACAGAGTCAAAAGTCACTTGTCACAAAGCAAAGTAGGTGGTAATGTCCATAAAGAATTCAAGTTTCTTGATTTCAAGCTGTTTCCTGGCTTTCCTTTGGACCACGTTAGTCTTGATAGAAGTTCTAAATAGTCATTAATGTCAGAGTAAGTCAAGCAGTTCACCTACCCAAAGAATAGGAACTCCAAAGTCTCTCAAATTCAAAGTATATGTGAGTTAATATTAAGAAGTGAAATAAATTATCTTGACCCCTGGCTTGCTGATCAAAAGAAAAGGTCTGAGTGAAAAGAAGCAAAGTGACAATTTCTAGAACATCTAAAAACCAGCCTTTAATTTAAAACAGCAAGAGAATTAATATACAATTAGAAAAGTTTCCTTAAGAACAACAGAATAGCTGTTAAAAGAATATAGTTAACTTCTTAGTTAACTAGGAAAAGACATGTTTATTCTTGTGATAAACATGTATTAAACATCTGCTATATATCAAATATTATGCTAGGTGCTATGGGCCTATGAAAATGAAAAAGACCCAATCCTTGTCAATGAAAAACTCACAGCTGGGTGGAATAGATCAAAATACAGATAGCTACACCATTTAGGAGCTGTAACAGTGGTATATTCAAAGAACTATGGTAATAAGAGGTGAAAATAGGGAAGGAGGGAGGAAGGAAAGCATGAATGGAGGAAGGGAAGGAGGAAGGAAAAAGGTGAAACAGAGAAAAAGAAAGGTTACCTCCTTTCAGAGTAATGCTGACACTTGAGCTGGGCATTAAACAATGAGTAAAATAGAAAGAAAGACTACCTAGATACAGTGAAGAGTATGGGCAACAACAGGAAGATATTTAACTGCATCATAAATCCAAAAACAATGGTGCAGTATAGCATCAATATAAAGTTCAGGGAGATGAAGCTGAGGGCTAGGGTTGAAAATGTAGCATTAGAGGTAGGTCTGTGTGTTTATTAGTGTATCACAGCTTAAGGCAGCAATGTTATAGATGGAACAAAGGTAACAGAGATTAGAGGAAGGAGACAATTGGAGGTGACACAATAATCCATGCTATTTATCATTAAAATAATTATTTTTTTAAATCTCATTTCTTCTAATTACTTTGTTTTCATATAAAAACCCATAATCTCAAAACATCAGGGATGATGTAAGGAATTAGATGAAAGAATGGATTAGGTTCTAAACCCTATATAGATCAGGACAGTACTACATACCTTCTTATTATAAAAATCCACAGTGAAGCAGAAGCTCCTAGGCATGTCTCATGTCCACAAACTGGCTGGAGACAACACAGAAGCCCTAATGTTCCAGCATCAAAGCAAATGGTTAAACTCATTTCACCAGTTTTCTCTTAACATACACAAAAAAGGATCAAATGGAAATTCTAGAAACAAAAAGTCCAATAATTCACCAGATGTGACAGAACAGAGTCAGAGAGCCAGAGATCTTGAAGCTAGATCAGTGAAAAGTACCCAACATAAGGAACAAAAAGGAAAAGAACAAAGGAAAATTAATAAAGCCAGAATGACCTATGAAACCATGTCAAATGGTCTATCATATTTTAATTGGACACTAAAAGCAAACGAGAGAAAATGGGGCCATATTTTTTTAAAAAGAAATAATGACCAAAAATATCTCAGATTTGGATGAAAACCCCTTCTTATTGATCCTAGGTTAGCAAATTCCAAGCAGAATAAAGAAAACCACACTGAGGCACATCACAGACTGCTTAAATCTAAAGATAAAGAAAAAAATCTTGAACGCTACCAGAGGAGGGTTGGGGAAGGGCATATTACATACAAGAAAATAAAAGTATATTATAAATGACAGCTGACTTTTCTCCAGAAATAATGGAGACCAAGGATGATGGAACATCTTCAAAGGTCTGAAAGATGGGGAAAACCCAAAAAACTCAATATTCCACACCCCCCAAAAATACGAGGATGAAATAAAGACCTTTGCAAGTAAACAAAAGCCTACAAAATGTGTTGCCTACAGTCCTGCACTACAAGAAATGCCAAAGGATGTTGTTAGGCTAAAGAGGAAAGATATCAGATTGAAATTTGGATTTACAGAAAAGAACATCAGAAAAGATAAAAAATTAGGAAAATATTTTAGTCAAAATAACTTCCTTAAAACACAACTAACCTTTTAAGGCAAATAAAACAAATCCTAAGGTGGGATTTATGATGCAAGGAGAAGTACAAGATATGACAACAGCACAAAGAAAAGGATGGGTAGATAAATGGAATTATACTGTTGTAGGGTTATTATGCTTGTGAAATGGATGGGAAGAGGCAAGCAGTAAGTGGTATGAAGTGTGAGGTGTAAAGTGAAAAGTGGTATAATATTACATCAAAATAGACTTTGATAAGTTAACAATACATACTGTTAAGCTCTAGAATGACTACTGAAAAATTAAGAAAAGGAGCATATAGCTAATAAGTCATTAGAGAAAATAAAATAGAATACTATATTTGATTAACCACAAAGGTTGCAAAAATGAAGCAACACAGAAACAAAAGAAAAAAAAAAGAACAACCAAACCAAAATCATATTAAATACAGACTAAGCACTCCAATTAGAAGGCACAGACTGTTACACTGAATTTAAGAAGGAAGAGTCAATGGCTACATGCTGTTTATAAGACACACACTTTAAATACAAAGACATTTATAGATTAAAAGCAAAATACTAGAGGGGCTTCCCTGGTGGCACAGTGGTTGAGAGTCCGCCTGCTGACGCAGGAGACACGGGTTCGTGCCCCGGTCCGGGAGGATCCCACGTGCCACGGAGCCGCTGAGCCTGCGCGTCCGGAGCCTGTGCTCCGCAACGGGAGAGGCCACACAGTGAGAGGCCCACGGACCGCAAAAAAAAAAAGCCAAATACCTGAAAAAAATATACCATGAAGTTGCACAAGAAAGTTGTAGTAGCTATATTAATATTAGACAAAGTTTTAAGACAAAGAGTATTGGAAGAAATTAAGAACATTTCATAAAGATAAAAGAACAATTCAACAGGAAGATTAAACACTCCATACATAAACATTCATTTGAAATGGATCACAGACCTAAATGTAAAAACTATAAAACCTACAGAAGAAAACAGAGGAGAAAATATTTATGACCTTGGTTGATTTCCTGGAGAGGACACACAAGTCGTTAATCATTAAATTAAAAACTAATAAATTAGACTTCATCAAATCTAAAACTTCTCTTTTTAAGACATTATTATGAAAACAAAAAGGCAAATCACATTTTGAAAAAATGTTTACACAATATAAATCCAAGAAAAGACATATCTAAAATATACATAAAACTCTTACAACTCAGTAATAATGACAACCAAATTTTAAAAGAAAAAAAATTGCAAAAGACTTTAAAAGAACTTTAAGAAGTGAAGATATACAAATGACAGCTAAGCACATAAAAAAGATGCTCAAAATCAATGGTCATCAGGAAAGTTCAAAGTAAAACCATTATGAGACACTACATCACATCTTCTAAAATGACTAAAATTAAAAAGATAGAGGGAACTCTACTCAGTACTCTGTAATGACCTATATGGGAAAAGAATCTTTAAAAAAGTGGATATGTATAACTGATTCACTTTGCTGTACAGCAGAAACTAACACAACATTGTAAATCAACTATACTCCAATAAAAAGTAATTTTAAAAAAGATAGGTGATATCAACTGTCAGGATATGAAGCAACTGGAACTCACATGTCTTGCTACTGGGAATGTAAAATACACAACCACTGTGGAGAAAGATTTAGCAGTTTCTTATCAAGTTAATGTTCCATCTACCCTTTGACATAACAATCCTTCCATTATTCAAGAGAAACGAAAGCATTATGTCCATAGAAAACTTGTATAAGAATTTCTTAGTAGCTTGTTCATAATAGCCCTAAACTGAAAACAACCCAGACGTCCACCAACAGATAAATGGACAAAAAATTGTGGTATATCCATACAATGGAATACTACTTAGCAATAATAAGAAACAACTGACATATGCAATAGCATCACAGACATTATGCTGAATGAAAGAAGATAGACATAGAGTATATACCAAATGATTCCATTTATGTGACGTTCCATTATATGAGATTTATGTGAACTAATCTGTTATGGAAAAATCTACTATGGACTTAAAGATCACTATCTAAAACTGAGGCCTGAATACAACTTTGTTTTAAAGATTGAGATAATGCATGTAAAATAGCCCCCTAGTCTGTAAAGCTACATACAAATGTAGACATTATTATTAACTTATATCAACAATTCTGGTACAGCAAGTTAACGTCCTCCTGGAGAAGGCAATGTCTTAGTCTGTAAAATCCCAAAGAAAGATCACAAACTAGAATTGTCCAGCTCTGAACACATTTTCCAAAACCGAATCACCTGCCAACTTCAAGATGTGTCAGAGATGAACAATGGACTTAAATGCCTTTATTTTCATCATTACAAAATATCACTTCAAATAAAGTACATTTTAATTATTCCAATAATTTCTGACTGAAATTTTATGTCAGTACAAAGCCCCTGCTCTATTACACACTGATATGACCTTTCTTTAACAGCTCTTAGATTAGAAACAGCCTAATAAAAATGCCATTATCTGATTAAATATAAATAAACCCAAGAAGTTAATATTAATTTCATATTCCTGGGGAAAGCAGTCCCTGTCATAAATAGCTAGCCATTCCAATGGCTAAATCTGTGAATTTTATGTTTTAACTAACTATATTATCATGTATATATGCTCATTGGTAAAGTGAATCATCAGAGACTATTCTCTGCTCTCAGTGCACACCATATCAAGAGCCTCAGACATAGTACTGGATCCCTTTTGCCCCTGACTTCTTTGGCTTCAGACCATGTGTCTCAATGTTTTTTCTCTCCCAGTTTAGATATGGCAATCCAATTTTAAAGGTTTTTTTTTTTTCCCCTCCATCATCTTAGGGTGCTGGCTCCTGGGTAGCTGCCCACAACTCCAAGGTATAGCATTTGCATGCACCATATAGACAGAGTGAACATCCTTCCCGGTTTTAGTCTTGGTTTATACCTATTGCCTATACATAACTGAGAAAAATGTCTTTTTATTCTCAGAAGTTTCTAGTTTGGGCAACAGGTTAAATAATCACTCTACTGAGACCACAAAAATAGGCTACGAACAGTCAATACACAGTAGGCACTCAAAGGCAGGTAGCTTGGGTGGCTAACTGACTGAATGAATGTATGGACAAAAACTATTCCAATGCCAGCTCAGGTCTCTGGAACATTCTTGTTGAACAAATACAGTCTTTTATTACTTTTACATTGATTATCAAATTAATCTAAGTGTTGCCCAGAAAAGATGATTAAGGAACTCACTCTTAATCAATGGATTAAAAATACTATGTAAGAGTGAAGTAAGTCAGAAAGAGAAAAACAAATATCGTATGTTAACACATATATATGGAATCTAAAAAAAAAAAAAATGGTTCTGAAGAACCTAGGGGCAGGACAGGAATACAGACGTAGAGAATGGACTTGAGGACATGGGGCGGGTGAAGGGTAAGCTGGGATGAAGTGAGAGAATGGCACTGACATATATACACTACCAAATGTAAAACAGATAGCTAGTGGGAAGCAGCCACATAGCACAGGGAGATCAGCTCGGTGCTTTGTGACCACCTAGAGGGGTGGGATAGGGAGGGTGGGAGGGAGACGCAAGAGGGAGGGGATATGGGGATATATGTATACATATAGCTGATTCACTTTGTTATACAGCAGAAACTAACACAATACTGTAAAGCAATTATACTCCAATAAAGATGTTAAAAAAATTAATAATATGTAATTAGTATAATGATTGTAGTATAGTAAATGGTTTCTCTAAATGTTAAGGATACTTAAAAACAGTATATTCTATTAAGCAATTAATAGTTGGCCACGCCTTGTTTTTAAATCATCAGTGCCTTAACCTAATCTTTTTAGAAATTATTTAACTTGAAGACAAATAAGGTTTTACTACATCACAACTGATTTCCAAGAGACAGACAGCTCACCTATATTTACTATAACTCATATAATATTTACTGTAACTCACATATGATGATAGTATGACTTACATGTTACTAGTTTAGGTTAATTCAACACTGTCTTGTATCTCAGTATTTATCAAATTAATTATTGAATCTAAGCCTAAAAGAAAAAAACTTGATGCTCAAATAACTTATGACTGGCAACAACCCACATGCTCTTCAAACGGTGACTAAACTGGTAAATCCGTAAGATGAACTATATGAAATAAAATGGAACTGCTGACACTAACAGCACAGATGGATCTTAAATGCATTATGCTAAGTGAAATAAGTCAGACTCAAAAGGCCACCTACTGTATGAGACCCACTTATACGAATTTCTGGAAAAGAACAAAAAATAGATCAGTGGTTGCCAGGACTTGGAGTGGGAGCAGGGGGGCACTGACTACCAAGGGGCAATACTGTTCTGTATCTTGACCATGGTGATGCTTACACTGTATGCACTGGTCAAACTACTAGAATTACACGCCAAAGAGTAAATTTTACCATGTGTAATTTTTTTAAATATTAATCTGAGGGCAAAAAAATTATTTTTTAAAAAGCAGTTTAGATCTGGAAAAGAAAAAAGGCCAACAGCAAGCAGCAAACTGTTATTCCCCACCCTTAAGAACAGAGACTACTGCATGTGCAAGTAAAAGGCAGCTCTAACTAAACTGCTTTGACGAACAGTGTACCGTCAGGGTCTGTGACAGCACTACTTTCTGTTTCTGCAGTGTTGTCTCTCTGAATCAGACCCTCATCTCTTATCTAACCCAATTTTTCAAATCTTCTCTGAATGCCTCTCTCAATGCTTCGTCTGGGTTTTCTAACCCTGGTTTGTCTAACTGACCGCCTTACATTCATAATCCACTTCTGCCTTAACATGCACTCTTGGCATCAACCCATTTCTTCACTCTTGACCTCATGTTAGTACTTACATTAATTCCCTTAATTCCTGATTCCATCTCAACTTTGTTCTGATGGGTTGCTCTTGATCATGTCCTCTTCTCAGCCTTCAAAAGGGGGTTCTTACCTATCATGAGTTAAAACTACGAAGGGAAATAATTTCTTCTCTCCTTGAAGTGCTTTAGAAGTAGCAAACTCTAAAGCCTCTCTTGGGAACCCTATGAGTGTTTTTTCACTCCAATAATATGATGTACTTATTTCTGTCCAGCTGAACTCTTGCCTATCTTTAAGTTCTACTTCCTGCTTGGTTTTATTCAAAGACACAGATAAGACGTCAACTTCTTCCTTACAAAAATCATACATCTACTTTAAGACTATTATTAAACTTAATACTATCTTCCTTCTTCAAGGTACATACCTATGATTCCTGCAACACTGTTTATCACTTAATGCTATATCTTATGTTCTCTCAAACCTCTCCAGTCTTTCTACAACCCTTTACAAATGAAATGACCAAAACAGGATACTAACAAATAACAGACAATTGACAAATAAATACAACACAATACTAACATGGCCAAAAAATAATACCCTTTGAACAAAAGCAATCAGTCAACTATGTTATGGTCTCTTACTTACATTATGACAGAGGGCAGGAGTAGAAAATAATCACAATCTCAGAACTTGCAAAAGTTAATTCTCTAGCAGTGAGCTGCTGTCTCCTCACAACCCAGGAGACCCCCAATCTCCACAGCCACTGAGCATTTACAACCTCCCCACCCCAGGGAAGAAAAAGCATCCAAAAACCAAAAACCTCTTCTTACTATGAATTCACTGTAGTTATCTCTCTCAGGCCAGGCAGGGGGCCTTCACGGGGTCTTAAACTTCTTAGCTATCATCTCATTTCTCTTAGAGCCCAATTGCTAATTAATTATGCAATTGTTAAAACTACTTCTTATAATCTTTTATTTCCTTTAAAGTCAAAGTATCATTTTCCTGAGCCAGAGAAGAGGGAACAAGGTTGAGAAAAGATTAAGCTGGAAAGCAAAAAAAGAGAACTCTATTTTTTTAGAAAACTGAATTTAGCTGATAGGATTTGTCTTTCCATAATGTGAGCAAAATACTTACCTTGAAGATAATTAAGAGGCATTTGTGAATTCCAGAATAAGAAGGCTTTTACCAAAAAAATTAGATCAAAAAACCAGACAAAAATACAAAAAACAAAACTAATGATAAGAGGAGAGATAAGAGACAGGAATTAAAAAAAAAAAACACAAAAAAACAAAACAGACTGCAGGATACAGAAACAAGGCTATAATCAAGGGAAAAGAAAACAGAAATCTATCCCCAAAAAAGCAGCAGAGCTATGGATGCAAAATGTAATTTCATTTTGGGTTTCTTTTTAAAGAAAGCAATAATGTAGCTGTTTGTATTTAGTTTCAGGGAACTGAGAAAAATGGATTTCAGACCATCAATATACATGGGAGAGTATCAAATATTAAGGGCTTTTATGACAAAACCTTCTAGAAAATAAAGGATTGAGTCAGGAATAAATAATCATATAAAAGCACCTGTAATTAAACAATACTTTTCAAGTTGACGTTGGATTCTACACTTCCCTGATAACACACTGAACAGAGTTATACCATAAAAGTACAGGGAAGAAGAAGCTGTATGAGCTACTTCTAACTCTACCTCTCGGACCCATCTGGATCATGGCAGCAGGTAGCAAAATCCTAAGGGGTTAAAGTACACCCATCACCCAAGACCAAAAACTACTCCCACCCCACCTTGGCTCAATGGTTTTCTCCCACTGTGGTGAGGGTGGTTTTGGAAAAGCTCCTCAAATGCCAGGAAACACTGTAATACAAAAAGAAAAAACAATTCATAAGTACCAAAACTTAACTAACATTTTGGCTTCCCTTTCAAGGAAAACTGGTATAGTGGAAAAAACACCAGTCTAGGAACCAAGAAACCAAGTGTATTCTGCTTGTTGGGCACTCATTCTAAGATGTTTGTGGTACTCCAGGGGATTTGGTGGGGAGGGCACCACTCACTCACTCACTGCTAAGGGTTACTAAACTAGTAACTAGTAACTACTAGTAAACTAGTAGAATATATGCCAGAAGCTCCTGATGGCCATCTCTGTCACAAATTGGGCTGAAAATGAAGCCATCAGAGAAGCTAGCAGAACTAAGGGATGTAAAGAGACATCTCCGGTGATAACAACTGAAGAATCCTCTCCAGTTCCAGCCCTTCCTGCAGATATTTTCTCCCTTAAGTTAGTCTGTAATAGGTTTCTGTGACTTGCAAGTAAGTCTGGCCAATACACTTGGGTTCTAATTCCACACTGAACGTGGGCAAGTCATTCCTCATTTACTGGCCTTACTTAGTTCCTCATCTATAAAATGGGCTAGATCTGAGGTTTTCAAAACTTTTTTTAAGCAATAGAACTTTTTTAAACAAAAATCTTATTTTGATATCAAAAACTAAAATGATTTTATTCATATAAATGTATTTTATAAGATCAGATTTACAACATATACTTCTGACCAAAATTAATAAGAACAATGGGTATTTAAATCTCACCTTGAGACTGAAAATAAAGATGACTCTGTTAGTAGAAATGTATTATCAAATGTATGATATTTATCACATCAGTGATAAATGTATGATACTTATCATATCAAATGTATATTTACTATAATCACTGAAGTTAGTGAAAACAATGATGTGTTTTGATAAAAATGAAACTTTAAAATTAAAGACTAATGGTAAAACTTGAAAGCTTTTATTAACCTCCCAGGATTCAATTTATTTCTGTACTGTTTTGGTTGCACAGGAGTAAGACAACCCTGATTCAAAATGAATAGTTGCAAAGAATAACATGGTATTACTTATTCACCTGCCTTACCCCATGATATTATTTAATTAAAGGTAGAAAAACCTTTTAAGTTCTGCACAAAAAAAAAACCTAACAGCACAAGATTTTTAAAATAGATATCCAATTGGTTAAAATTTAGTACATAATATAGTTCAGCATTCATGGGTGTTTTTTTTTAATGATTTAAACCTCATTTAAAAATCAAATCTGAATCAAATGTTTACAGATTCCAATTAGTATCTTCACAGAACTCTAATAAAACAGCTAATCTCTAAACTCGATTAAGATTTTTAGTCAGATTCACATACACTCACTACCCATCAGAAACTGTAATGAAGCAAATATAAAAAGTTATAATTCCTCTTTTTTTATAATAAGCCTGCTTTAAAGGAAAGAAAAATTTCACCAATTCCTATTCACAATCTTAGAGAGTTATGAATACAGACAAATAATAAACTGGGTCAAATAAGACTATTACAATAATCTATTCAATCTTATTGAGAACCAACTTGATGGGGCAGATCATAGAAGGTGCTATAAAACATTCATTATGTAAGAGTGCCTGCTTTACAATTGAGATGAATAACTCTCCATGCCCAACCTCAAGAAGTTAACAGTCTAGCAGAGGATACAATACAGCTGACCTTGAACAACACAGGTTTGAACTGCACGGGTCCACTCATACACGGATTTTTTTCAACATTAAATACTACAATTGCAGTTGGTTGCATCTGGAGATGTAGAACTGTGGATTCGCAGAAACCGTGTATACCAAGGGCTGACTATAAATTATACTTGGGATTTTCGACTGTGCAGAGGGTCAGTGCCTCTAACCCACGCACTGTTCAAGGGTGAACTTTACATTCATTCATTCATTCAACAAGAGTGTCTCCTCAGTGCCACCAGCTAAAAAGAAACAGGGGCTAAAAAGTGAACAATACACATACTGTCCCTATCCTCTTAAGTTCAGACTTTAACCTAAAGGCAATAGATAACCAATGAAGATTTTAAACAAAGAGACCATATGATTAGGTTAACCTTTCTGAAAGATGGCTGGCTACTATAAACTGGAGATACTAAGCCCCAGGATAGAGAAACCAGTTAGGAACTACTACAATGCTGACAAAGTAACAGGAACTCAAAAGATGGAACAACAAACTCAGCTGAAGTATGTGAAAACAAAAAAACTTCAGAGGGTAGTGTTGCAGCTCAATCTTAAAAAACAAGGAGTACGCAGACAAGTAGAGGGAGTTTGTGCAATAAGAGAAAACCATAGGAAAGGCATGTCTGGGAAACCTCAAGTATTGATAGTTCTTCACAGTGAGTCTTGAATGAGGTAAAATCATTGCTAGAAAGGCAGATTAAGGAAAAGATAGTAAAGGATATTTTATAACAAAGAAACATCTCCAGGACACTGGGGAGTGCTTTTAAGCAGGGTGATAACATGACCAGGCTTACATTTTAGAAAAATTCTTCCAGGGACAGTAGCCTGAAGAAGATGACAAGAAGTCTAACCATCCAAAAAAGAATGTGTGCTTGACAACAGATAAACTATCTCAAAGTCCTAATCTAACTAACAATTTATCATGACAACCAAATATGGTCCAACCAAGTACTCTGAGCTTTAGAAACCAAGCAACTAGTACCAAGTTCAGGCCACAATGTATTTGACATGGCTTTGAAACCAAAAAAAAGGGACGTTTCTGCAGATAAAATACTAAAAATGTAACAATGGCAAAAGATAAATGGAATGAAGAGGAAAAAACAGCAACTAAGAAAACAAGGGTATAACGGAGAAAATTTTACTTCAGGGTAAGAGTTACTTCCACTTGTCAATTACATACAGATTCACTTCCTCTATGTAATAATAAATTGTGGTTCCAACAAGCAATTCAAAAGCCAAATTTAATTTAACGCATAACACTCAAGAAAATAACCAAACAAAAACTAGATTAGAAACAGCAAACTATAACAGAGGACCAGCTCTATACTAGCTAGCTAGCTTCTCACTGCTTAAAAAGAAATCTCTCCCTGTCTGGCTGGTCCATGAAGCATTATCAACTAAAAGGGTAAGGTAAGGTGAGGTGGAATAGGGCAGGGTGGGTAAAGGAGGACTTGCTCTTTCACAAAGCTTCCTTATCAATGAACTAGACGAGCTCCTAAGTGCTTTCATTCCAATTCTCTTTCTTTATATAACAAATATAACTCAGATTCAAACATGCCAACAGATACAACGAAGAATCCAATTATTTTATCTTAAGAAAATGAATCCTACCTTTCCGGGGTCATCCTTGGATCGAGGCACTTTAAGGAAACACTTGTTCAGCGACAGATTATGTCGTATGGAATTCTGAAATTAAAAAAGAAAGAAAAGCCATAAGGTCATTGGAATCCAAAAACCAAAACCCCCTTCAGAAACAGAATCAGAAACCTAAATATCTCTATGCACTGGAATATACAATTACAAATGGAATAAGTTTTTTAAATGAGCTTCAAATTTAAACCTTTCTGATTTTCAAATTATGAATGCTACAAAGGGGAGTAGCTATTGGAAAAGACAGTTTCTAGTGCATTTTGCGCAACTCCAAATAATGGACTATATGTCCCATTTTAAATGTTTAGTAAGACCTTTCAATGATGCAGGAAGATGTCTGTGATTAACGTTAAATACCAAATATAAAATTGTATGCATATTATGATTTTAATTGTGATATATATTTATTAGCTAATTTATTTATTCTTGGAAACAAGCCATAATGCAAAATGCTAAGAGTTATTCTACATGGAATTATAAGTGATGATTATTTTCCTCCATTCACTTTTCTGCAATGTTCAAATGATTTACAAGGCACATGTGTTACCACTTTTTAATGAGTTTAAAAAGTTATAAACAAAAAAATGCCACTGCTCCATTACAAGAGTACATAAAAACCAATTAGGTCCTCACTACAATATTTAAGAAAGAAAACCACATGGGAAGACACTGACTAGAGAAGCCAGCAAGAACACGTAGGTTCCTCAATGTAGCAAGAAAGAATAAACAACTTGGATGGAAGGAAAACGCACTTAGAGACCTGGAGAATCTGTGAAACAGGAAATCTTTCATGAATAAACAGGACTATGCCACAACTTTTACAGAAAATACCCAAAGGCCATTTCTTCTTAATTAAATGCTCTAAAATCCATTTCATAATTTTGTTTGTTCCAAAATGGCCAGGTATCTGGTGGAGGGGCTCCAATTGCATTTAGCCACTACTTAGAATTGGATGTTGGGTATGGGGTTATTTTTTGGCATAATGTCATTTTATTTTTAATATAAAATTCGGAACTCTAACAATGCCTACATTAAAACTTGCCTCTCATGAGGCAATACTGGGATTAAAGAAGTTTTTAAAAGATGACCAGAGAATGTAAATTCAAGCCTATCTTATTACCAAACATCAATTAAAACTTATGAATGGGAGTTCCACCTCTACCTGGAATGTAAACAGCTACAAAGACTGATGATCCCTCCCAAACAATGAGAAACCAATGGGTAAGCCAAAAAAAAAGTCTATTTTTAAGCCACATCAGAGAGCTGAGGTTGCAAAGCAGCCCAACAAATAAAATTCCTAAGAGGGATAAGCCCATTCAAGGAGAATGGGGACAAACTGTCTCACTTTTCAGCAGAATATGGGAGAAAGAGATGGCCACCATTCAAGCACCCAAGAAATTAGCTAAAATTTGAAAGGCCAAGCATGGTATCAGTTTAAAGTAGCAAGGACCTCAGACACAAGGGAAATTTCCACTCACTCTCAAGCTCAGAAGAAGCTCTTGGACCTTCACCGTATGCTCACAAGAAAGACTGGGGGCCGGAAAGGAAAACAGAGAAAGTCTCCTTTGTGGCATAAGCAGGAAGGAGGTAACTAATGGCCACGAGGGGGAAAAAAGCCACACCACCTTCTACAGATCTTACAAAGCAAAAAACTTAAGTTTGAGGTAGGGGTAACAAAACTTCTCACCCACAGGGCTCTGGCAAAGATTACTTCTGAGGAAAGAATGGAAACAAAGCCCTTCTGCCTCTAGGGAGGGATAGGAAACACTTTCCCAGGATACAGGCAAAGATCTGCTGATGGAGGAAGCAAAATCCTTTTACCTATGAGACAAGTGTCAGAAACTATCCAGGAGCCAGTATCCTACACCAATACACCATGCTGAGGTGGAGGGTGACTGTAGCTGGGAAAGGGACAGGAAACTCCCACGCAAAGGTAACTGGATAAGCAAGGATAACTAACCTGGCTGAGGGAAAAAAAAAACACTGAAAAAGCCCCACCCCCAAGTCCAACGGCCTGAATAAGACTAAGGCTGGATCAAGACACCCCCCCCCCCGCCAAGAAAAAAACCCACCAGCCCCTACCACAAGCCCAGCAGTGAATAACAAGTAATGACAACCTTCAGAGAGAGGAGGGGCAGGAGCATGGACAGAAACCCCTATCTGTAGCAAGGTGGGCAGAGACAAGTAAACCTAAAGAGAAAACAGGAAAACTGAGAAAACCCTACAGCACCCAAGCCTCCCACTCCAAGCACAAGGTAACAGGAGTCTACTGCAGGAGGAACGTAAAGTCTGTGGTATACTAAAGGCAAAGATACCAACAACAAAACCCAAATCCAGCTCAACTACTGATGAGTGTAATCCGACTCCCCACAAAAATGGCCTGTGAAAAAAGATGCTTGTCCATTTACAGGTACAAATAGTATTTACTTCTATCTCTACCATTCTTCTACACATGTAGCTGGAACTCAATCAAAAATTGTAAGACACATGGAAAAGCAAGAAAAAAGAAAAAAGCCCATTGTCAAGAGATAAAGTAATCAACAAAACCCAACTGAGAGATGACGCTATCAGACAAAAACTTTTAAAAAGCTATGACTAATATGTTCTGGCACCAACTAGAAAAAAGTGCACAACTTGCATAAAGAGATAGGGAATTTCAACAGAGATGTGTAAGCTATAAGAAAGAGTCAAATGTCAATAATAGAAATAAAAAACATGATAAAAGATAAAGGATTCCCTAGATGGTTCATCAGTAGACTGGACCCAATTAGGAAAAGGCTCAGGTTATCTTGAGGCTAGATCAATAGAAATTATCCAAAATAACACACATGCACATGAGCATGCACATATACACAAATACAAAAAAAAAAAGATAATCCAAGAACTGTGGAACAATACATGTAATTAGAGTCCCAGAAGGAGAAATGGAAAAGAATAGGGTAGACGAAAAATTTGAAGATGTAACAGACAAGAAGCATCCAAAAGTAATGCAGGACATCAAATCACAGATCCAAGAATTTCAGAGAACACCAAGCAGAAGGAATTAAAAATCCACACAACTATATTCATTATAGCCCAAAAGCTGAAAATCAAAATGAAGAGAACATCTTGAAGGGCAGCAAGAGAAAAAAAGAAAGATTATGTACAGAGAAATAAAGATTAGAATTACAGTGATGTCTCAAAAACCACGCAACTTAGAAGACAACAAAGTGACATCTTTAAAACACTAAGAGAAAAAAAAAGTCAATTCTATATGCAGTAAAAATATCTCTCAGAAATGAAGGCAAAATAAAGACTTCTAGACAAACAAAAGCTGAAAGAAGTCATTTATTGTACCGCCAGTTGGCTGGCAATATTGGAAGGAAGTTCTTCAGGCAGAAGTATGATACCAAATGGAAACCTGGATCTACAAAAAGAAATGAAGAGTTCCAGAAACTGTGAAAATGAAAGCAAATTTTAAAAATCACTTTTTCTTATCTGTAATGCCTTTAAAAGATAACTGTCTAAAGCAAGTATAACAATTATTTATGAGATTTATAACATGTAAAAGTAAAATGTACAATAACAATAACACAAAGGTTGGCTCAGGGGAATTAGAAGTACAGCTGACCCTTGAACAACACAGGTTTGAATTATATGGGTCCACTTATATGCGGACTTTTCCAATAAATACATACTACAGTACTATACAATCCAAGGTTGGTTGAATCTGCAGATGAGGAACCATGGATATGGGGGGACAATTGTAAAGTTATACATTCGACTGTGCAGGGGTCAGCGCCCCTTAGTCCCCGGGTTGTTCAAGGGTCAACTGTATAAGGTTTATAAAGTTCTTACACTACACATAAAATGGTATAATGAAGGTAAGAGTGGGATAAGTTAAAGATGTGGGTGGTAAACCCTAGAGTAATCATATCCTAAAACAAAATTTAGGAAGAGGTATAACTAATAAAATAATAGTGAAGATAAAATGAAATCATAAACAATACTCCAAATCCAAAAGAAGACAAGGAAAAGAAGGAACTAATCAGAAAAATTACCCATCTAAAAAGTTCAAGATGGGAAAAAACCAAAATCAAGATGGTCAGAAGAAGAAATCAAAATGGTCATGTTTTCTAAATGGCTTCACAGCGGAAGAACACATCTCTACTTAGATCTTCCTCTTCTACAAAAAGCTTAAAAGCTGGAAATCTTCAAGACTCTGACACTGTCCTTTTTTCACTTCTACATTTGCTGCCTAGGCAATCTCATCTACAGCCATGGCTTCAATAACCATCTGTGACCTTTCTCCTGAGTTAACACATATTTTCAACAATCTACTCGACATCTCCAGAAACACCTCCAACTCAACATGTTTAAAACTAAACTCAATCTTTATTCCCAGTGTGGTCTTCTGCCAGTTTTCCCTTCTCTATTTAAAGACAGTTATTCAAGGGGGAAGGATGAGCTGTGACAGGGCGAGAGAGAGGCATGGACATGTATACACTAACAAACGTAAGGTAGATAGCTAGTGGGAAGCAGCCGCATGGCACAGGGAGATCAGCTCGGTAGTTTGTGACCACCTAGAGCGGTGGGATAGGGAGGGCGGGAGGGAGGGAGATGCAAGAGGGAAGAGATATGGGAACATATGTATATGTATAACTGATTCACTTTGTTATAAAGCAGAAACTAACACACCATTGTAAAGCAATTATACCCCAATAAAGATGTTAAAAAAATATATAATAAAATGTTTAAAAAAATAAAGACAGTTATTCATATAACTGTTCCAATCAGAAACCTGTAAGACCTCCTTAACTCCTCCCTCCTTCTCACCATCTAAAACAAAAATCTGTCACCAAATCTTGTAGGTCTACCTTCAATCTACCTACTTTATCCATCTCTTCTGTTACTACCTCAGTCCAGGACACCAGTCTCACCAAAACTAGTACAACAGCTTCCTAACTAGTGTCCACCCTCTACCTTCCTCTCTTTACCCCTCCTCCACCATTCTCTACCCAACAGGCAGTTACCTCTTCACAAGGCAAATCTGACATTACTGTTTCAATTAAAACCTTTCAGTAACTTCTCATTGCACTTAGGATAAAACCTAAAATCCTTAAAGCCTCCACAAGACTCTTCATAATCTCACCCTATCCTGCTGTCATACTCTCTATACTAACCCCCTCCAATGGTCTCTCTCACCTCTAGGCTTTCTATTTATTGCTCCCCCTGCAAAAGTTACTGTTGCCAGCCTTCCTCTATCCCTTTCACCCAACTGAGTCTACTTAACTTTCAATTCATTCTTGGTTTAAACATTAGTTCTTTAAGGAAGTCCTTTCTGACTTTCATAAATTATTAGCTTAGGCCAAGTGTGGATTTCTCACCACACAGTAATTTGTTTAATGGTCTTCCTCCTCCATACTGTATTCTATATCAAAATATAAGTAGGCTCCATAAGGGCAGGGATCTTGTCTACCAACTCAGAACCTAGAATATAATGCTTTTCATATGGGAATCACAAATCTGCTGGAAAAAATACCAAAAGCATATTTAGAAAATAAAAACACCTGGAGAGATATGAGAGCCAACACATGTATTTACAACACACAATGAAGAAAAGAGATGACTTCAGACCTCACAACTTGAGGAGACACTACCTCTAACAACCCTAAGAAAAGAAGTTGGGAGAGTAGAGGTAGAGATAACTAGGATGGCAGAGAGTAAGCTGGAGGAAAATGGCCCAGGTTAAATAACTGATAATGGCATACTGCTTGGCCTTGAAAACCCAGCTTCAAAAGTAGTTTCTCAAAAGTACAGTCTACTTACACCGGAATCACTTGAGATGAATTTTAATGCAGATTCCTAGGCTCTAAGATGACTAATTCAAAATCTGTGGAGTTGTGACCCAGAAATCTGAATTTAAAAGCACTCTGATTTTTATTTTCACTTGAGTTTAAACTGGCATCTCTCATTCAAATCAACCACCACATTCCCACCTTTATTTCTCTTCTCCCACTGTGAGAGCCCTGACTCCCCAAAACACTAATATACGTACTCATTTGTTCTATCCTACCATGCACATAAGATTGCTTCAGAATTGCTCCCAACTCCCAACTTCTTTTCTTGTGGTCACACAAGGTAGATACTGCCTCTAGCAAATTACCACTACCAAAGACAAATCTACTAAATGAAGTCCATGATTCTTTTGTAATTCTTTTCAACCTTGGTGTGCTCTTTTCAAAACTTCTTGAATTTTTCTGTGTGATTATGTTATACATTTGATATAAGGCTTATTTATTTCTACTTATATTCAGTTTTAAGGTTTTCTTTTTTCATCCTTTTTGATTTCCTAACATATTCTTTTGAATGTGTAAAACACTTAGATGTTTCAACTATATAAAAAGGTACACTCACAATCTTATTCCCTTCTCTATCTCTTCTACCTCAGTTCCGTCCATCCCTATAGGTAACTATGTTTACTATATTTCTAGTTTATTATTCCTAACTTTCTTTTTACAACAATAAGCAAACACATAATATATTCTTATTTCTCTTTTTTCTTCACATAGAAAAGTAGAATACACCCCCACATGCCCATACCACTCTTTTATATTTTTCTTTTTATTACCCTAAATTCCAGTAACTTAATAGGTTAATTTTCCTTAGTAAGGTGAACAGCATTTAAAAAATTCCTTTTCCTCTAGTTTAGATCACAAAATCATTCAATTATGGAAATTCAAAGAGTTTTTATAACTCTTATGGACTATTCAAAGAATTGTTTTTAATATGTAATCTCCCTTCAATGCCCTGGCACAAAATGAAAGGGAGTTCATCTAAATATTAAAATTCTATTTGAATCCTTTTAAGTGACCACGACAACATTTTCTCCTCTGGGTGACTTCAGTTGGCTCTACATTTCTGGAAAGGTGGTTGACAACTGCTTTAGGATCTTTCTTCCATCCTCTCTTCAAACAATACAAGCTAATTTCACAAGTTCTATATGACCTTCCATTTTCACCGAACCCATCTCTTCCATACCTGAAGAAGAAACAGTAAGCAGCAAGTTGTACAAGTAATGCTAAACAAATCTTAGGACAGTGAATGGGAACTAAAACATGAAAACAGAGACAGGACCTGAGCAAAGGAGAAGATAAACCACTTTCCATTTGTTTCCATGTGAGATGTTCAAAATATTTCTATGTTTACAAAAATAAAATTTAAAGTAATCATGGCAAGTTCTAGGCTCCTAAAATTGGGTGGAAGAAACTTTTTTAAAAGAATAATTATGAAACTGCAATCCCTGGGAATATTAAAGGTCTGCCTAAAGCAACAGACTGGACCAGATAATCTCCCTGGCGTATCTTTTAGTTCTAAAAAGCAACATTATCCTTCTCAACCTATTCCCATTTTTCGCTTTCCATCCTTCCTTCTTCATTACATCCAAACCATGTATCTTCCAGATGAAACTGTATCACTACTTCTAAACCAGTTTCAGACCATAACTTGGGGTGGCCAGCAGCAAGAAATCCAGCAGACTAAATCTGGCACTCTCAAGGTGGACTTAGATGAAACAAGATCCCTGAACAAAAATCTGTAAGTTCTATAATAGAGTTATTAATAAAACATATGGAAACACAAAAGATTAATTCTACAGGGAAAAGAGAGATTACATATGAGCTTAAAGAATAAACAGAATAATGCCAACTGGACAAAGGGCAAGAGAAAGTCCAAGGACAAGTAAGAGAAAAACAAAAGCAAGAAAAATCAAAATATTTATTTCTAGGACAACTAATAGGCTGGAATATGCAGAAGAAACAGTACATGAGAGGGAACTAGCAAAAATTAAAGCTAGGAAAGAAAGCTGGGACCAGGATTCTGGCTTTCATTCACGCTGCATTTACTGAGGCTTACTAAATGGAAGTACTGTGCTAGTGCATGGAATAGAGGAAAAGATACAAAAAAAATCCCTTCCCATAAGGCACTTGATTATCTGGCATGATATACAGCACATATCACTGGTGCACAGTAATTCGGTAAATGCCTTTAATAAGTATATTCAAACAAAAAAGACAAAGGTGTTGAGACATGAAAGCTTAAGAGAAACAAGTGGAACTACCAGCTGATGGCAGACCTAAAGCTCTGTAAGTCCCCTTCTTCCATATGCACACACACAAATACACACACCCCACACTGCACACAACTGGATAACTCCTACATAAGAATATGAAAGTAAAATGTGCAGATACAAAAGAAAACTGAATTATTTGTCATATAACATAGATTAGGTAGGTAACTAATCTGAAGGTTCCTCAAAAAGCTTAGATGAGGGGCTAAGGCTTCTTTAAGAAGCAGCTGATTCTAGAGCTGAGGCAGGAAAGGTACGAGATGAGCCTGGAACATCTTGTGGTGCCAGAAAGTTAAGAAGTGGTAAATAAACAGAAGAACTCTACTGTATCAAAGGGCACAGGAGCCAACCTGTAAGAGCTCCCAATGCCAAAAGCAGCAAAAATCTGAGCAACAAATGACAGCACAAAAAATAAAATAAATATCCATGAGTGTATACTATTACAAATATATGATTGAATAAATAAATAAAAGGGGAAGAAGGGACAAGGCTTCCATATTAATTGGGAAGAATCCCAATTAATATAGAAGGAATAAAGGAAAAGAGAAAACCACCACTAGAAAACAATAAAAACTGCTGTAATGATCTACCAATGAACACTAAAATTAATGAACAAAAATTTAAGAAAAACAGGGTACTGCAGGCTGTCAAAGTATCTCCCCCAAAACATTTCATAATTTACAAAGTGATAAATAGTAATTTTATAGTGGAGAAACCTCGCAGACACCACCTTAACCAAAGAACCATGGTGAACATTACCAGTAATATGACATCAAGTTCCCCCTGATATGACTGATAAACAGAGAAGGGCACATCACCTCTGCATTATTCTTCCCCAAAATGCATTACCTCAGTCTAACCGAGAAAATATCAGACATATCCAAACTGAGGAACATTCTACAAAATACCTGGCAAGTACTCTTCAAAAGTGTCAAGGTCATAAAAGACAAGAAAAGATTGAGGGACTGTTACAGATTGGAGAAGACTAAGGAGACATAACAAATGACAGCTAAATGTAATGTGGGATCCTAGATTAGATCCTGAATTGAATCCTGAAACATAAAAAAACAGTGGGAAAAACTGGTAAAATCTGAACGAAGTCTGTAATTTACTTAGTAGCTAACAGTACTGCTTAGTCAAAAGTATTAATTTCTTAGTTTTGATAATGGTACTATGGTAAATAAGGTGTTAACAAAGAGGAATTGGTTGAAGGATATATGGGAACCCTTTGGACTACTTATAAAACTCTTCTATAAATCTAGAATTCTTTCAAAATATAGAGTTTTTAAAAAAATCTTTGATGATAAAAACAGTACTAGCTGCAATACTATGCTGCTTTTTTTAAACCTCAGACACACTATCAACTTAACTGAACTGTGGGTATTGTTTTCTAGTGAATGCTACATTATCTCTGCTCCAATACTTTATGCTATGTCAGTCCTCTAATATAAGAAAGCTCTAACAAATTAATATTCTACCCAAAATAAAGTTATTCATCTAATTTAAAACATTTAATTTCCTTTTTTAATCCTAAAAATGACTAGTACTCAGAATTTCATCTTTAATTATATAAGCCTCCACAAAGCTTTATCTTCAATAAAAGCCAGTATTGTTATTGTTTACAGCATAAAAATAAAAATTTAAATAAAATCCTTACCTTCCATCCACTGCCAGCCTCTCTATAATATGGGAAGTTATCACAAATCCACTGATAAATCTCACTTAGAGTCATTTTCTTTTTGGGTGAGCTATTAATTGCAAATGTAATGAGGCTGGCATAACTGTATGGAGGCTTCCCATCTTTGTGCTGTTGGACTTCTTCCTGGTCCAGAGTTGTATTGGGGTCAAGAAGTGTATTCTTCTTGGAAATTCCTGTTCCATGTGCATTTTGTGTAGCATCAGATTTTTGGATGGCTGCTCTCATGGTGAGCTGTGGTAACCAGTCCATAGATGTTAGGCTGCTCTCCAGTTCAGATGTCATCCTGAAGGTAAATAGACTCCTTAGTCAATATCAAGGAAAGAACCCCTGCTTCTCAAAATATCCAATATTCACAAATCTAGGAGTTCCAAAGTGAGGGAAAGCCTGAGTTAAATCTGGAGGAAAAAGATTGAGTATATTAATGACCAAACCAAATATTTTAGGGATCAACATTTCCAATCTTTTTTCTTAATTTCTTCCTCTCCAAACACAACAAATTTGGTTTTAAACTGTTTAAGAGATAGAATAATACATACACACAAAGTGATTCTGAGGCCAGTTTTCTTAAAAAGACTGTCACTTTAAACAGGGAGACAGGATCATAGTATGAATAAATCTGTCTGCAGTCCAGCTCTTTACTCACCAACACTGCAGGCCCTTTTAAAACTTAAGATTGTATATCTGGCATTTCTTTTACACAAATTTTAGGGAAATCATACAAAAGAATACCAAAATTAAAGTGTAGGCAAGAGGTCAGAGAAGTAACTGAGAAATTTACATGGAGGAAAGAAGGTAAAGTTGAGCAGGTGGGAGATAGGAAGAGTAAAGCGGGGTAGACAAGAATAGTAAGGAGACAAGCTAGCTGGGGGAGTTGACTGAAAAAAGAAATGCAGACTCAAGGACACTGATGAACTAGAGAAAAGGAGAATAGGCAGTGCCAGGAAGTTTAAAAAAAAAAAGTCAAAGAACAAGCTTAAGAAAACTAAAGATCTGGGAGTGTAGGATATGAGATAAAATCACATAAATGGACAGCAAGAAAAGAAACATTAAAAACTCAAGGACAGGTTTACAAAAACATCCAGTGATCTGGATTCTGTAATCTATTTCTCTCCAAGCCTGAAAAATTCAAACCATTATCACCCAAAGAAAGAAAAAAGAAAAAACAACATCTGCCAGGTTAACACAAATTCTGGAGAAAGAAGGAAGCTGCTCTAAGAATGGAAGATAAAAATATAGAAACAGGGCTTCCCTGGTGGCGCAGTGGTTGAGAGTCCGCCTGCCGATGCAGGGGACACGGGTTCGTGCCCCAGTCCGGGAGGATCCCACATGCCGCGGAGTGGCTGGGCCCGTGAGCCATGGCCGCTGGGCCTGTGCGTCCGGAGCCTGTGCTCCACAACGGGAGAGGCCACAACAGTAAGAGGCCCACGTACCACAAGTAAGTAAAGTAAGTAAAGTAAGAAAAGTAAGTAAGTAAGTAAAGTAAGTAAAGTAAGTAAGTAAAGTAAGTAAGAAATAAATAAATAAATAGATAGATAGATAGATAGATAGATAGACAGATAGATAGAAACAAAGATTGACACCTCACACTGGAATGGCGAACTTTCAACAAAAGGTACAAACTTTCCTATCCTGGGATCAAAGAAGCAGGAAAAGTGAGCCTGACAACAAAGCAGAGAGGAATGAAAGGCTTCTAAGTGATATAAAAATAAAGGGAAAAAGAAAACAAAATAAGAAACTTAAAGTATCTCAGTAAAAAGAAAAAAACTGTGTCTAAGAATCCCATATATACCCTTCATTCCAAACGGCTGCAGGCAAAAAGCAACCTGGAGTATGTGCTTAGGATCTGAACTTCTGGGAGGCAATGTAGAATTAATTAAAAACACAGGCTCTGGAGTCAGGCAGACCAGAATTCAGGTACTTATTCTACCAGTTACTATCTGTGAGACTACAAAAGTGTTACTGTCTCTAAACCCCATCTCATCTGTAAAATGAAACAATAATAGTACCTATGGTTAAAATATTACTTTGAGAAATAAATGGGATAACTTATGCATAGAAGAAACATTCAATAAGTATTAGTTAATAATATTACTCTAGGAGTATCTTGGGAGGGTACTAATGAACCATAAAGTAAATAAGATTAAGCAATAGCAATTATAAATCAAGAGCTAGCCATGAGGATTCTATCTGCATTGCCAGTATAATATTAACTACTGGCAATGCAGATAGAATATTTTCCAATATTTTGACTAACAGTTTTACATTTTTCATTTTCCCTCCCCATCTCTGCTGTATGCATTCCTCTGAAACCTGAACTTTAAATTCCTCCATATAGCACCTTGCTCTACAATCTCAGCCAGAAATGCTTGTTCCCACCATGAAATAAGTGATAGAAACTTGTGGAATAAGAAGCCAAGATAATTTAGAGATCACAGAATGTCAAAGAGTGGGCAAAGTACCCTAGAGATTAGAGAACAAGGCCTCCAATCTAAAGATGAAAAACTAAGGTCGGGCTTCCCTGGTGGCGCAGTGGTTGAGAGTCCGCCTGCCGATGCAGGGGACACGGGTTCGTGCCCCGGTCCGGGAAAATCCCACATGCCGCAGAGCGTCTGGGCCCGTGAGCCATGGCTGCTGAGCCTGCGCGTCCAGAGCCTGCGCTCCGCAACGGGAGAGGTCACAACAGTGAGAGGCCCGCGTACCGAAAAAAAAAAAAAAAAAAAAACCAAGGTCTACTGAAGTTAGACTTGTCCAAATTCACACAAATAGTTAACAGCAGAACTAAAACCAGAGCTCAGATCGCCTGATGCCCAATCCAGCAGTTTTTCTACCATACCTTACCTGAAAAATTAAAATAATAGTACCTACCTGTCACTGATATAAAGTACTCAGAACAGCGACTAGCAAATAGTAAAGAGTCAATAAATGTTAGCTACTGGTAGTGGTGATAACAGTAGTTGCTGCTATTATTCACATTTTATTCTATGAACATTGGCTATTATTATACCATGCTATCATCCTATATGCCTTAATTAAGCCTCCACTGAGCAGCTTTATTTTGTTCAAACTCCCAAAGCAGCCAGTCACATACATTTTCAAAGATAATGTATAAGTACATTCCAAATTGGAATATAACTGATACAGCAGATGCTCCCTGTTGAGAACCATCTTTAACTTCTGTTTCCTTCCCCCAGTGCCACTAACTGAGACTTTAGGAGAGTCTCAGTAATATAACATGAACACACACTAAGTAGGTACTTAATACTGTTATAAAAATAAACAAGAATTTATAATTACACATATGTACAAGGCTATCCTAGAGTAAAATTTTATACACACAGCAAGTATGATAAAATTTCTGTCCTCTAGAAACCTGTACTCCAATTAGGAAGGTCAAACACAAGAAAGAGCTGGAAAAGAGCTCTGGGTGCTGCAACGGCTCAGAAAAAGGTGGAGGACAACATGGGCTGCAGCCTTAAGAGGTAGAGAAGGAAGAACTTTAGCTAAGACTTAAAGAAAGTTAAGATCTAAATAGGCTGGAAAGAATTTGGTGCCTAGCCATCAAAGGCATCATGAGTAAGAATTATTCATTGAAGTAGAGTATAGAAATCTTTCTTAAATTTAAAATCTGAAAAAGCGGGGCTGCTGTTTTCTTTGCAATTTGTTATATTTTACATATTCTTGGTAGTGAGGTAAAAAGTGCCTCTATTGTTGCCGCTTAGGCTGGTTATTGCAGTGGTTCTCCACTGAGAACACAAAAAGTGACCATTAGATTTGACCAGATCATCAAGTAACTTTAGAAAGAAACCTAGTGGAATGGTGATGACAGAAGTCCACTTGTATAAGAGAACAGATGGTGGCAGATTTAAAAACAGCATGGGAGGCTCTGAGGAATCTGGTTATGGAAATCTGGTTAAGAAATGTCAGGCCCTCATTACCTCACCTCATTCCAAAAGCTTCCTCGCTGGCCTCCTAGGCTCTGATTTCTCACCACTCCTCCCTGCTAATCACCTCCAGAGTACATGTATATACTCCAAGAGAAATGCCAGCAATGTTTTCACGTGACTGTGCCCAAAAACTTTAAATGGTTCCCCTTCTCGTATTATACTAAATCTGAATGCATTTTCAACTACTTTAGCTTCATTAACCTTTTATTAATCCTTCTCTATTAATTCCTAGAGCAATTATAACCTCAGTTTGGCTTTACCATGCTGTTTCACATGTATAACTGGAACATAAGCTTTCTACCCTCACTCCCTTTTCCCCCACCTCCCCATTGAGGATAGTGACCATACACTAGTACTTCAGATGCTACCCAACACCATGCCAGGTACACATTATCTGAAAAATAACACAGTATTTGGATAAGGAATGAGTCTTCCTTTCTGGAATGCCTTTTCCTTCCCACTCTGCCTAGCTGGCTTCTACTTTTTCATCAAGACTCAGACCAAACACCTCCCCCTCCAAAAAGCCTGATCAATCCACTCTTCCCATTCTCCATCTCCTAAATTGAACTAGATCCTACCCTCATTGACTATAAATACTTCTATCACAGAACCTACACAGAATTAAATTACCTTTATCTACCTCTCTCCCATGAGGCCATGAGCTCCTTAGAAGAAGGAACTTTCTTTTTCTTTTCTGTTCCCACAATGCCTAGGAACACAGTAGGTAAAGGGTCAATAAATGGTGGTCAAATGATTGAAACAGTGACTAGCCAATGAATGTGTGGGTGTGTTGCTCCCCAAGCAAACAAGACCAAACACATTTAAAAGCTAAAAGGAAGAGGTGAAAGAGGACTCAATAGTATGAGGTAAGGATAACCACAGGATAGAAGTCCTTTATGAACTGGAAAAAAGCATGACTCAGCACAGACTGACAAGTTAGTACTACACAGGAACAGAGAGTTCTGCTGGAAAAGTAGAGAAAAATGGGAAGATGGAAGCCAAAGATAAGAAGATAATGTTACTTGTGGGATAAACCAAGGCATGAAAAAATTATGTCTGAAGTTCTTAAATCTATGATGGTATCTACTGCTTAAAAGAATAAGGAATTTTTTCTGCATACAATGAAAAGGTAAAGAGCATCCAGATATAACAACTCCACACTAATTTATGACATAAGAGGAGGGAGGGGGGTTCTGACCTCACTTAATGAAATTCTGCCACTGATAAAATCCCAAATATGCATTTTAGCTACTTTAGCACATTGCTTGGCTTCCCTCTGTAACTTCCCTAACAACTGAGGAGTAGCCAAGGCTTACACAGGAAGTTTTCAACAGGATAAAAAGGTGGGAAATGGGTAGAGGTATTGTTGGCTTTCCTAAATGGAGGTAAGACGAAGACATCAAGGAAAATAAAGTAAGAATAATGAGGGTAATGATGATGTGACCTAGGTATTCCTGAAACTTCTCCCTCCCTTCCTAGCACTTGGCATTTTGTCTTAACACTTGGCATGTGAAAAACTGAGCAACTGAGAACTCAAAAGAAATCCTTGTAATTATCACAGCAGTAATTCTGATCACACACATCTCAGGGGGTCAAAAAATACATATTTAAACATAATATACATATATAAAAAACATAATTCCTGTTACTGCATCTCAGCACCCTAGGCAGGCAGAAGCAAGGTCTATGGCAGAGACCACTAACTGCCACTTAATATCTGTTTTGGCCTTCTTCCTTAGGAATACAGCCCCAATTTTATTCTGGATGGTATTATGCCTTTTGCCCTTCCTGCTCTCTGGAATGTGGATACAATTGCTATTGCTCCAACAGTCATCTTGGACCATAAGATGACCTTTGAGAATGGAAGCCATACACTGAGGACATGGGAGCAGACAGAAGGGATCTGGGTCCCTGATTTTTTTGGTGAAGCAATTGGGAAGCTGCCACCCCAGCCCTGAACTGCCTACCTTCCAGACTTTTTATGTGTTTAACTACTATAAAAAGATCTCTACCAGCAGGTGAATGCAATTCCTAACAAACATGGAATGTGGGACATGGAAGTGAGGTGATACAAGTAAGAGGACCTAAAATAAGACACTCTCTTAGAGGAGTTGATGAGGTAAACATTAAGAACTCTAATACTGCAGAATGGAAAGCTGGTTACACTTATTAAAGAGTGACAAAGGATTTGGTCAAATTGTCACCTACTGTACCTGGAAAACAAACCATATGCCAACTGAGGCTATACAGCAAGAAGAGAAATACTATAGGAAAAATTGAGAATATTGGCATGTGTTGGCTCCTTCTAGCCACTTAAAACAAAGTCCTAAAAGGGAAATAAACTTCAATTACAGTTGCAAGCAGAGAAAATGCAGGTTTGCTAAGGGAGGTACTCCCTGCCTAGGGCCTGCAATTCAAGCTAAAATTCCTATAATTTAAAGCCCTACATGGTTGAAAAAAAATACCAAGTGCTTCTGAAGTAGCAAACTGAAGTAACTGAGTGATAGCTGCAAAACTACAGCCTTGGCAGTAGAGAAGACTGGTGCCTTGCCACACAAAAGCAATGCTGTGAGGGTGTTGACTTTCCACCCAAGACTATCACTTCAAATGGCCCCACCCAGAGCCATCATTCCCTCAGGAGCTAAAAGAGGTGAATGAACTTGGATGGGGGAAAACATATTCTTTATTTTCACTAACTTGTAACTGAAACTTAGCATTTCCTTTAATTACAAAAGTAGACAACAAATCACAGCAGCATTAACAGTACCTGTGACTTTGCCATCAATAAAAATCACAAATATATTCATATGTGACAAATGCTGCAGAATCTCAACTTTTTAAACTCATCGACTACTTCAAATTTATGACAGTGTATTAGATTTGCCACTAGATTTTTTATTTAATGTGTTAATTCAAAGGCATGTATATTACTATGTTTTAAAGTTAATATTTTGCTAACCATGTTTCAATATAATTAATTAGTTTCTTCTGTAATCCTAAGTATTTTATTTTATGAATTTTGAGACCTTATTCTGAGAAGGGTCCACAAGTTTCACCAGACTTCGAAGGGGTTTCATGGCACCAAAAGGTTAGAAATCCCTGGGGTAAGTAGAGCACAAAGGGCAGAGTTTTCATATTAAAAAATTCTGCCTAGGCATGTCCTTTGGCTCA
Organism: Lipotes vexillifer; assembly: GCF_000442215.2. NCBI lineage: Eukaryota > Metazoa > Chordata > Mammalia > Artiodactyla > Lipotidae > Lipotes > Lipotes vexillifer. The sequence continues at coordinate 833,061 of NW_006779881.1, read as the reverse complement.
AAGCAGCAAAAAGTCTAGAAACTAAGCTTTTTAAGATAACTGTAAAGGGGCAGAGGGGTGTCTAGACTGCAAAAGCCTCTTAAGTTTCCAAAATAATACCCAAGCTAATCAACAAGAAGTGAGCTATAAAGCCTATGCATTTCCCAGATAGGGCATCTTCACCAATACCCACCGCAGATGTGGCCATGGAGGATACTGGACAAGGTGAGACCTTTCAGAGGGCACAGGGGACAATGGAGAGCCCATCAAAGAGCAGAATCAAGGAACTTATTATACTGTCATGGAGTCTCTACCACTGCTACCCAGGAGGATTTTATAATCGATATGGCCTAGTGACTATTTTGTGTTTCCCATTATCCTGTTTTCTGAATAAAAGATTTTATTGCTATTATCCTATTCCTTCACCACTATAAACCAAAAAGCCACTCTGGGATCTAATGAAAGTGAATGCACCCAAAGAGCTTAGAATTTCAGTTGGATATAATAACTGGATGAAACTCTGGGTTGTTTCCCTTGGGAAAAAGGCAAGTAAGTTCTATTTATAGGAAGAACAGTACATGTGGATATTCGGGTACCCAAGGCTGATTGTGGCAGAAACCTAACAAGAAAGAAAGTAATCTACTACAGATTGACCTTACATTTTGGAAGCATGTGATATAAAAAAACAATTTTTTTAACTTATAAATGAAGCAATAATTTAAGCTATTTCCAAGCAAAAGTAGCTGCTGTTATTTTTCAAAATTAGTTATCATATACCGGCAAAGCCAAAGTTTCTACTCTTAGTTCCATTTCAGGAAAATAACACAATGTCCTACATTAGAAAAGATATGGTGATTAAGAACACAGGCTCTGGAGCAAGACTGCCTGGATTGGAATCTAAGCTCTTCCACTTTTAGCTATGTGACCTTAAACAAGTAAATTAGCCTCTCTATACCTCAGTTTCCTCATGTGTAAGGTGAGGATAAAAACAGTACCCACCCCAAAGGACTGTTGTGAGGATTAAATGAGTTATATATACAAAGCACCGAGAAGAGTTTCTAACACACAGTAAATAAGCATTCAATAAATGTTAGCTATTATTATTCCTATCAAATTCATACTCTTCAGAATTTTCTAAATTTTAAATGACTGTCACTCTTATTCAGTGGTTTTAGACTTACATGCCCTAAATCACACAATAATCATTTATCAACCTCAATGGAAATGAGCCCCTCATTCAATTATTTACTCTAATGAAAAGATCCAGAAAAGACTGTGCTTTTAAATTTTGTTTGTAGATTGCATATGAAAATTGAACATACACTTTTCCCACAGAAATAAGATTCTATGATGATGATTCCTGAAGCAGCCCACAAAATCCTACCTATTCTATAAAGGAGTTCTATAAATCAAAGTTCTAAGAGTATAAAAGCCCCAGCTGGATATTCTGCAGCAGAGAGACAGAAGTGTAACAAGGAAAATAAAGAAATAAGTTTTTCCATTTTCCTGGTGTAGGACCAGCTTGTTCCTGATAAAATTTCAATACACATAGCTTATATCTGGCATACTTCTAAGTACCTTCTTCTATACCTTGGCTCTCCCATCTCACACTGCCATAAGCCTCCAAGATTGGCCCCTAAAGTTGGTATTATAAACTCCAAAATTAATTACTTGCTCTTCTCCTCCAGTAAAAACTCTAACCTTTTCAAAGCAGTTCATCTCTGCTCTATTTAGGAAGAAAGTGGACAGCATCAAACTAATCACCACTAAGGTATGAATAACTAAGCCTTTAAATTTCATATGAGCAATGATCTTTTTAAAGGACAAGCCCAAAAAATCCTGATTGGTTTGAAGTGAAAATATAGGTAGAAGAATCATAATTTAGGATAGAGAATCCAATACACAAATAGAAGTTCACATTTCAAAACTCTTGACTTTCACAACCTTTGTTTCACCCCTAAGATTCCAAGAATATTCACAATACAGCTTATGCAAAAACTTGAGGGATTTAGTGAGACAACTGTCATTTGTAAACAGAACTGTGGTTTCAGAGCTATTTGTCATAAAATCAGATGAAAAAGAACCTCACTATGTCATTTTTAAAAGCCCTGCTATTACCTGTTTTGGAAACCAACAATATTCTTTAGCTCCAAGGGAAGAAAAGTTCAACAAATGTATACAGTAATTCATTTTGTTTAAAATAATAATAATACATTTTAACAGACTAATCTATGTATCTCCCTTGCTACAGAGAAGAAAATTTCTTTAAATTCTATCCTGGAAAATGAGAACTGGTCAGACTTCTCTTCACAACGATGCTTCACATATTTTACAATATTAACACCATTTAGGTTCCTTCTCAAAAGTTTGAAGTCCAGGACTCCAACAGGATCTGATTTAAGAACCATAATAGTTACTGCTCTTCTCTAGATTCTCTCCAAATTACTCTATTACTCAAATATATAATCTTAGATTCATAAAACTGTATTCTAAATTTATACAAGCCATACTCATAGTTAGAACTCAGTTCAGGCTAAAACTTAGGGATCATATGGTCAAAAGACATCTTTATATTATAAATGTAATTCTTATCTTAAAAATATTTTACTCTACAATTTAGGGAGGAAAAATAAATATTTTGGGACATTAACCACTGAACTACATTCTGTCATCAAGTGAGCACCGTATTTTGCATTTAATCTCTCTATCTATTGGCATCTCTATGTCTCTTGAGTAGCTGGAAAGCTAATAAACAAGAGTCCCTTTAATACAAGAACACTCAAAGCCATCTTTGCAGATATTATTTAAAAACCCAGACAGAATCTGCTATTAATACTTCTTATACTTAGTTTTTAAAAATATGTGTCTATGTAATAATAAATGTCCTCTGAGTAACATTTACTTTTCTCATTGAAGTGTTTATCCTGACCTCTCTGCAACCATACTGCTTCAACTCACCATAGGACATTTACTGGATATCCTATCTCCACACACACTGCCTCCATGACATTATACCAGTAATATGGCATCAGTGTTGGCAGAAGGCTAATAACATCAATGGAAGGTGATCCTGATGTGATACACATAAAATGCTAAAGAAACAGCTTAAGCTGCTACATATGATGTTTACAGTTCAGTGGTCCTCAAAGTGTGGTCCAGGGACACTTTCAGGGGATCTGAAGGATCAAAACAATTTTCAGAGTAAGATATTATTTGCCTTTTTCACTGTCATCCTCTCCTAAGTGTAGAGTGGAGCTTTTCAGATGCTATGTGATAGGTGCTATCACAACAGAGTGAATGCAGAGGCACAGAACAGAATCCAGCTGTCTCTATTAAGCCAGATATTTTTAAAATTTTGCAAATATGTAAGGCAACACCACTCTTCTAAATTTTTGTTTTGGAAAATACAATTATTTTTCATAAAACATGTTATCTATGTTAATATATAATGGGTTTATTTCTATGTAAATTAATAAATATTTTGATTTTTTTCTTAATTTTAACTTCGAATACAATTTTGATAGATATAACTCACAAACGCATGCTCTTCGGGCACTAAATAATTTTTGAGACCAAAAAGTTTAAGATGCTATAAGTCAACATCTCAAAGACTAAAGGTCACTGTTTCTAATATACTATAATGCAATGGAAAGTGTAAAGGGTTTGAAATCACCCAAAAGGGCTTGAATTCTTATTCTTCTTATTAATTGCATCCTTGGACAAGTCAAACCTGTAAGCCTCACAGAATTGCTGTGAGGAGTAAATGACAAAATATATGTGAAACACTGTAGTACAGAGTTAATGCTTGGCACAGAGTAGACGTTCAACAAATGATAACTATTAGAAATCCCTTTTTAAAAAAAGACATGCTTAGGGGCTTCCCTGGTGGCGCAGTGGTTGCGAGTCCGCCTGCCGATGCAGGGGACGCGGGGTCATGCCCCGGTCCGGGAGGATCCCACATGCCGCGAAGCGGCTGGTCCTGTGAGCCATGGCCGCTGAGCCTGCGCGTCCAGAGCCTGTGCTCCGCAACGGGAGAGGCCACAACAGTGAGAGGCCCGCGTACCGTAAAAAAAAAAAAAAAAAAAAAAAAAAAAAAGACATGCTACCCACATGACTGTAAGGAAAGGCTCTGAATCCTAAAAATATCCTCTCTTGAAATCCTAACTCTTCTCACCCAACACTGGACACATGCTGCTTTTTATCAGAAACTTTTTGTAGCATTTTGCCTAGCTTACCAAGCCCTTTCTCAGTGTTAGCTCCATCCCCAGGGCCCTGAAAAGTCAGTACTACAACAACAAATTAAAGGATTTGAACCAGGGTTGGTACCTGACCCAAATTGTTCATCTGAATTTTCTTCTTCAGGAATTTAGTAATAGGACTTAAACAGTCTGGGCTGGTCTCCTGAATGAAAAAGCTACGAACTTGAGAGGTATGGGATGGCCATGTGCCAGAAAAGCAAAGAAAGTCAGTTTACAGAAATGAAAAGATATCACATTCAGCAAAAAGCAAGAGAGAAGAAAATATACTGCCTAGGTTCCTAAGAACCTATGTTCTATTCCCTTAAGAGACCTAGCTACCTCTGGGTTCTGTGAAATACCCTAGTATTCAAATAAATTCCTTTTCTTTTTTGTTTGATACGTCCACTGCTGATTTCCTTTACTTGTAACCAAGCAAAGCTTGACTAAAATAAGCTTACTGAATCAAATCATATAATGTTTTTTATTTTTCAGTATTATTTTATATTCTGTGCACTGCTGGTAGCCAGATTTTATATTTAACTCCTTTATTTTGCCAGTGTATTCAGTGATGCTTTTTAGTCTATTACCTCTGATATTATTTTCCCCCATGTATAAGAATTCATGACAACTCCAATTTCTCCACCACCTCCCTATTTAAAAACTGCTGACTTTCATAACAAGATTTTATTTTCAATTTTAGACAATGTATTTCAAAATTAAATCACTAGTTTTCTATCACTTATTTCTAGTTTACTGCATTGGTATTTCCCATTTGCACTTATTTCTTCATAGTATCCTCAATTAAGTAGAACATTTTTTGGCACCCCTCATTTAAGAAAAAGCCTCAGGGCTTCCCTGGTGGCACAGTGGTTAAGAATCCACCTGCCGACGCAGGGAACATGGGTTCGAGCCCTGGCCCGGGAAGATCCCATATGCCGTGGAGCAACTAAACCTGTGTGCCACAACTACCGAACCTGCGCTCTAGAGCCCATGAGCCACAACTACTGAAGTCCGCGTGCGTAGAGCCCGTGCTCCGCAACAAGAGAAGCCCCGCAATGAGAAGCCCTCGCACCACAACGAAGGGTAGCCCCCACTCGCCGCAACTAGAGAAAGCCTGTGCACGGCAACAAAGACCCAATGGCGGCCAAAAATAAAACAATTAAAAAAAAAAAGAAAAAGATGTTTAAAAAAGAAAAAGCTTCAAATTTTGATAAATACTGACAGCCAAGAGGCAGAATTTAGTGCATGGGCACTGGAGCAAGACCTCTGTATGAATCCCAGCTCCGTCCTTATTCACTGCATGTCCTTGAGTTGCTGAACTTTTTTATCTCAGTTTCCTCATTTGTGAAATGAAAATAATCATAACACGAACCTCATAGAGTTGTTAGGGGAAATTTACTTAATATGCCATAAAATGCTTAAATAATGCCTGGTCTAATATATTAGTAAGACCATAAAGCTAGTTATCCAAGTCAGTATTTAGTCCCATAAGTAACTTTTACAATATGTCCTTAAGTCAGTGACTAGTCACTGGTACTCTTCAATACCTTATGCTCAGAAATGGAAGCCCAATAAGTCAGCTTAAAGATTAAATTACATTTAGGGTGCTCTAGACCAGCACTAACAGAACTTTCTACAACAATGGAAATGTTTGTGTGTTATCCAGTATGACAGTCAGTAGCCATGTGTAGCTAACCAAGCACTTAAAATGTGGCTAGTGTGACTGAGGAACTGATTTTTTTTAATTTAGATTTAAATAGCTACATGAGGCTAACGGCTACCATATGAGACAGTAAGCCTTAGAAGATAAGACAAAAGGTTCAAAATACATTTTAGAAAAAGTCTCTGTAATGGTAAAAATTAAGACGGTTTCTCATTACTCTTCATTTAATTGGAACATGTCAGAACTAAACATGCAAATTAATAGATTTTATCAATTATAAAAAAGTTTGATAAATATAACAATGATGAACTATGGCATGAAAATGAAAGTTATTTCTGCCACTGTGTGGGACTGACTTAAAAGCATAAAACTATATTAATTATAAATATGATAAAAATGTAGTATTAAATGTCAGCAACATCCTTAGCCTGAGGTCAGTTGCAAACCTGAATGCTACTGGTAGATACTCTAGAATCTAAGAATTTAGATTATCATACTAGAGATTATCAAACTAAACGAATTAAGCTAGACAGAAAGGCAAATATCATTTGATATCACTTATATGTAGAATCTAAAAAAATCACACAAAACGTATTTAACAAAACAGAAACAGACTCACAGACATAGAAAACAAACTTTTGGTTACCTGAGGGGGGAAGGGGAGGGATAAATTAGGAACTTGGGATTAACAGATACACACTACCATATGTAAAACAGATAAACAACAAGGTCCTACTGTATAGCACAGGGAACATATTCAATATCTTATAATAACCTATAATGGAAAAAAATCTGAAAAAGAATATACATATATATGTGTATGTATAACTGAATCACTTTGCTGTACACCAGAAACTAACAACACTGTAAATCAACAATACTTCAATAAAAAAAAATTGTTTTAATTTTTAAAAATAAGTATATAGGGTAAAGGGGAAATAGAAAGAAGGGGAAAAAGAAATCCTCTTCTACCCCATGTTCTTGAGCTGAGAGCAAAGGATACAAACATGTCCTTTTTTTTCTTTTTCTTTTTTAAGTCTTTTTTGTTGAATTTGTTACAATACTGTTTCTCTTTTTTATGTTTTGCATTTTTTGGCCCCGAGGCAAGTGGGGTCTTAGCTCCCCAACCAGGGATGAACCCGAACCCCCTGCACTGGAAGGTGAAGTCTTAACCACTGGACTGCCAGGGGAGTCCCCAAATATGTCCTCTTTTATTCTAAAAACAATGATCCCTTTTGCTTTCTACTATAGGAAAATGCAAAAAGGGAAAAAATATGCCAGATGCTTTATGTAATCAATATATAGTTTATACCATGAATCCTAACAGGCCAGGGAGGTAAACATTAACATCCCTATTACAGCAAAATCAGGAAAAGTGAAGTAACTTACCCATGATCATATGAATAATACGTGGCAGAGGTGTGAACCTGTATCTACCCAATTCTAAGACTAAATACCAGAGCTGCCTTAACAATAACAAGTCTGCTACTAGAAACAAGACAGCAAGAAGCCTTAAAATAAATCTACCCTCCTCTGGGCATTCTAAATAGCAGGGTTATCAATATCAAATGGAGGGAAATGAGGAAACAGATGGACAGGAAATCACTTGGGACACAACACACAATCTTCTCTGGTGCTAAAAATCCCTATGTGTTCCCCAACATATCCTAAACAAACAGACTGGATCAATAATAAAAGGCATCTTTAAGGGAGAAGCATAACAAAAAAGGAAAAGATAAGTGTGAACAAGAAAGAAAGAAAAAGATAACAAAAGGAAGAGGTCTCAGGTAGAAGATCAGAAACTACTTAAAGTACTACTGATAACTCAGCATCCTAGGCCGAATACACATGTGAACCATAAAATCAATCCTCATAAATGTTAGGCAATTCAGAAATGCAGAAAGGGCCCCATTTTAACAAGTCCAAAGGAATATCAATTTTTATTTTGCTTTAATCAAACCAAAATATAACAGTCTAATGCTATAATATGTGAAAGAAATATGTTATATACATATGTGTTTACCTGTCTACATAAAGCAAATGTTCAAGGAAAGCTTTTGCTTTTTTGGTAAGCTTTTGCTATTACTGAGTCTATACCTGGAAATAAAATGCAGGTAACCTCAGGATTCAAATCCATCTTATATAAACTCAGTAACCGGATTCTGCTAAATTTTTAAGATTCTACTATCTAACAGAAACTGTATCCATCATTATCTGAACTCTCACTCTTGCCTTCCAAAACTCAGGAATTAAATAGATGTAGATGACCCAGTATTCACTATCCAGACTTACTATCCAAACTCAGGATATGAATGCAGTAGATTCGGATTGCAAGGAATACTTGCAAATCTTATATAAATTTTTAATATAATTTCACGTGATTTACAAAATTAGCATTTTTAGCAACATGCAAGTATCCTACTAAAATCACATAAACACTGGCTGCAAAAGAGATCTGAGAAAACTTTTTTTTTAATATTTTTATTTATTTGGCTGCATTGGGTCTTAGTTGCAGCACACAGGATCTTTGTTGTGGCATGCATGTGGGATCTAGTTCCCTGACCAGGGATTGAACCTAGGCCCCCTGCATTGGGAGCGCAGAGTCTTAACCACTGGACCACCAGGGAAGTCCCAAGAAAACACTTTTTAATACCATATTTCTTAGCAATTTGCTGGAACAAGTTATTAAGTTATTGCCCCTCAATTCCAAACCCGCATCCCTTCTTCTCAATCTGCCTTAATGACACTGGAACTGGGACTCTGCAAACCACATTTCTGCTTTGCCAGCTGATTTCCTATAAGGCTCTGCCAAGAGGGAGCACTAAAGATGGACTGCATGCCTGAAGAAGAAAAAAGATGCTTGGGCCTTCCTGTCTGTTCTTTGGGCTTCATAAGAGCATTACCCCAGCAAAGGTTTCTTCACCCCTGCAGAAGGTCCCCCTCACAGTAGTAAGTGAATAAAGTTTGCAGTTTTTCTAACACTTACAGAACTAGCTTAATCATACCCGACTCAAAGACCCCAGCACCAGCCAGCACCCTTCCCCAGAGTTCTGAGTTTCAAATCTATGGGATTTCTATTCTGAGCTCGACACAAGCACTAGCATGTAGTACCTTCTCCTCGGAGATCTGAATTTTGTTTCCACAGGACCCTTCCTCTAAGTCTCTAAGTTTTCCCTTTGGTCCCCAAGCACTTAGGGCTCACAGCTGCTTCTAGAAGTGTCTATCTCCATGATAACTCCAAGTTTTATTTTTATCCTTTCTGTTACCTAGTTAACAACTTTAAATCTAGTTAATGATTCTATTAAAATCTCTGTTCAAATAACTGGTGTGGTTTCTGCCTCCTGATAGAACCCTGACTAATAAAAGAAAACAGTCTCATTATACTGTAATAGTATATGATGTTATTATAATAACGTTTGTTAAAATGCAATTCTACCCATACTAGCAATTAAAGAAGAACAAAATGATAATTAAGAGCAATTTGATTAAAATTAAGAGTATACTTAGCTATCACTACAAAATCTTTTGCAACCATTCTTTTAAAGAAAATTGGGGGGGGTGCCTTTTTCTAACACACATAGCATCTACTGGAATAAAATTACATGATAAGACGACATTAACAAGGGCTATCTCTGTCTTCCCAAATTTTCTACAATAATTGGTTTAACATTACTTTTTTTTTTTTTTTTTTTTTGCGGTACGCAGGCCTCTCACTGTCGTGGCCTCTCCCGTTGCGGAGCACAGGCTTCAGACGCGCAGGCTCAGCGGCCAAGGCTCACTGGGGGCCCAGCTGCTCTGCGGCATGTGGGATCTTCCCGGACCGGGGCACGAACCCATGTCCCCTGCATCGGCAGGCGGACTCTCAACCACTGCACCACCAGGGAAGCCCTAAGATTACTTTTTAATCATAAAAATACAGTAAATTTTTAAAAATAATTTTAACACATTCAGGTTAAACAAGGATCCAATATCATCTATAGAAAACAATATTTAACTTGTTTACCCTAAATATTTAAAGGGCAGAGGAAGAGATTTAATTCATTTACTAAGTACCCTCTCCTACCCAACAAATTTTTTAAATGTCACATACTTTCATTCCACTCCCCATCTTCGCTTCACATTAAGTCATCTACTCCCACTCCCACCTATGTTTACAACCCCCCACCTGCCTACCCATTTTCTCATTCCTAGACACACGGTCCAGTTCTCCACCAACTCAAATGCTTTCTTGTCTTGAGGCTAGCCACTTTCTAGATATATAGGTAGTATATGCAGGTATATACAAGATATAAAGGTAGTATATACAAAGAGAGTTATGGCAAACAAGCAATGTTGGTCAGCAGATTTGAGATTTCCTGGGCTTCCCTGGTGGCGCAGTGGTTAAGAAACCGCCTGCCAATGCATGAGACAAGGGTTTGAGCCCTCGTCCAGGAAGTTCCCACATGCCACAGAGCAACTAAGCCTGTGTGCCACAACTACTGAGCCTGTGTTCTACAGCCTGTGAGCCACAACTACTGAGCCCACATGCCACAACTACTGAAGCCCACGTGCCTAGAGCTCATGCTCTGCAATGAGAAGCCACCGCAACGAGAAGCCTGCACACCACAAAAAAGAGCAGGCCCCGCTCGCAGCAACCAGAGGAAGCCCGCATGCAGCAACGAAGACCCAATGCAGCCAAAAATGAATGAATTAATTTAAAAATTTTTTTAAAAAAAGATTTCCTGCTCCACTTCTATTTGGATAGTGTAGTTGGGAGGTCGTTTCTGGCTTTAGGAAGACTCTATGGGAAAGCAGACTAAAATTTATTGTGGTTTTAAGTAATCCAGTTTCTCTTCCCTTTACCAAAAAATAGTTATTCTTTTCTTTTCCTTTTATCAAACCAAAGCTAGCTTTCAGTTAGAAAAACCAATAACAAACAATGGTCTTCTACCCATACATCTGAGAATGCGAATTCTCTGCTTCACAGAAGGACCATATAGAATATTACAAAAAATGAAAGATTAGGATATAAGGATACTAAATATCTCAACTCAAATGCCAGAGAGTTTCTCAGTTTATTAACTAAATGCTAAACTTATAGGCATATCCACAAAAATTTGATTCTAGGATATTATACACTAGAATTATAACAGTGAGCAGGTTATAAAATAATTCATGGCATCTCTTTCATCATCTCTTCCAATTATATAATTCTATCAAGCAAAAGAGGTTAGGCATATATCATTCCTAACCCAATGTCATATACAATCTTCACCTAAACATAACTATTCAAATAAAGGGATTTAAAATCCCAGTAAATGAGTTTAATATATGACTGTTTTGGCATAACCCACAAATAAAGTATCTTTAAGGAACTCTATGATCAGTGGAAGATCAAAGTCTGCAAAAATATCCTGATATGGTCATATCTAAAGTTTTAAATATTCAAAAAAAGGGTAAAGTGATTCCTCCAACCATATTAAACAAAAGGACTCTTAAGTGAAATTAGTTCTACAGCAGCTTTGGGGATTAAAGAAGTCTTTTTTTTTTTTTTAAGTTCTTTTCAAAACTATACAGGTGTCCCTTGTTGGGAGGTGGGGGTGGGGGCACATGGACTCCAACAAGGTAGAGAAGTAATCACTCCACCTACTTCCATTATAAGCTGGAAGATGCATTCTCAGGGAAAGAAATGCCATAAGGACATGGAGTGAAGCTCTCCTACTGAGGAAAAGGAGAGCCAGCCTTAGTCTCATAAAAATTCAAGTATATAAAAACTAAAAAGGCAACTTTATTTTTCTTTGGTGGCATTCTGAACCACCAGAATTTCTTTCATGCCTAAGGATTCCTTGACTTCACATTCATGGCTCTAATAATTTCGTATCCCTCCTCTCTCTCTTTCCTGCCCTCCAAAGCTGGTCAATTCCACCTCTCTTCATCACTTACTCTGTTCCAGCCACATTGACCTCCGTCATTGCTCCTCCAACCTAACGAGGCAAGTCTCCTGCCCCAGCAGCTCCTGAATTCCCTCTGCCCAGAACGCTTATCTTCTACCTACCCAACATATGTTTCATTCCATCACTCTTTCAGGTCTTCATTCAAATGTCGCCTTTTCAGTAAAGCTTTCCCTGGCTACCCTATGTAAAATAACCCTATCTATATTTCCTATTCCCGTTCTCTATTTTATTCTTCATCTTAGCTCTTATCACTGTCACTATCTAACATATACGTCTTACTTTTTTTATTAATTACCCCGCCACCAAAAATGTAGGCCCAATAATTACAAGATTTTTATCTGTTATGTTCAATACTGTAGCCCCAGCATTTAGAATAGCTCCTGACAACATATTAGGTGCTCAATATGCTGAACAAATAAATGATACAGCTAGCTACAACACCACATGTAACTGGTAAGTGCTGCCATCAACAATTCATATTCTAGTCTGAAAGATCCCAATTAACAGATTAGATTTAGGTTATTTTTTCAAACTGTGCGCTGGGAACTAGAGTAATCCCTCAGGGGCAACCGTGGTGGTAGAACATGGAAGCCCAAGCAAGCAGAAAAGCCCGAAATTTATCTGCTTTATTCACAGGTTTTCACTTAAGATTTAATTTATAGAAAGGATTTAGCAACTTCAAAAAAATCTAAAACCACTGGGTTGAATACAACTTAGTTCCTATTTTTTTACATTTTACTTATTTATTGTAAATGAGGATAATCTAGGTATCATATTTATATCATCCTTTAAAAAGAGATTTAAATTACCATCTAGTCTTATTTAATAATCTGCTACAAAGGCAATAAAAATTTACTATGTATTTTCTAATTAAAATAAGTAGAAACAAGATTAGTATTTTTTTAAAAAAGGAATAACAAAGAAGAGTAAAATTGTTATTTCATGTACAAGAACATATGTAAATTCACTAAGTGGAGATTAAGATCCAAATCCCACTACCACAAATACCTCTGTAAGCAAAAATATGTCCCAATCTCACAAAATAGCACTATTTACCAAAACAAACTACAATATTTTATTCTGATTCTAATATGATTCTAATATGACTTGACCAGCATAACTTTTAAAATGTTACATGTTCTAATATGACTTGACCACCATAACTTTTAAAATGTTACATGTTCTAATAAAAAGAAGAGCACTAACCTTAATGAAGTTACAGATGGACAAGCCTGTCCATACAAACCCATCTGGCCACAAAGAGAATCTGAAAAGTAAAGGAGAGTTAGTTATCAGATGCTCCAAAATAAATTAAACTATAAATCACACTACCATTCTAAAACAGAAATAGAACGCTAAAAGATTCACCATTATTTGAACACATACCCACAAAATTTAAAAATGCTGTTAAGCAATAAGACAGATTACACTGAGGAAAACTGACATACGAGGAAGCACAAGAAAAATAGGCACACTATAACTGTAACATCCAAAAAAGCTAAAAACTCATAAAATTTAACAAATTGTTATTACTCTTAGTTACAGATAGTGTCCAAACTGTTTAGTAGAATCCTAAGGATTCCAGAGAGGTGCCTAAAGGCTACCAAAGAGCTGAGCATGCAGGTTCCCATCCCCACATAATTGTCTCCCACCCCATCTACCCTTCAATCAAAGCAGTGCTATCTTTGTTGGTTTTGCATAATGGACTTCACTAAAACTTCATTTGAAGAACAGTTCCACTGCTTAAAAAAAAAAAAAAAAGTTAAGAATAGCATTGAACAGAAGGAGCTTTGTTCAAATTCTAGCTGTGACACTAAGAGACCTTGAAGAATTTATATAACCTCAGTGAACCTCCATTTCTTCATCTGTAACTTGAGGATAATACCACCTGTAACTTTATTTATTCATCAGGGATAAACTGCAGGTTTGTTATTAGAATTAAACAAATCACTAAACAAATGTGAAACTATTAGCACTACTACCTGGCACAAGGATGATCCACAAATGTCTACAGGTAACATGAATGAGAGAAGCTGGAATGGTATAAATATGCATACACAGCACAAATGGAGATTGTGTGCCTGCAACTGAAGAAAACAGGTTCACTCTGAAAAGATCAGCTGCTATTCCCAGTTCTAGCCAATTGTTGCTAAGCAGGATTGAAAGCCCAATACTGTTAAGAACTAATTTTTCTAGAGAAGCAAGATACCCAAAATTTTATCTGAAATCTCCTGATTTTTATTTTCTAAATACTATGTGGGCCAAACAAACCACTGGATGTTGTCCCAAGTTTATAACTTTTAACTTAGCAGCTGACTGAATTCCCTGCATCTTACTGTCCCGTGCATGCACTGAAGAGAGATGGACACTTCTACTTCTGCTAGAACAACAGAATAGATAGCTTGATCAACATGCCCACTGGAAATAACAAACACTGGATCAATTTTTTTAATCTTTACATATTAATCAATAACCTGAAAGAAAATAAAGTACGATCAAGGCTAAAAACTAAGTGAAAGAGGTAAACTAGAGATGTATGCAGAGTACTGAAACCAGCTTTCATTCACCTTCAGGGCATTTTGCCAAACCCTATGAATTTCAGCTTGCAATTCCAAGGCCTATTAGAGCTCAAGGTACAAGAGGCAAAGTCCAGGTGTTACCCAAGCGAACTGCAAGGGAAACTTAACCTTGGCACTGAGTGCTGGTGAGGGATTGGGGGGCTATGAGAGCAGCTCAACAGTATCTCCTCAGACACTCACAACCAGAAGCTGACCCTCACCTAGATTATGGCTTAAAAAGCTTCATACTTAGAATTTTGTTTAGGGTAGTCCTAGAATAGTAATGTCTCCCATCCAACCTTGACAGAAGGAAATGAAAATCCTCTCTGGGGAATCTGCCTTTGATCTAGGCCTGGGAGAATTCTCAAGGATAAGGTCCCAAAATAAATAAATTCACAATCAAAAATCACAAAACCAGAAGGAAACAAGCCACTCAAGAGTAAGATACAGCTGAAACATCAGCTGGCAGACTCAAAACCTCAAAGACCTCAGATAACGGGAATTACTAGACACTTTTCTCTACTGTTTTTTACTTTATGGGTGACTTACCTACTCTTGTATTTCAAACGCCTATAATGCAGATGAATCTCAAATCTACATCTCAATCAGGGATCAAACTCCTGATCTCCGAACATAAATATCTAACAATCCCTCCCAGAAATCCCAAATTTACTATGTCTAAAACTGAATTCATTATCTTTTTTTTAATGTATTTCCTATCTTGATAAAATGGCACAGTCCTTTATCTAAGAATGGCTTTCTTTTCCTTTGTTAGAGCAGGACACTTCTTTTCAATTCCTGATTTCTATGAGGAATGACGTCTCTAAACATCCCTGGGCTCCCAGCCCACTCCTCACCAAGTGCGTAGAGCTAACTCCAGGACTCTACATCCAGTATTCTACAAGGTAGTTACCTGGGTATGACTGCTCTGTTGACTCTAACAACCTAGACATCAGGTAAGCTGTCCAAATTGGGTGGGCAGGGACAAGAGAATGTGGAGAGTCAGCCAGCCCATTTGTCTCTTAAACCTAAATCACATTCTACAACATTCTACAATATCAGCTTTATCAAAAACAAAGGTAAATTCTTACAAAAGACACCATAGGACCCAGCAATTCTACTCTTAGCGGTACGTGTGTGTGTATTTTTATGTATAAAAAATTTAAATATATGTATATATACATATATACATATATATATACATACACATATATATATACACACACATATACATACATATAAATCCTCTTGGGAATACATATATACGCACATATATGTATCCCCAAGAGAACGTAAAACATATGTTCACACAAAAACTTGCATACAGCTTCCTCTTCCAGTAAGCAGCCTGAGGTGACCTCTAAAAATGGTTCGCTATTCACTTGACCCAGAAAACCCCACAAAATCATGCAAGTCAGGAGGTTCAAATCTTCGTGTTCACTTTAAGAACACTCGTGAAACTGCCCAGGCCATTAAGGGTATGCATATCCGAAAAGCCACCAAGTATCTGAAAGATGTCACTTTAAAGAAGCAAAGTGTGGCATTCCATCATTACAATGGTGGAGTTGGTAGGTGTGCCCAGGCCAAACAGTGGGGCTGGACGCAGGGTTGGTAGCCCAGAAAGAGTGCTGAATTTTTACTGCACATGCTCAAAAATGCAGAGAGTAATGCTGAACTTAAGGGCTTAGATGTAGATTCTCTAGTCACTGAGCACATCCAGGTGAACAAAGCCCCCAAGACGTGGCACAGAACTTAGAGAGGTCATGGTCGGATCAAGCCATACATGAGCTCTCCCTGCCACATTGAGACGGTCCTTACTGAATAAGAACAGATTGTTCCTAAACCAGAAGAGGAGGTTGCCCCAAAGAAAAAGATATCCCAGAAGAAACTGAAGAAACAAAAACTTATGGCCTGGGAATAAATGCCACAAAAAGTAAATGCAAATAAAAATAAATTTAAAAAAAGAAAAACACAAGCAAAAAACTTGCATACAAATGTTCACAGCAGCATTTTTTTTTTTTTTTTTTTTGGAGTACGGGGGCCTCTCACTGTTGTGTCCTTCCCCGTTTTGGGCGCCAGGTTC
>NW_006779881.1:796259-816534 GCF_000442215.2 Lipotes vexillifer | reverse complement strand
CCTGTGTCCCCTGCATCGGCAGGCGGACTCTCAACCACTGCGCCACCAGGGAAGCCCAGCAGCATTATTTATAAAGCTAAAAGTGGATATAAACCAAATGTCCATCAACTGATGAACAGATAAACAAAATATGACATATCTGTACAATATCCATATAATATACAGTGGAATATTATTCAGCCATAAAAAAGGAATGAGGTACTGTTATATGCCACAATATGAATGAACTTTGAGAGCCTTATGCTTAGTGAAAGAAGTCAGACACAAAAGACCACATATTGTATGACTCCATTTATACAAAATGTTCAGAATGGGGCAAATCCTAGAGATGGAAGGTAGACAGTAGTTGCCAGGAGATAGGGGGATGGGAGGAGGAATGGGGGTAGGGAATGACTGCTAACAGGTTTCTTTTGGGATTGATGAAAATGTTCTGGAATTAGATAGTGGTGATAGTTGCACAACCTTGTGAATAAAAACCTTTTGTATAAAACCACCAAATTTTACACTTTAAAATCGTGAAGTTTTACTACCAACTCCAGCTCCTAGAGGTCTTTCTAATCTACTGTGGCCTCAATGCCTTAGTTTCAGTTTTCTCCACTTTTAATTTAGATTACTGCACCTAAATGGTGTCTTGAACACCAGTCTGGTTAACTGGAAGAACAAATATACCAATCATCTTCTCCCTACCCAGGCAGATGCCCAGCAACATGGAATTCTCACAAAAGAAGGCTATGATTCACAGTGAAATCAGGAAAATCTCAGTGTCCTCCAAATCACAAACTCATATTTCTGAAGCCAACTATGTTGAACAATTATATTAATTTGTTCAATTACATCCAAAATTTATACAGTTTAAGTTGATGCCAACAGCACCTAGTAGCATTTTCTGCAAATCCTTTGAAAATCAACATACAAGAAACTTTGCGTAGCATGACACCACCAGAGGACAGGGAGTAAAAACCAGTCATTCACTGATGGGTATGCTACAAGAGAAACTACTGCAGTACATCCCATCACCAACAGAAAGAATATGGAATTCCTTTTAATATAAGCAGTCTTCATGTGTACATTAAAATGAGTTACAAACTATTCACATTTAGGAAGCAGATGTTTAACTAACAGGTATATAACAATACATTATCTGGGAGCAGGAGGTGAATGGGACTAAGAATTTTGAAAAAGGTCCCAAGTAATTCTTATGAGCCCTTCTCTCCTCTCTCCCACCACACAGAGATATGCTTTATAGTTTACGAAGAACTTGCAACATTCATGACCTTGCATCAAGAACCCAATTGAGAATCTCAACTGTGACCTTGGGAATACTGTTAAAAGGAAAAATTCATGCCTCAGTAACTGTGACAGTAGCTTGAATGAAAGCAACACCATATCAGATAAAAGTAAGAATTAGGGGGGCTTCCCTGGTGGTGCAGTGGTTGAGAGTCCGCCTGCCGATGCAGGGGACACGGGTTCGTGCCCCGGTCCGGGAAGATCCCACATGCCGCGGAGCAGCTGGGCCCGTGAGCCATGGCCGCTGAGCCTGCGCGTCCGGAGCCTGTACTCCACAACGGGAGAGACCACAACAGTGAGAGGCCCGTGTACCGCAAAAAAAAAAAAAAGTAAGAATTAAAAAGTTTGTTGAAAATGAACACTATAAGCACTAGAGGTCAAGAGATTATTCCTTCTTTTTCTAGCTTCGGAATTCAGCTCTTTCAAAAGACTTGAAAGTAAAAAATTCACTAGCATCCATGAAGGAACAACCCCTCTGAATCAGGTTCCTTGACTGAACACTGTGAATTGTTATACCATTAGTCACAGGTAATCATTAAAGCAGTCATGGAAATAACCTGTGTCTTAATCAGCCTAAACAGGAAAAATCTGTCAGAGGAAGGCATAAAGGGAAAAGAATCCTGCTGAGTGAGTAGCAATCAAGCTGTCCACTGCAGCTTCACTAGTTAAACCTGAAGGCAGTGATGCAGCTATAGCTAGAAACTGAGAACTCAGAGTCACATGCTCTCAGAAAGCAAAAAATCATGTGAGAATGATCAATTCACCATGGTAATGTTAGAGGGAGAAGAGAGGCCAAAACTTAAATTTGGAGAACTCTAACAGATTTAGAGAAGACGAACCAGTGGAAAAAAAAAAAAAAAAAAACTTGAGAAAACTGTACTGGAGGTTGCAGCAAGTGATTTAATGGATAGAAAGGCAATAGTGCTACACACAGATTAAGATGGACATAAACTGAAAAGACAATACTGGCTTTTAATAGAAGATCATTATTACTATAGAGGGTGGATCTTGTGGACTAGTGAAAGCAAAAAATAGACTGCAAGGGTGTTACGAATAAGGAGAGTGAAGTAAAAGTTTAGCCACAAACTACATAAAATGAAAATAAAGCGCAAAAAGGTCAAACAGAGCAGAGGAACAGATTAAGAAATCAGGAAAGGTGAAGAATATGTTAGAAAGCTCATCACAGTATATCCCCATTATCCTGTTTTATTCTTCATAGCTCGTCATCATCTGATATGATTTGATATGACTTCTGTTTCACTATCTGTTTCTCTCCCACTAGAATGCAAATAAAAGTTTCTGTTTCATTCTCTGTTATATCCCCAAATCCTGGTATATAGTCTGCAGTCATATTTGTTCAATGAATGAATAAACCAGGTTCCTCAAGAGTTGGAAAGAGAATAAACGTAAAATAAGAACAACTAAGATCTAACTGAAAACTCACCAGATTTTTTTTAACGTAGTCTTTGTATCCATTACTTCTCTCTGCCTCCAAGCAAGTAATTTCAGACAAATTCACAGTTAGAAAAGCAAGTTAGGTATCCAGAATATATAAAGGACCCTTACAACTCAATAATAAAAAGACAACCCAACTTATAAATGGGCAAAGATTTGGAGATACAGCACAGAGGAAGAGCATTTGACTGCAAAAAAAAAAGGGCAGAGATTTGAATACACATTTCTACAAAGAAGATATTAAAATGTCCAATAAGATATGAAAAGATGTTCAACATCATTAGTTATCAGGGAAATGAAAATCGAAATAACAAGAGATCACACCAGCTAGGATGGCTATAATCAGAACGACAGATAATAACAAAGGGTGCAAAGATGTGAAGAAATTGAAGCCCTCATACATTGATAGTGAGAAATGTAAAACAGTGCAGCCACTTTGGAAAACAGTTTGGCAGTTTGTCAAAAAGTTAAACATAGAGTAATCATATGACACAGCCATTCCACTCCCAGGGAATATACACAAGAAACGAAAACATACCTCCACAGAAAAATCTGTACACAAATGTTCACAGCAGCAAAAAATCATAATAGCAAAATAGTGGAAACAATCCAAATGCCCAGTAACTTGACGAATGGATAAATAAGATGTTATAACCATACAGCAGAATATTATTTGGCAATAAAAAGGAATGGTATGTGCTACAACATATATGACCCTTGAAAACATGCTAAGTGAAAGAAGTCAGTAACAAAACTACACATTACATGATTCCATTTATATCAAATGTCCAAAACAAATTTATATTAATAGTTAGATTATGGATTAGTAGTTAGATTAGTAGTTTCATAGGGCTGGGGAGGCAGGTAAAGTGGATTGACTGCTAATGAGTGTGGGGTTTCTTTTAGAGGGAGAGGAAAACATTCTATAATTAGACTGCAGCAATGATTACACAACCCTATGAATATGTTAAAAAACAAAAAACATTGGGGCTTCCCTGCTGGCACAGTGGTTAAGAATCTGCCTGCCAATGCAGGGGACACGGGTTCGAGCCCTGGTCCAGGAAGATTCTGCATGCTGCAGAGCAGCTGGGCCCGTGCACAACTACTGAGCCTGTGCTCTAGAGCCCGTGCTCTGCAACAAGAGAAGCCACCACAATGAGAAGCCTGTGCACCGCAACGAAGAATAGCCCCCACGCTCAGCAACAAATTTACCCAATGCAGCCAAAACTAAATAAAATAAAATAAATTTATTAAAAAAAAACCAATGAATTTTACACTTTAAACAGGTGAATTATATGGTATGTGAATTCTATCTCAATAAAGCTGGGGGGGGCGTTCCTTTGGTTTTTTTTTAAAAAGAGCAAGTTTAAGAACCATCACACACAAAATGTTCTCTTGTTCTGTAAGCTGCTGCTTCACTAGTGCCATATGAGCCGCCCCCGCACCCCACAAAATGGAAAAAGGGAGAGTAAAAGTAATGACTTCACCAGAAAGCAACTCTACTATAGCAATTATTTTGAAATCTATAACCCCTTGAACCATTAGTGGTTCAAGAAAGTTTGTTTTCTGGTGGGCTCCACCATTTCCAAACCATACTGTTTATTAATTAAACATGTTTAATGAAGATACCCTTATGTATACACCTCTATATACCCTGAAAAAATTCTACAGGAAACCACTCTAACACTATAAATCAACTACTTAGGTTATACCCCCCTCCTCCTAAAAACAACACTAGGGCCAGGTGTTGTTATTCTAACAGAAGATGAAAAAAAGCATGCCAACCAACAATCAGCTTCAGCTTTATAAGATTGTTCCTGTAGGAGTAGGAAGTGTAAGGCTGAACTGTCTCTTTACCCTCCATAGTTTAGGATCGCTGTCAATAAAACAGGTGGTAAATGTGGGTTGAGGGGAGCTTCTTGGTCAAACATCACAGAGCTGTAACTTCTTCCAAACCCCAAACCTTACTTCCTGAAATTTATGTAAGCAGATCACAAGCCACCCTCTTCAAACCAAATCGTAACCCAAGCAAATAACACAGGATTCTATTTCTGGGTCTGTCATTAACTCACTGGATAATCCTGAAACTTCAGTCTCTCTACTTTGCTCAATAACTTAACCACAATTTCCAGTCTCAAAATCAAATCATGTGGTCTAATAAAGAACATTTCCCCAACTTGTAGGTGTACTTTTATGGAAAATCTAACAAAGGTGTATGAAGTTAAATCACATTATATGTTTAAATCATCTTTAATGAATATACATGAAGTATGAAAAATTCAAAAGACTGTTTACTCCCAAAATGTTGAACTCTTCCATTTTAAACTTTTAAAGATATTCACTGAACAGAGAAAGAATAAGTTTCCAGAGGGCTGAAGGGTTCTGAGGCTTTAAATTTAAGCTCAGTTATATTTAGAAAACCAAGATGCCACCTCTCTGGATCCCATATCTTTATCTTGGGCATTTGATTCATGTGCTTTGCCTGGTATAATTCAAAGCAAGAGATCCTACCGTATCTCTGAAATATAAATTGAACATATCAGGGATTTCCCTGGTAGCGCAGTGGTTAAGAATCCACCTGCTGATGCAGGCAACATGGGTTCGATCCCTGGTCCAGGAAGATCCCACATGCCACGGAGCAACTAAGCCCATGCACCACAACTACTGAGTCTGCACTCTAGAGCCCGTGAGCCACAACTACTGAAGGCTGTGCGCCTAGAGCCGTGCTCCGCAACAAAAGCCACCAAGAGGAGAAGCCTGCGCACCACAATGAAGAGTAGCCCCCGCTCACCGCAGCTAGAGAAAGCCCGCACACAGCAAAGCAGAACCAACGCAGCCAAAAATAAATTAATTTAAAAAATAATAAATTGAACATGTCAGAACAACATATTGGTTGTCAGAGGAATGAGATGCTATACACCTGAAAAGATGGGCAGCTATAGTCTCCACTGATAGAGCTGTTTAACAAAATAAAAATTACCTGCCTGGTCCTCAAAGCAAGTCTACAAACCATGGCCAACTTTATAAGAATCATTTCTATCCAATTCCTGGAAATCCTAATTCAACAGTCTAGAGCAAAACCTAGGAAATCTATTAATTACAAGTATCAGGTGATTCTGATACACAGCTTAATTCAGGAACTATTGGTTTAGGAGAAGGATAGCAGAAAGGTTTCGTATCATTTGCCAATTATACTCGATAGGTAGTAGCTGCCTGAAGTGCTACACTGCGAAGGTCATGTCTAAAAACAAGAAATTAGTAGTTTGCCATGGACATAGTGATGGGGAAGTGGCAACATCCAAACCATGTATCTGCCATTATGTGATTCAGACCACTGAATGGGCTTTTTTCTATTTTTAAGGAGGCTTTTGGGGTAAAAGAAGAGACCCAGAACTGGATTATTTACTTTTATTTTATTTATTTTTAATTTTTGGCTGCGTTGGGCCTTCGTTGCTGCGTGTGGGCTTTCTCTGGTTGCGGTGAGCAGGGGCTACTCTTCCTTGTGGTGCACAGGCTTCTTACTGCGGTGGCTTCTACTGTTGTGGAGCATAGGCTCTAGGCACGCGGGCTTCAGTAGTTGTGGCTCACGGGCTCTAGAGCGCACGCTCAGTAGTTGTGGCACACAGGCTTAGTTGCTCCGTGGCATGTGGGATCTTCCCGGACCAGGACTCGAACCCGTGTCCCCTGCATTGGCAGGCAGATTCTTAACCACTGCGTCACCAGGGAAGCCCCTAGATTATTTACTTCTAACTGGCAGAAGCTCTTTCTCTGGAAAGGTAGTAGGCAGGAAGAACAGCCCTACTGGCATATGTGCCAGGACTCTCGAAAAGTTAATTATTAAGCTTTCCAATATTATACAGAAAAAGAAGATGCGATTTTTGCTCTCAAAATATCTATAAACTTGTTTGAGAAATGAAAATTCTACATGACAATATAAATTTGGTCCAAAAAAGGAAAAAAAGGATATTTGTGTCTTGAGAAGTTCCACGTTAGGTAAAGGTGGGAATTAGTGGAGCACTGAGTGCCAGGCCCAAAACAGTATAGTTTGGATTGATTCAAAAAGCAATCAACTGTGGGTTCCTGATCAGGACATGCCTGAAGTAATGTACTAAGAAGATACCACTAGCAGCATTTTCCAGGAAAATATATGGGAGGATATATAATCAAGGCATGACCCATCCGAAGGCAAATAATCTCTTTCGTATTGTTTCCGTATGTACCTGTCTCTGCCACTGGATTGCAGGCCTCTTAGTAGGCCAGGCACATGTCAAATTAACCTTTCTACCTCCCATAATGCCTAGCACATGTTTTGTACATAACAGTCCAAAATGTTTGCTGAATTGCTGTAAATGAAGGAAAACTCTTAGAGCTATTTCAAAAGAAACAGTAACAGACCTTGGTATAGAGACAGGAAAGGTCAAAGAAGTGGACACAATGAAATTATGCCAAAAAGTAAGGGGGGAACTGTGTTAGGCTATAAGAGACAACAAACGTTAACAACTAGATGTAATGTGTAGACCTTGTCTGAATCCTGATTCAATTAAAAACCGACTGTAAAAAGACACAAATAGTCAAGGACATGTTTATTATGAACTGGATATTGTGATAACACTAGTAGGAAATATTGTTAATTTCGTTAGCTACAATAATGGCATATGGTTATGTAAGAAATGTCTATATTTTTTAGAGATGCGTACTGATGTTTGTAGGGGTGAAAAGACAATGCCTATGATTTTCTTTAAAACACTTAAGCAAAAGATAGTTGAGGCATATACAGCAAACAGCTTAATAATTATTAAATCTGTAATGGGTATAGAGGGATTCATTATATTTTATCTAGTTTTGAGTGTACTCAGCAGTGGTGGACTTTTATGTTACTCCAGCATTGTACAATTAATTCTTTTTCTTTTCTTTCTCAGATTTCAGGAAACTTAAGAATCACTAGTACTTCTGAGAAAACAACCTAGACTCAATCAGAAAAAAAATGGGCATTCATGTGTTAGCTCTACTAACAGGAAATCAGAGAATCTAATCAAAGAACTTCTTGTAAATTAATATGAGAACTGAATATGAGCCAAGACAGTGACTCAGCTGCTAAAACGAAAATACAGTCTTAGGGTTCATTAGAAGAAAAGTACCCAGATCAACGAGGGTAGCAGTCCCATTCACTCTTCACTGGTTAGCTCACAACTGGAGTATTGTGCTCTGTTTGAGTACCACGTTTTTTTTTTGTTTTTTTTTTTTTTGCAATATGTGGGCCTCTCACTGTCGTGGCCTCTCCCGTTGCCGGACGCGCAAGCTCAGCGCCCATGGCTCACGGGCCCAGCCGCTCCGCGGCACATGGGATCCTCCCGGACCGGGGCACGAACCCGTATCCCCTGCATCGGCAGGCGGACTCTCAACCACTGCGCCACCAGGGAGGCCCGAGTACCACGTTTTAAGAACACTTATGAGCTAGAATGCTTGCAGGGAGGGAAATCAGCCTAGTGAAGAGTTTAGAAGCCAAATGTCAAGTATAGAATGAAGAAAATGCGTGTGTTTAGCTTGAAGAAAACACTTTCCAGCATTCCCTGTCACCTCTACCGTAGAGACCCAGTATAATATTTTCCAGAGCTGTTAACAGGCATTCCATAATCAAGTAAGTTTGAGTCAAGTATTTTTTTTCTCTCTAAGGGACTTATCAAAGTGTTCAATATCCTAAAGCGCTTTATGACTCTTCAAGAAGTTGTTCAGTATTTCCCAAATGTAACCATTCATTCATTCAACAAATATTTACTGAGCACCTATTATTTGCGAACACTCCTCCAGGAGCTGAGAATAAACAATGAACATTTTCAATATCCTTGAGGATAGTTTGTCAAACAGCCAAGCTGGGCCTCTTGCTACTCCCCTAACTTGCATTGTTCTTCCTCATCCCTAGGTTTTTGATTATACAGTCAACCTAGTCTACCCCATCACTAATCTTAATTCAAACATTATTGTTTCCAAGAAGTTTCCTGATCATCATAAGCAAAACCACTCTTTTCAACAAACCCATGACTTTCTCTGTATCAGTTCTCTGAGAAGAGACTATGCCTCTTAATTACCTTTGGATCTCTCACAATGCCCAGGACCATGTCTTGCATATGTACGTGCTGACAAAATATTTGCTGAATGAACAATCACTTCATATATTTAGTTATCTTGTCAAAGAAGGCAAACTAGGTCTCTAATGTTCTGCAGAGAAGGACTAGGAAAAAGAGATGAAGTTACAAGCAAATTCTGCCCCAATTAGAGCTAACAACAAACAGGCTACCTTACGGCTATAGGCGACTACAGGTGTTCTAAGAGTAGCCGAATGACTCTTTCTCAAGTGTTTTAGTGGGATATCTCACTGGTCTGAATAAAAGATTAACTCTTAATATGTTAGGAACTACTATATATCTATATATTACATATATAGACATACATACATATATATATTAGGCAAAAGGTAACTTGATACAATGGTAATATTCTTAAAGTTAAGCTCAAATATGAAATATCCTTCCATTTACTAGTACAGTTGATCCTGGAACAACATGGGGGTTAACCCGAGTATAACTTACAGTTGCCCCTCCATATCTGCAGTTCCTCCGCATCGGCAGATTCAAACCATGGACCGTGTAGTACTGTCGTAGTCACAATAGAAAAGTATCCTCCTACAAGTGGTCCTGTGCAGTTCAAACCCTGGTTGTTCAAGTATCAACAGTAGAGAGAATAAAAGACAACAAAAGACACTGTCTCCATCCTAGAAGAATCAACACACGTTTCTTAATTATGCTCCCAAAGCAAATCGGATATAAATATAAACGCCTGGGTCATCTACCTCAGTAAGCAACACTCCTTAGATAAGGCAATTCTCTAGATCAAGGATTTTCAATATTTTGGCGTCAGAAAAATAATTATGAAACCATCAGCTCCTCTTAAAGCCATCTAACCACACCACCAAAAGCATTAAATTCTTGAAACAAGCTAGTCATGCTGCTTTTTAGTTAAAAACTAGAAAAACAGAAAAAATGGGTCAGTCCATATGCCTAGGATCTCTCTTCTGATGTCTCTCCCAAACCAAAAGCTGTAGTCTTTGATGGCAGGGACCCTATCAGTTACTTGTGTCCCCAGCATTTAGTACAGTTCCCAGGACGTAACACATGGTGAATAAATGATCAAATGAATGAGAGAAACTGAGTCCAATGTCCCCGGATGAAAACAAGTACCTTAAAGAATCAATGACAATTTGGTTTTTATTATTAGAAATCTGCCAAGGAAATTACAGCAGATGAGTAGGTTCTTAAATCCAGTTTTTACTATAAGTCAGAGTGCTACTTTTAGGTCATTTATTGATAAGTAATTACTATATGTAAACCTAAGTTCCTGGTTGCTTCTGGGGGACTAAAATTAATTTATTGACCAGCAGAGCTAAATGACCAATTTCTACAAAGAAAAACCCAAAACACTTAATACACCCACAACCTGACCTATAAGATTATAATCAAATAATTTATCAAACTGATTTATTAACATAACTGCCTAAAAAGCAAAATACTTTGATAGCACCAGTGTTTACTCTTCAAAAGTGCTACAATTCACATTTTTCCAAATTCTCATTTGAACCATAAAAATCATACATGTTTATTTTTTAGTTAAAGACTAGAAAACAGAAGACTATAAAAATGATATATGCTCACTGTAGAGAACTTATAGAAAATATAAACAGGTTCAAAGGTGAAAATAAAGACTACCCAACGTGATGCTTTCTTTCCCAGCCTTTTCTTCTGTGGAGTTATAAGTTCTTTATATACTGTCACTCTTCCTGCCCATCGGCAAAAAACAATATGTTCGCACTATGGCAGTAACCCAGGCACCCTCAATCTCTAAATTTTCCAGGTACAATTCCTCATTCTCTAAATTTTTATAGATGTATACTTTCATAATAATATGACCAAATCTGCTATTTAGTAATCCTTAAAAGTTTCCCTTCTGATTCCATCTCCTCCTTACTTCCAGAATTCACAAAGAATGCAAGTTCAAGTAAAAATGCATCCAATTACTGGAAATGGACCCAAATTTAACAAAGGAAGAAGTTGCTCTCAACAGTTTTATGTACCCTAGTCTGACATTATCACAAGACAAGTTCTGCTCCAAGGAGCCCAGGTCCTTTGGGGTTCTTAAACTTTAATTTCTACCTCAGAAATCCAAGTGTGTGCTGCATAAAAACCTTGTCAGCTGGGCTTCCCTGGGGGCGCAGTGGTTAAGAATCCGCCTGCCAATGCAGGAGACATGGGTTTGAGCCCTGGTCTGGGAAGATCCCACATGCCACAGAGCAACTAAGCCTGTGCGCCACAACTATGGAGCCTACGCTCTAGAGCCCATAAGCCACAACTACTGAGCCCACGTGCCACAACTACTGAAGCCCGCGTACCTAGAGCCTGTGCTCCACAACAAGAGAAGCCACCACAGTGAGAAGCCCGCACACCATAAGGAAGAGCAGCCCCCCGCTCGCCACAACTAGAGAAAGCCCGCGTGCAGCAATCAATCAATCGATAAATAAGAACGCAATGTACGTTTAAAAAAAAAAACCTTGTCAGCTTTCTACTAAAAAGTACAAGACTAGAGACAATGCAGGATCTAGGTTCCTGTCTCTGCTCTATTAAATAACTGAGTGACACTAAGTCAATCTTAGCTTGTATCTCATTTTCTCCATTTGTCAACAGGAATACGAATATTATTTGCCTTACCTATATCACAGGACTGTTTTTCTAATAGATCAGAGAAAAAGCTTTTCATAAAGTATTATTCAAATTAAGGTGGAAATCTTTCCAACGCACACATGCCCTATAATAGACATAAAACATGACTTCCCCGATACACAAAGATGCCATTTCTGATGGTGATTACTATCTACGTATACACACGTGAGACAATACCATCAACAGGTCCTTACACAGGGTAGACAAGTAAAGCATGTCACAGATTCACAGACCCAAGCACACTAGCAAAAACTGATGCCATATATTGTTTATCTCCTGCCATGACAGTCTGCTCCATCTTCATTCAGAAGAGTCAACCTGCTCCTGACTGCAGCATATTTGACTGTTGTGTCTGTAATTAATTTCCCAAAGTTCTACAGACAAGCCACAGAAACTTTTTAGTTCTTTTTAATAATTTAATAAGCACCCATATATATACCAGCCAAAATCGAGAATATTAATAACTTCTTTCTACCATACTGCACCCCTCCCAATCCCATCTCTCTGTAAGCAGACAGACTTTGAAATTGTTATTAATGAGTTCTAGCAGTCTTCCTCCCTTCATCCATTCTCTCATAAATCTATGTTTCACACTAAGGCCAGGTCTCAGCCGTAGAAAAAGCCAATTCCAACTTCTGAAATGTTTAATAAGGTGACACTGGCACCACACTTTACCAATCAATCAGAAGATCAGTCTTATATCCTTGACACCACTATACCACTGGGCAGGACTCCATCTAGGTAGAATTCACTTACAGGTTTTAGCTTTGTACTCCAGGTAAAAACTTTAGCTAAAACTAAGTTACTAGATAAAGTCTCCTTCACACACAGGGTCATCTTAGGATAATCAGTCAAGTCTTCAATGGAATCCATGACATATATATTATTTGAAAATAATGAAAAAATAGCCAATGCTACAGTTTAAATGTTTGTGTCCCCCCAAAATTTGTATGTTGAAATCCTAACCCCCAAAGATGATGATATTAGGACGTGGGGTCTTTGGGAGGTAGTTAGATCATGAGGGCAGAGCCTTCATGAATAGGACTAGCCTCTTATAAAAGATCCAGGAGGTATCCCTTGCCCTTTCCACTATGTGAGGACACAGCAAGAAAGTGCCAGTTATGACCCAAGAAGGGGACCCTCACCAGTAGGTGACCATGCTGGCACTTGATCTTAAGACTTTCCAGCCTCCAAAACGATGAGCAATAAATTTCTGTTGTTTATAAGTTACCCAATCTGTGGCATTTTGTTACAGCAGCCCAAACAAAGACAGTCAACATGCCAGGTTTCTAGACTCTCTAAAAACTTCCACCCAAGGACTTTGCCCATCTCCAAATTGTTAGCATTCAACTCAGAAGAGTTTTCTAGGACTATGTTCTAACAAGTTTCTCTTATTGCATCCCACAACAGACCTGTTGATGGGAAATAAGTCAGACAGAGCAGTGTTAATGTAGGTCTGATTACACCAAAATGAAATCACTTTAGATTTACAGTAAAATTCTTAGAGCAACCAGAGTAGTTTAGTAATTACTAGAAACTAAACTTAATGGTGCCAAAGAGTTCTTACTGAAAATGGTCCTAATTAGCTTATATCATATTCACACTTACCCAGTATTTTCTCTTGTTACAGCATTAAAGTTTGACACAATATATGAGTCTCATTTGCTCTCCATTTGTTTTGTCTCAATTCTACAGAAAAGTAATAACCACTTTGAAAGACTACATTCTGAGGTTATCAGCTGATATACCAAGTAAAATAGCAGCCAAGGTACGTAACTACAAAAGATTACTTAAAATAAGTAGAATGCCATTGTTATAAATATAAATACATTGGGTTCCATATAACAAAGCTATTTCCATGTCCCAGCAGATGGCTCACAGTAATAATGCTTTGTTGATCTGGTTATAACAAATTCTATTAAATCCAAAATCCTGTATAGCAGATGCCTTTTCCAATTTCAGTATAAGTCAATCTCTTTAACCAAAACACTGTGCTTTGGTTCTTGTTATTTGTGCACTAAAATCCAGTTATGCCAAATAAGATGGTCAAATTTTTTAACAGTTGTTATAAAATGCCTCTGTGGTGTTTTCTGAGTTTGGGGTGGAGGAGGTAAAGAGTACCTCCATCTAGGACTGAAAGGCTAACTGTTCAAAATGGAAAACAAAGATTCACAGTTAAAGGGAGGCTCAGGAGAGGTTAAAGTAAGCTTCAGCTGTCCTAAGCCAAGGTTTCTGAATAGCAGCAATGTGGAAAGCTAATGACTAACAAAGCTGACAGTGAAGAGCACTGAAAATAATGCAATTTCTGAGTTGAGAGGCTATTAGCAGGGATAAACAGAAAAAAATGTACCTGGATGCCTACACAACACGTATCTCTGAACACTGAAGTGTTAGATTGATATTTAAAAGAAATGTGGATGCAATGTCAACTTAATTTTGCTGTTTGTTTCCCCAACTACATTCAAAATCCAATCTTCATATTCTGGTCATACCCTTACTTGAAATAATACCCTCTATTAATTCATAACACAGTTAACAGTACAGTGATTAAGAGTCACTGAGTTCTGAAAATAAACTGCAGGGGTTCAAATCCTTGTTCTTTCCATCCCTAGCTACATACCCTTAGGCAAGTTACTTAACCTCTCTATGCCTGTATCCTCATCTGTAAATTTCTGATAACAAAAAAACCTACCTTTTAGAGTTGTTGTGAGGATTATATGAATAATAAATGAAAAATAGAACACTTTTGAGCCCATCCTAAGGCCTCAGAAAATGTTAGCTATTATTATTACCACTACCACTATCACCATCATCACATTAATCCCCAGTAAAGTTCTGAAAGAAAGGCAGAAATATGAAATGACTTATCTAAATCACAAACAAGTGACAGAACGATGCAAGAAAAAATCTCATTTTATGTCCTGAAGACCAAACATTACAAGTTACTGATTCCCTAAGCAAGGGGATTTTTCCAACCTCTCATTCTCCAGGAATTCACAAGAGGCTCCTTTAAGTTAGAATAGCAGCATAGAGAAGTGGAAATAGCAATGGGCATGCACTAAGATGATCTAATTGCTCCAACAATGACTTAACTGGGCAATCTTGGGCAAGTCACCTAATCTAAACTTCAAAATTACTCATCTTAAAAAACGCTTTGCCTACATCACAGGGTTGTTGCATGATAAAGTAGATAACACATGAGAAAACATATGTAAACCATAAACACACCATATGAATGTTCAAAAGCCATGTCGTACTCATCTTTATATCCCCAGTGCCTAGCAGAATGCATAGTAGAGGTTATAATCTAAAAGACAAGCCATGAGAGGGATGGAGTTGGCAGGGTGAAGATTAAAATGAAGATAGGGAGGATTTTTAAAAGAGTAAGAAACCCCTATGTCCATCAACTGATAAGTAGATACTTAAGGTAGTAGAGCCATACAATGGAATATTCAACAATAAAAAGGAATGACAAACTGATACATACTACGAAAATGGATAACCCTTGAAACACTATGCTAAGTGAAAAAAGCCAGACACAAAAGACCACATGTTGTATGATTCCATTTATACAAAATGTTCAGAATAGGCAAATCTACAGAGATGGTAGGTACATTAGTGGTTGCCTAGGACTGAGGAATGAGGGGGAAATGGAGAGTTAATGGTTACAGACTTTCTCTTTTGGGATGATGATTGTGGTGATGGCTGCACAATTTGGTGAATATACTAAAAATCACTGAACTGTACACTTTAAATGGGTGAATTGTATAGTATGTGAATTATCTCAGTAAAACTGTTTAAAAAAAGAATAAAAAGTGTGAGAGAAAGTATAAAATCACTGGCTTTAGAACACGTTTCTTTTTTTTTAAGAAAAAAAGTGAGTTTTCTTATATTTGAGTAGCTTGGACATGTGGACAAGAATGGGACTGGAGGAAGCAATAGGAGAAAATACTAAGAATTACCACACCAGACCACAACATCTCTACAAAGCCTTCTGTGGAAAGCAAATCTGGCATCTCTTCTTATCCTTCCTTTCAAAATTCTAAGGTTACAAATCACCTCCTGGTTCAATAGTCTTTTCATCATGATGATTGTTTCTGAACTTTGAGACTACATCTGATACTGTCTACCACACTATCCTTCCTATCCTTGGCTTCTGTGGCACTGATGTACTTCCTGGTTCTTCTCAGAATGCTTTACCTATTAGCCTATAATGTCACCCACAGTTCCAAACCTCAAATTTCTTTCGCCACCATGCTACTAACCTCCCAACACTCATCTACTCACATATTTTTTTTAACTACCAAATACAGCCCTGGTAAGTGCACAATCTACATTGCATCTCTGTTCATCTTATAGTGATATACTACAGGATTCCTCTATTCAAATCTTGATTATCTTCACTAAGGTTGGGAAGCAGTGGTATGACTCAACCAAAATAATTCCTATATATTTTTTCTTTTGAATAGATATGCTTTTCTAATTGTTGTGCTTAGATTAATATTAAACTAGCCTGCATTTCCAGAGCAAAACCAGCAAGGAGAAAAGGCTATCAGGAGTTGCAGAAGACTAGCCTTTTATTGAAAACTTGATTGTATACAATCGAAGTGCTGACCATAACCCACCTTAGCTCATTTATCTTCACAGTGACACTTTCCTAATTTCCTCATCATTATCAGCCATTCTCCCAGGATTCTAGGCTTTAACCTTTTAATGTTTAATTTGCTCTCTTCCCTTGGCACACATTCAATCATCACTAAGTTCAAATTAATTTTTACTCAAACATACATCCTCATATATTCTATACACCCTTTCATAGGACACTATAAAGATTAAATGCATAAGCTCAGAGGCAAGACTGCCTGGGTTCAAATCCTGGCTCTGCTGCTTACTCTATAGGATTTAGGGCAAGTTACTTAACCTTTCTGTAACTCGGTTTCTTCATAGGAATAATAAGACCTTACTATGAAGATTTTATGAGTTAAATACATGTAAATACCTTAGAACACTGTGCCCAGCATACAGTACTCAATAAATGCTAGCTATTATTTTATTCCAAACATCACCATTTTATCTCAGGCTCTCATCATCTTGTTCCTAAAATTCTCCAAGAGCCTTCTAGTCAGTCTTCCTACTCCAGGACATTCAACTAATTATGAAAACCTTCCTCAGGAACAATTTGCATCATCTTACTCTCAATCTTTAGAACCCACTGTGGTACCCCATCAAATTAAACCCTATATCCTTAATAAGGTCCTCCACCAATACACACTCACCAAGCCTAAACTCATTTATTCTTATTCACCAATACAGATTCCCTATGCCAGTCAAACTGCTCAATATCTTTTGTACATTGCCACGTCTATGTCTTTGCAAATACCCCTTAACTAAATACATCTCTTGCCCTTTGAAAATTCCAAATTTTCCAAATCTCACTTATACCTTTGACTTTGGCTGCACTGTTATCCCAACCAGGAGCTTGATGTTGCTTGGAATTATGAATGATGCATGTTACATATTGTTTTCCCAACAGAAGTGTGAAGAGACCACATATTTTATTCCTTGTGTCTCTTCATACAGACCACTTCACACGTAGCACTGTATTTTGCAGAAGTACACAAATGCTGACTGACTTAACTAAATAAATATGCCTCAGAATGTATCAGAACAGCATTCTCTATTTTCCACTGCCCCACCCATAATTACCATGGTGAGGGCGGACAGAATCTGTATTTAAATATTTTTATTTTACATATCTAGGAAGAGAATATACTAACAATTGTACCAGATAAAAGAAAAAACAAACATACACTTAAAGAGAATGCACATGTGAAAAACCAAGAAAAAGTGAGAACTGGCCATTTTGGAATCTAAAAAGTGACTTCAAAATATGAGGATTTTTCATTTCACCAAACTAATGAATCAAAAAGAGCCAAAATAAACATGTCCTGACCCCATCCAAAAAAATACCTAATAAAAGCATGAGGAAGACCCCAAAACCAAGAAAATGATTCACCTTAACTCCAAGAAACACAAAAAGAAAACAGAATTCAATCAAATCTCTAGATGCTACCCAAAAAATAGAGAGGAGTTATTGCTCTTCTATAAATATCTGCTAAAGTCTAGGAGGAATACAAGGCTTCTCTCACTGCTACCGTGTCCTGTTCCCAGTTAAGGGAGCAATCTGTGGTCACAAAAGAGCAAAACACAGGAAGATGGAAACCTTAACCTGGAAGAGACATTAAGGAAAGAAACTACTCAAAACACGTTTCAAAAACAGTTTCAAAAACCAGAGAGTGCAATGATACTCAACAGAAAGAGAGGAAATGTGAAATAAAAGAGCTCCCACGAAATGAGTGACTCAGTGAAACTACCTAGTGCTGCCTTGCAAATAAAGAGCTATGCATGTAACACATCCATGACATGCACGCCTGCTTCACTGGCAAACAAAACAGAAGGAAAAAATAAAGTAAATGTTAGGAAAAGACAAGGAAGATGCCCACCAATCTCTAACTCCCTGGCCAGCCCAACTCAGCTCATTCAGGAATCCAACTAGGAACAACTGAGACGTGGATTGCACAACACAGAAAAGAAAACCCTTCGCCAACCATACACACAAAATGTAGAATGGAGAAGTGAAAACTATGCACCTCAATGCATCAGCAGCTAAAGCTTATTATTCTCTCTTTAGGATTAAATGGTAGAGAAAAGAACAAGAGCAGCTAAAGGAAGAGGAGGAAGATGTCAACGAAACCAAGTCCCCTACTGGTCTCAATTTCAGAGAGTACAAGTCTTGCTTCTTCCAGCTGACCAACAGTACGCCTCGGCAAAGCAAATTGACCCTAACACCTTCCACGCCACCCGGAGGAAATCAGAGTACAAACCACCCCGCTTTAACCTCCCTCCTCACTAGCTGCAAAAATGGAGGGGGTGGGGAGACACCCTACCACGTGGGCAGGATGCAACACACACAGGACAGCAACACGTCCGCATGGAACGGCTGCCTCTGCCCAATGCCGGTAAAGGACACGGCGACAGGATGGGTGGGAACGCAGGCCCCCGCACGGGCCTCCTCACCCCGAAGGGCACCCTCGATGCGCGAGATACTGGCCGCCTAGCCGGCCGAAAAGCACCCCGGAGCTTGAAAGGAAGAAGGTGCATCGTGCCGGGAAAGGGGGCTAGCCCAGGCCAGGGGCAGGTCACGGAGGGAAGACGGCCACTGTCCTCGGACTCGACGCCCCCGGGAACTCAGTCTGGCTCCCCCGGGCCCCGCCTGGGGGAGGGGCGGGAGGCGCGGAGCCGCCGCTTCCCCGCTGAGGAGCAGCAGCAGCTGAGAAGCGCCGCGGGGGAGGGAGCGACCCAGCCCTCGCCGCCCGCCAGGCCTCAGCCTGGGCCCGGGCCCCCTGCCCCGCCCCGCCCGCCGCCGGCCCCGCGACGCGACCGCGGCTGTGAGAAGGGAGAGGGCGTCTCGAGGAGAGCAGCCCCTACCTCCGTCCCGGGAGATGCCCCGGCCCCGCCTCCTCGCCCGCCGTCCCGGCCCGACCCCCCCGGCAGCGGGCGCTCACCTCAGGCTGCGCAGGCCGGTACGGCCCGGCCGAGCCCCCGGCCGCTGTGTGTGTCTCCGCCCCCCGGGAAACGTCCCAAGGGCGCCTGGTGCGAGCGGCCGAGGCCCGGAGCAGCGCCGAGAGCGGCGGCGGTAGCGGGAGCAGCCAACATCCGGGGCCGCGCACCCGGAACTACTTCCCAACCCAATCGCCCTCCCGCCCCCGCCCCGCCGCAGCCACCGCCCCCGCCCCCGCCCCCGCCTCCTGCGACGTCGCTGCGCCACCGGCACGGCGTCAGCGGCGTCACGACTCCTCCGCGGTCACAGTCTCGGCAACGCGCTTGTGATCCCTCCGCTGGAACAAGTAGTGCCCTGGGACTCCCGGGGCCTTGGTTCTGTGCTTCGGTTATCAGCCCCCCGCCGGCACCTCCGAGCGACTTGGGGCGGGGATGATGGCTTGGGCCAGGTCTCTGCTCCTCAGAGTGGTGGCCGGGGAGGGAGGGCGGCTCTTTAGTTGAGGACAGCAGGGACCTCTGCCTGGGATCCTGCCCAAGGATTCCAGAGTCCCGTCCTCCGGGGAAATGGCGCCTTGTGACCTCTCCGCTAACCCCCTCCACCTCACCTTAGTGATAAACACCTTAGCCTCTCCGGAAGACCGGGCACCACGGATTCTACGACCCCCACAAAGGCACCTTGGACCTTCAGGACACTTCTTCCAGAACGTCACAAGTCCCGGGTACTAGACCCATCTCTGCCGAGGCCTCTCTCGTACCTAGCCTTGGTTTCCTACTCCTTAAAACAAAGGATTTGTAACTGAAAGACCTTCTGATTCTAAAGCTGCTGCCCAGGTTATGGTCCTTGCTATCAACAGGTGGAGCGCTTAGAAGGGTAGTTGGGCGACTTGTGAACTTTGGAATTTAATTCTAGTCCGTCTTCACTGATTCTTTCTCTAAAGTATCAGCACTGCAAATCTTCCCTGTAATTTCACATTTAATTACATTCAGACGTATTACTTGCTGTTGCTTCTTTCGCGTTAGTCACATATAGCAGCAGCAAGCATGCTTTTGAACTCATAATAGGTACTCAATATTTGGAAACTCAGATAATTTGTTAGATGAATACTAGGTTGATTGGACGAGATGAAAAGGAGAGGCCTGAGTGAATTGACCTTGGGAACCTCTTTTTTTTTTTTTTTTTTTTTTTTTTTTTTTTTTTTTTTTTT
>NW_006779881.1:763543-796133 GCF_000442215.2 Lipotes vexillifer | reverse complement strand
CCCGCATCTCCTGCATCGGCAGGCGGACTCTCAAGCACTGCGCCACCAGGGAAGCGCGGGAACCTCTTTTGATGTAGTCTCATATAGATCAGATGAAGACCTCTGGTAAAGAGCTGAGTACCCAATGGCTTCAGCAAACATTGAACACCTGCCATTTACCAAGCATTTCTAGGCACTGGGGATTCAAAGTACTCCTATATTCCTTTTCTACATAAGACTCCAGCAAGATTCTGAAGATTAAAAGATTCATTCACTCATTCATCCAACAAATATTTGCTGATCACTACTAAGGTTGTCAGACACTATTTTAGTGTTTGGGTTGGATCAGTGAATAGAAGAGTGGGGCAGGGTGGAAATACCCTTCCCTCTTAGAGCTATCATCTGAGTGTGGAGAGAAAGATGATAAACGTAACAAAAGAATTTGGTGTGATAGAAGGTGTTTAGGGCTATGGGGGAAAAAAATAGACCAGGGTAAGAGGTATGAGGAAAACTGGAGGTGGGGGGGGGTGGGATTTTTTTTTAACATCAACCATTTCTTCATCAATAATGTGTTCATTTACTTCAACTGAACCATGCGTTAGGTGCTGGGGTTTCAGTGGAGAATAAGCCAAGCTTCTGCAGCTAGTAGGGACCACATGCCAGGTGCTTTCACTTGACCTCTCATTCAGTGCTTTCTTCAGGTCCCTAAGGTAGGACTCCTGTGTTCATTTTTACAGCTGATGAAATTGAAGCTGAGAGGGCTAAAAACTTGAGCGGGGACTCAAACCTAGTATCTTCTGAGTCCATCTCCCTTTCCAGCTTCTCCTCAGCTGAGAACACATATTTTTCTGTTTCAATACACCTCACTGCTTTCGTCATGTAAACTCATGCATTAATATAGGTGAATGGCCTTAGATCTGCACTGGAGCAAAAGGAAGGGAGAAAGGAAAATATTTAGAGGAAAAGAGGGGGCAGTTATCCAAAAAATCTAGACTCATAGAGCAAAGTAATAGGGGTAGCAAAGAAGACTTAGTGGAAGAGAAATGAAGGTAGATTCATAACAGCTATTCCAATTCCAGTTTTACAGAATGGGATTTTAAATAGAGCCATCAGGGAGAGCCCAATTCATAAGGTGACTTTAATGAGAAACTTGAAAGAGGTGAGGGAGTGAGTCATGCATTGTATGGGGAAGAGTGTAACAGGCAGAAGGAACAGCTAGTGGACAGGCCCTGAAGTGAAAGTATTCCTGGAAGTGTTAAAAATAGTGGAGGCCAGGACAACTGTAGCCGGGTAAGCAAATGAGAGAGGAATAGGAGATAAGGTCAGAGAGTGGGGTCTTGTAAGCCATTGTAAGGATCTTGGCTAAAGAGGAACCACCACAGGGCTTCCAACAGAGGAGTGATATGATCCGATTCGTGCTTTCAAAAGATCACCCTGGCTATGTGCTAAGAGTAGATGGTGTATGGACATTGGTGGAAGCCAGAGGCTCCATTAGTTAGGTGCAGGATGATGGCTTGGACCAGGCTGGTAGCAGTCAGTAGGATAAATGAGATACAGTCTCTATACTTTAAGAACTCACAGTCTAGTGGGAAGCAAATAGATAATTACAGTGCACTGTGATAAGGGAGATAGAAGTGGCCACCCTTGCCAGCTTGCCTGACAGAAGGGTAGAATTTCCCTCTTCTACCGAGTTACCAAGGGAATCGGAAGTTCCTGGTGCTTTGTTGGGCCACTGGGTGGATGCTTTACAACACAGGTAACACTT
Source organism: Lipotes vexillifer (assembly GCF_000442215.2). Lineage (NCBI taxonomy): Eukaryota > Metazoa > Chordata > Mammalia > Artiodactyla > Lipotidae > Lipotes > Lipotes vexillifer. The sequence continues at coordinate 794,389 of NW_006779881.1, read as the reverse complement.
GTCTTCTTCTCAGCCCTTTAGGTCTCAAAGCCCACTATCATCTGAGTGGTGCTATAAGCAGAAGGGTACTAAAGGACAGTCTGGGTCATGTATTTAAGGAGATGGGCAAAACTGAGACTATACCTATTTGCCAGAAGAAGAAACTGAGGCCAACAGTCACCAGGTTTTAACCTGAGACTGGGAATCAAGGTTATCAAAGTCCCAAACCAGGAATCTCCCTGAGCCACTTGAGTGGAGTCAGCTGATGATGGAATAAGAGAGTAGAAAGACGTTTCTGGATAGCTGCCAGAATGGGCTTGAGGGCTTGGGGATCAGCAGTCTTTGAGAATGAAAGAATCACAAGCCCCAGAATGTCAAAGGCTGAGGAGCACCCTGCCTCCCACCCCCCCTAAAAAGTTGTAAGGGCCATAGAAGCAGGGGGGAATTCTGGAACAGTGTGGGCAGGGTTGGGGATGGGCAGGAAAAGCTTAAAGCTCAGATTGCGAAGACAGACTTGGGTTCAATCTCACGTTTTACATCTTACTTCCTGTGTGCCTACGTCAAGTCATTTAGTTTCTCTTAGTCTCCATTTCCTGGCCTATTAAATAGGAACTATAATCATAGCTATGTAGCAAAAGAGATCAGGCACAGGCTGCCATAAAATAAAGGCTGCCAAAGACAATCATCATTATGGACAAGGTCGAGTGTTAGAACAGAAGAGTAGTTCATAGTCTCCGGAGATGAGAGTGGTCTGGGAGGGAGGGTGTGGAGCAGGTGAGCCCTCAAAGAGAAAATGGTATCCAACTCAGGAGACAGATCCTTAAGAGAAATAGATTGCTCAAAGTAATGAGATAGAAGTTTTATTGTTTTGTGTTGTTTGCAATCTTCTCCCAGGCTCGCCTGGATTATAAATTCCCTAAAAGAAACACAGTACCAAACTGGACTACAATAGCCCTACAAAACCTTGATTTGGCATTGGCTGTGCATCAACAGTGGGGTGTTCAACATTTCACAGGACCCACAGCCGCCTTTAGACAAATGAGGCTTCACCTGATCCTTTCTCCCTCTTTATTTATGGTAAGAGGAAAGCAGAAAATGAGAAATGAATTTAAAATGAGCCAAGACCTGCAAAGGAGAGAGAGAAAAACATGAGAGAGCCCTTCCTATCATTCCCAGCCCTGAAGGAGCCTTCCAGATTCCCTGGGTATCTTTATATAATACTTTATATTTCATGTATTAGATTTTCTAAAAATACAGAGGTCACTGGGAAGCTCTCAGCACCACTAACTGCTATTTAATGATAACACTTGGGTATAAGGTGTTGGTCACTCTGCACAGTTAAAAAGCATTCAAGAATCATTTATCAAACAACTACTCTATACCCGGTGTTGGGCTAAACACTAGGGAATCAAAAGGGGATAAATAAATTTCCCACCTTCAATGGGCTCCTAGCCTTCTGGAAAAACAGACATGTCAAAAGTTAATGCCTGTGCAATTTGTAGAGATTTGTACTTGTGCCATGGGAACAAAAAAAAAGCAAGGCTTAACTCTGTCAGATTGGATGGGGATGGGGGCACCAAAGAAAGCTTCACTCTTAAAGGTAAAGTTAAGGCTAAGTCTGACTAAATAAGTAGGAGTTTGCCACAGAGACCGAAGCAGGCCTGGGAGTAAAGAAAGAAAATTTGGGGTACAGGAGGAAAGCTTGTGCAAAGAGGTTGGGTGGATACGAGAAAAGTAGAGGCCACAGAAATTACAGTCTTATAAGTGGTCATTAAACACTAGTGGCTGATGAAAAGAGCTAACTGATGAATCTAGACCATATCACTCTACGTAAACCATCCATAAATTGAGTTCCTGCCCTCTAGGAGCTTGGTGTTAACCTCAGATTTTATCAGTAAGGCAAAATGTGATCCTTCCCAAACACTCTACCGCTTAATCATTCTCACAAGAAAGGGGTAACATACCACCTACCTCCCCAACACCCCCTCCCATCCATCTTCCTTGTAACTACCTGGCTCAAACCTTGGCTTACCTCCACTCTCAGGATCAACCGAGCTAATTAAAAGCATAATGAAAGACACAACAGCATGGAGACAGCTGAACAAACATGAACAAATGCGTAGATTAAATCAAGTCCTTACATTATGTACAAGCAGTGGTGAAGATGAAACTTGGGTGGTGCTAGGAAGAGTGAGTCAGAAGATGTTCGAGTACAGTGGAGCAGAGGAGATCTCCTCTGTTCCAGTGAGTAAGCAGCATCTTTTGGAATCATAGAATGAAAGGAAACTGGTGAGTAGGAAAGAGCAGCCAAGATTTGCAACATGAAGGATCCTGAAACTCTGGGTACAAACATGGTATTTAAGAAGCAATTATTTGATTTCAAGTTGTGAACTTATTGACCTACTCTGTGCCTAATGGGCTGAATAAGAATGATCAAGAAATCCCAATGCTGGGTGGAGAGTGGTGGGGAGTGGGTAATATTTATTGAGCGTTTCTTGTGTGATTAGGAACATGATAGACCCTTGGCAAATGTTTCCACTTACTCCTTACAGCAAAACTACGAGGTGGTTGTCCCCATTTTAAAGAAGAGGAAAAACAGAGGCTCAGTAGTTTGAGAGTGGTAGAGTGAGAATTTACCCAAGAAAGTTTACCCAAGAAAGAGTAAAGCGACCATATTATTGTTCCTGAACATTTCCTGTATCTCTGGGGGAAGGGAGGGGGTGAGTCGATTTTACTTCCCCAAGTCCCTCGACAGCAGGCTTGGTTATGTGATTTGCATTAGTCAATGAAGTGTGAGTGGCTGGATGAGCCACCTCCGGGTGGAAGCTTTGAGTCAAGCTGCAAGGTTTGAGTCAGAGTGCTTCACTATGATTTCCTTTCCTGCTGCCCTGGTGACCAGCAACATTCAGGATAGAGACTGATCCATCTGCCTCCATCCCAGAGCGAAGACCATGTGCAGCAAAGCTGACCTGGGAAGGACACACAGCATAAGTGAGAAAAACAACTTTTGGGGCTCCCCTTGTGGTGCAGTGGTTAAGAATCCGCCTGCCAATGCAGGGGACATGGGTTCGAGCCTTGGTCCGGGAAGATCCCACATGCCGCAGAGCAACTAAGCCCGTGTGCCACAACTATTGAGCTTGTGTGCCACAACTACTGAAGCCCGCACGTCTACAGCCCATGCTCTGCAACAAGAGAAGCTACTGCAATGAGAAGCCTGCACACTGCAACAAAGAGTAGCACCCGCTCGCCACAACTAGAGAAAGCCTGCGTGTAGCAATGAAGACCCAATAATAACAACTTTTGCTGATTGCGCCATTGAAAATTGGGAGTTGCTCTCATAGGGTAACAGCGCCTATACCGACTAATGCAGACCCTTACTGATTTATTTTTTCTTTTGCTTATGCAAATTTCTGGTGTCATCCCCAGGTAAAAGAGGTTGCTTGGGAATTATGAGAAAATATAGGAAATGGGATGGTTGGTGTAATGTAGTGAAAGGCTTTAAAATACAGGATTTGAAATTCAGTCCTGATCTGTGGGCTCAGACAAGCCTTTATAAGATAGATTCCATGGACCATATCATGTCCCAGAGGAAGTTACAAAGAAGGTTAAGATACAGTCCCTGTTCTTCAGGCAAGGCCCACCTCATTCATTTTTAAACCTAGCACCCTACTGGGTACCTGGCACCCACTAGGTACTCAATAAAATTTTTTTTAACTAATGCTAAGGAATGATCTGGAACCATAACTCAGGTCTCCTAACTTCCCAAAAAGGCTCTTCCTGTGTTATGGTATATTGCCCACTTTGGTTAAGGGATCTCAGAGGGAGGGAAGGCTGTGGTAATATTGTTAGCCAATTTTTATATAATACTTTACAAGTTATATGCACCACATTCATATGAAATGCCACATAATTGAAAAATAGCTGGAACATCAGGATCTGCAGGGCTGGAACAGAGTAGGCAGTCAGTAAAGGCACACAAATCTCCCTGAGGATATTACAAAGAGTAGAAAACCTTGAAGGAGAGCCCAGGGGACTTGGCAAGAACTCTAGCTTGAAGTGCACTGTGGATCAAGTTTTTTAATGCACCAGATTAAGAGAATATGGAGGTGAACGTTAAACTCAGGCAAACAAAGGAGCAGGGCCCCAAGGCACCTCCAAAGAGTACAGGGCAGTAACTGGAAAACATTCCATGAAATATCCTTGAAGCAAGCATTGAGAAAAGTTCTGCACTGAAGGAGAAAAACCATATGATCATCTCAATAGATGCAGAAAGAGCTTTCGACAAAATTCAACACCCATTTATGATAAAAACCCTCCAGAAAGTAGGCATAGAGGGAACTTACCTCGACATGATAAAGGCCATATATGACAAACCCACAGCCAACATCATTCTCAATGGTGAAAAACTGAAACCATTTCCACTAAGATCAGGAACAAGACAAGGATGTCCACTCTCACCACTATTATTCAACATAGTTTTGAAAGTTTTAGCTGCAGCAATCAGAGAAGAAAGAGAAATAAAAGGAATCCAAATCGGAAAAGAAGTAAAACTGTCACTGTTTGCAGATGACATAATACTATACATAGAGAATCCTAAAGATGCTACCAGAAAACTACTAGAGCTAATCAATGAATCCGGTAAAGTAGCAGGGTACAAAATTAATGCACAGAAATCTCTTGCATTCCTATACACTAATGATGAAAAATCTGAAAGAGAAATTAAGGAAACACTCCCATTTACCATTGCAACAAAAAGAATAAAATACCTAGGAATAAACCTACCTAAGGAGACAAAAGACCTGTATGCAGAAAACTATAAGACACTGATGAAAGAAATTAAAGATGATACAAACAGATGGAGAGACATACCATGTTCTTGGATTGGAAGAATCAACGTTGTGAAAATGACTATACCATCCAAAGCAATCTACAGATTCAATGCAATCCCTATCAAACTACCACTGGCATTTTTCACAGAACTAGAACAAAAAATTTCACAATTTGTATAGAAACACAAAAGACCCTGAATAGCCAAAGCAATCTTGAGAAAGAAAAACGGAGCTGGAGGAATCAGGCTCCCTGATTTCAGACTATACTACAAAGCTACAGTAATCAAGCAATGTAAAGACTTGAGCCTCAATCCTATGGCTTCCAAATCCTTCCTTTTGCTAATATCCCATACTGATTGTCCAAGTGTATTTTCTCAGATTCTGATATTTTAATGGAAAACAGAAGAGTTTTTTTCTATATAATGGAAACATTTATAATTCCTGTATCTTCTACTGCTCCTCATAGGTTCTCATCTCCACTTTTGAGCAACTAGTTTGAATACTTCTTGACTCAGGAAGTTGTTTTAATTTCATTTAATCTAAATTCATGCTCTACCTGTGTCTTCCCCCACCATTCAGTGTAGTAAAAGGAATGTGGAATGTTTCTTTTTGTAATGATTCTCAAGGCAAGAGGTGACAAAAGGCCTGCATGCACACGTATGCACACACAAACACAAAATTTATGTTCAAGTACCTAAGTAAAGTTTTTCCTTTTTAACCATTTAGCAGTTAATTTATGGCCTACATGCCCACTCCCCGCATCTGTCTCTTTTTCTGCCACGTTGAGTAGAGCCAAGCATAGTTCTTCTAGTGGGGTTTCTTGCTCCTTGTTACCTTGAATTATGTCATCCTTGTGCCGGATCAAATTGCATCTGGATTTGATCTGTTTCTAAAATGAAATTTGCTAGAAATGCTGATCAGATGACTTTCCATTCATTCAGTCACCATGTATTAAATGCTAACTCTAGGCTGGGTACTGTGCTCAGGGCTTGGAGTACAAAAATAAAAGCAGTAGCTAGGGGGCAGCCCAGCATAACAGTGATTGAGTTTGTGCTAGTGATAAGTGAATAATAGTGATAAGTGAGTAAGTATGGGCTCCCTTGCCTGGCGTTAAATCCCACTCACTAGCTCAATGACTTTAGCTGGGCAAAATTGCTTAATTTCTCTGAGACTCAGTTTCCTCATATGTAAATGCAGACAATAGTATCAACTGCAAATGCACATGTAGAGTCCTTAACACCACACCTAGCACGTGATAAATGTTATAAATGTTAGCTCTTCCTATTCCCCTGTATGGTTCATAGAGAAAGAAGAGGGGAGGAAGGAATTGGATCTGACTGGGGATGGATGTTTTAAGGAAGAGTTCGCAGACACAGAAATATCTGACCTCAGCCTTGAAGGATGAGTTCAAGTTTGTTGCGGTAAAGAGGGTGATTCCAAGCATAAAGGCCTGGCCCCACTGCTCAAGGTGGGACATATTGGAAGAGCCCTTCCATCTTCTGAGCTCCCAAGGGGTTGGGGGTCTGGCTCAGATGAGATCTGTTTGGCAACTGTATCACTGTTCAACTCCTTCCTCTGCCCACTCCTCTTTTCTTCACTCCTCAACTAGGACTGATCACAAAAGCATACCTCTCTACCCTCCCCCTAAGAAACATCTTGTCCACACATTCCCTCTGAGGGAATGTTTTTCTAGGAATATAACTTACAACATCGTTAGTGATACTGATTGTAATTTGAAATAGAAAAATATCATTGATGTGTCCAATGTAGAAACCACACCTTGGAGGACTAGCTAGGGGAAATATACCTTAATTTATTCATTAAACCATCACAATACATTTGTCCACCACTGGACCAAAGAATAGTCTGTATTTCCTTACATCTGAGCATCTTTACTGTGCATACAATCTTGGATGAATGCACTTAATGTTTTAAATATGATTCCTTAATCTTTTCCAAACTTCTTTATTTTCTATGAAAAACTTTAAGCAGATGTGCAAATAAACAAATAGCACAATGAACCCTTATAGCCATCATTTAGCGTCAACAATTATCAAGTAGTAGCCAATCTTGTTTCATCTAGATTCCCACACTCACACTCACATTGTCCCATCTGTGTTATTTTTTTTTCATCTGTGTTATTTTGAAGCAAATTCCAGATACCACACTTCATCAATACACACACATTTAAAAACTGTTCTCTCCAAAAGATAAGAACTCTTGTTTTACTAAGATATACCATTTTCTTATCTAAAAATTAATGAGAATTTCTAAAGTCACTGGTATCAAGATGTATCTTTGACCTATCCTGTCAGTGTTCAAATTTCCAATCACCTTATGAATTTTTAAAATATTTGTTTGTTTGACTCAAGGTTCAAATAATGCATGGAAATTAATGATATGTCCCTTACATCTGTTTTTTGGGTTTTTTGTTTGTTTGTTTTGTCTCTTAAAGGGGTGTATATTTCATGTATTTCCTTAGACTTCCACATGGAATTCCAAACCTGCATATCATTCAGCAACTTCTGTTGACCACAGTGCATTTTATTATGCCATAACAAAACCCTTAAATCTTTTTTAATTTATAAGTTCCCTCTCTGCTCTTTTTTTCTTGCAAAGTGTTTGTTGAAGCAACTACACTATTTTTCCTATAGTATTTCTCACAATATGGATCTTGCTGATTGCTTCGCTGTGGTGGTTTTTAACATGTGCTCTGCCCTCTGTGTTTCCTGTAAATCAGTAATTGGATCTAGAGGCTGAATTAGATTCAGGTGTGATTTTTTGTTTTGTTTTGGACACAACTAGTTCATTGGCAGTATGTTCTTCCCTCAGGAGGCACAAAATACCTGGTTATCTCTTCTCTCGTTTTTCCTAATTAAATACTTTAAATTTTTTTCTCCCAAGATGTTACAATCAGCATAACTTTGATTGATAGTTAAGACTGCAGCTGACATATAGTTGGGCCACCACAGGACAACTGAACTGTAAGGACCCTGAAGATGAAATCTAGTCCAACTGTTATCCTATCATCTGTCATCATTATCTTATTACTCATCAAGTATTACCAACATGGGCTGGACACCATATTATAATAATTGGGAGCATTTACTGAGTCCCCACTGTAGGCCAGCTACTTTATGTAGGTTATCTGTAATCGTCACAACAATCTCACAGTGCAAGTTTTTTTATTCTCGCTTTATAGAAGAAAATGAAATCTCAAGACGATAAAATGACTTTCCTAAGGCCACACAATTGGCAAACGGCAGAAGCAGGGGTGGTAAGTAAACACAGATATGTCTGGCTCCCAAAGGTCTGTCTTTTTCCACTAACCCCCGGTCTTTTAAAAACACAACTGAATTATATGATCCCTGCCTTCAACAGGATTATATCTGTGTAGGAGAAAGAGTTAAATTAATAAACAATTAAAGAGATTTCCCTGGCGGTCCAGTAGTAAGACTTTGCCTTCCAGTGCAGCGAGTGCGTGTTCGATCCCTTGTCAGGGAGCTAAGATCCCACATGCCTCCCTGCTTAAAAACCAAAACATAAAACAGAGGCAATATTGTAACAAATTCAATAACGACTTCAAAAATGGTCCACATCAAAAAAATCTTTAAAAGAATAAATTAAAAAAAACAATTAAAGACTATCAGATAAGGAAACACTATATAGAACATGAACAATGAAAATGTGTGCATTTTGCAAGCAATGATTGCTATAAATGAACAGGAAGAAGGAGGGAGGACATCGATGTTCATTGAAGTTCCTGGGGGAGGTTTCATCAAATGATGCAGAAATTATTGCAAATATAAAAGCTTTACCAATGAGCAAAGTGTCCTTTGCACAAGCATCCTCTCCCTTGGGATCCATGTCACACTGACACAAAGATTTTGTCACCATGGCAACTGGTCATTGAGCCAATGAAATAGTCAGTTGTTATGGCAACACAATCTCCATCTTACTCCCACCAGGCACCTGTTCCAAATCATCACATCCTCCAACAACCTCATACCACTTTAGTTCTCCTTTCTTCTTCCCCCTAGTCACCCTATTATCCCTAGCCACCAATATCTGAGCCCCTAAATTTACGGCTAGATGTATATATGAGACTACTAAAGGCAGAGCAAAGGAAAAATGTAGTGTAAAGCTTCACTACAGACAGGGGGAATACCTCTAAAATATGAGTTGGATGAGCCAGAGCATTGAAGAAAGAAATCACGTGATGCTTTTCCCCCACTACATTTTCCTAAGTAAAATTCCTTTGGATTTTGAAACATTGCACTACCTTTGTGTACTCCTTCACTGGCTCATTTTCCTCCTCCTGTCTTCTAAATGCAGAAGTCTCTCAAGGCTCCATTCTTTGTGCACTTTCTCTAAACTGCACTGTCCGATATAGTAGCCACTAGCCACATGATGATTAGAGCCCTTGAAATTAATTATAGATGTGCTGATCTGAGATATGCTGTGAGTGTAAAATGTACAACAGATTTTAAAGACTTTATACCAAGAAAAAGAATGTAAAATGTCTCATTAATAATTTCTATAATGATTGCATGTTGAAATGATAATTTGGATATGTGAGTACAATGAAATATATTATTAAAATTTAATTTCGTCTGGTTTTTTAATATTTTTAATGTGGTTACTGAAAAATTTAAATTGCAAATCTGGCTCACGTTCATGGCTTGTGTTATATTTCTATTGGACAGCACTTCTGTAAACTTTCTCCTTAAATCCATCTCACCCATTCTCTAGGTGTCATTCATCTCCTCAATGAAATTATTCTAGAATCCCAAATCCCAACTTCTTTTCTGAGATCCAAACCCACATTTCCAATGACCTTCTGGCGCTTTCACAGAAAACCACCAGCTCCTCAGCTCAGCACCAGCAAAGCCAGAAACTTTCCCTCAAAACCTGTTCTTTCTTCTGATTGCACTTCTGATTGCAAAAGCTTTATTAACTTTTTCTATTACTTTCTTATTGCTGCTTTAACAAATTACCACAAGCTTGGTGGCTTAAAACAAAGCAAATGTATTATCTTATAGTTCTGCAGGTCAGAAGTCTGAAATGGGTAGCACTGGGCTAAAATCAATGTGTCTCAGGGCTGCATTCCTCTGGAGGCTCTAGGAGAGAATCCATTTCCTTTCCTTTTCCAGTTTCTAGAAGCTGACGGTATTCTTTGTATCATGACCCTCTTCCCTCTTCAAAGCCAGCAATGACTGGTGAAGTCTTCCTCATGCTTCATCACTCTGGCACTGCTCTCCTGCTTCCTCTTTCACTTTAAAGAACCCTTCTGATTACACTGGGCCCATCAGGATAATCCAGGCTAATCTCCCAATCTTACGGTCAGCTGATTAGCAATTTTTTTTTCATCTTCAGTCTTAATTCTCCCTTGCCATGTAAAACAACACAGTCACAGTTTCCAGGGACTAGGGAGTGGGCATCTCACCTGAAAACACCAGGCAGAGAGGGAGAATCTGTATGTAAGGCCAATAAGAAGAGAAATGGCCATGAGAGGAGATCAGAGGATAGTTCTGCTTTCAAGGCAATTGCTAACAGATAGGGGACAGTTAAAGCGGCCGATTGGTGTAGATATCAATGGTCCAACTCCTCTCAGTTCATAGCAGAATCTATCTCCTCTTTTTTTTTTTTCCTATCTCCTCTTAAACTTGTTTCCTGATCACTCTTTTCCCCCAGTTACACCTTCCCTCCATGATAACTTTTGTACCTCCTTAGACATCTGTCTTACTCTTTCTATCTCATTGTGATGTATGTAAGCACTCGGTCTTAACCTCTCTATGAGATTGCAAGATATTTTGTGAACAGGAACTATCTGCTTCACCTTTGTGTTTAACCATGATGCCTAACATGGTACCTAATGCATAGTAATTTCTCAAGAACTATTTCTTGAACATGGTTGGATGGAGACAGCCCATATTGACTTACAGAGCGTGTTCTTTGTCATCCTGGCCACTGATTTCCTTAAACAGTGAACACTTTGTTAATTGATTTCCACTTAACTAATATTCTCCATTCTCCGTTCTGTCTTAAAAGAACCATCGGTGTAATCCTGGTGGGTAATGGGCTGCTGTGCACTTGAGTTTTATACTTATCCAGGGTCAATTGTATTTTATTTAATAACCTACTGAGGCCAGGTGCACTTGATATTGTAATTATATAATTTAAATTAAAATTATGTCAAGCAGTGTAGCATGAATGTCAAAAGAATGAGGATTGTTTCTACAAAGAATAAGTTGATTATCCTGGAAATACAAGGAAATGCAGCATCCTAAAATCTACTGTCCATTTGAGCAGATTAAAGGAGAAAAATTGACCATTCCAATGAATGTCAAAAAGACATCAACAAAATTTAACACTCATTCATGATTTTTACAAATCCTTAAAACTGGGATTAGAAGGCCACTGTCCTTATTTATAGATAAATATGATGGATTACATACAAAATCCCAAGATAATCCACAGAATAGAATCTATTAAAACTATTAAGGGGGGCTTCCCTGGTGGCGCAGTGGTTGAGAATCTGCCTGCCAATGCAGGGGACACGGGTTCGAGCCCTGGTCTGGGAAGATCCCACATGCCACGGGGCAACTAGGGCCGTGAGCCACAACTACTGAGCCTGTGTGTCTGGAGGCTGTGCTCCGCAACAAGAGAGGCCGCGATAGTGAGAGGCCCGCACACTGCGATGAAGAGTGGCCCCTGCTCGCCGCAACTAGAGAAAGCCCTCTCACAGAAACGAAGACCCAACACAGCCAAAAATAAATAAATAAATAAATAAACTTAAAAAAATCTAATAAGGGAGTTTACCAAATTTGCCATATTCAAGGTCAATATGAGGAAATTAGTAGCCTTTCAACATCAGTAAATAATCAGAAATTGTAATAAGAATGAAGATCCCATTCACAATGATGACAAAAATAACAGGATTCCTAGGAATCAGTCTGTAAATGTGTAAGATCATTGTGAAGAAAATTATAAAAATTGAAAAAAACACACATGGGCTTCCCTGGTGGCTCAGTGGCTAAGAATCCGCCTGCCAACGCAGGGGACACAGGCTCGAGCCCTGGTCCGAGAAGACCCCACATGCCGTGGAGCAACTAAGCCCACGTGCCACAACTACTGAGCCTGCACTCTAGAGCCCATAAGCCACAAATACTGAGCCCACATGCCACAACTACTGAAGCCTACGTGCCTAGAGCCCGTGCTCCACAACAAGAGAAGCCACCACAATGAGAAGCCCGCGCACTGCAAGGAAGAGTAGCCCCCACTCGCCACAACTAGAGAAAGCCCGTGTGCAGCAATGAAGACCCAAAACAGCCAAAAATAAATTAATTAATTAATTTTAAAAGATAAAAAGAAAAACACACACACACACACGCAGACCTGAATAAAGGGAGAGATCTATCAGGTTCATGAACTGGAAGAGTCAATACCATAAAGTTGTAAATTCTTCCCAAGTTAGTTTATAAATTCAGTATAATTCTAAATAAAATCCAAATATGACTATTTGTGGAACTAAACAGACTGATCTTAAAATTCATATAGAAGAGGAAAAGGGCAAGGCAATTTTGAGGATACAGAACAAAATAGAAAGACTGTCCCATCAGATATCCACTTAGTTGAAAGATACAGGGTTTGAGATGGCCTGATATTGGTGTAGAGATAGACAAATTGGTGAATGGAACAGAAAAGAGACCCCAGAAAGAGGTTCATGAATATATGCAGATTTGATATATTCCAAGGTGGCATTACAAATGAACTATTCAATAAGTGAGAAAATTTATTGGTAAGGATACAAATAATGCACCTGGACTCACCTCTCCGTTGGGAGCCCCAGTCGCTACTGACATTTCTTCATCTCCTAACACTTGTAGTTGTCTCAGTCTTACCACAGAGCAAGAGTTCAACTTTGGTGTGGCCTCCATTGCTCCCAACACAGCAGAAGACACAATGGCTCTGATGTTCCGGTCCCACCCTACCAGACTCATGGAGGATATGGCTTTTCCATCACTATCAGGCTCAAATAAAGCATCAGGCACCATCTAACAGCCCTGGAGACTGGCTTCCCCACTGGGTTGGTGTAACAACACAGGAGTGACTTAACTTCCAATGGAATAAACTTCAACCGAGAACAGGGAGGAGAAAAGAGGAGGCAGAAGATAAATTGTTCAACCTTCCTCTTCTCTCTGATGGACTGTTCTGAGGTGTGGTGCTTCCATAGAACCTGCTGGGAAGATGTCCTGGGTGACCAAGGCTGGATTTCCTTGGGAAGCTGTGGCCAGCTTGGTAACATATCACTTGTATTTGCTTTCTTTTCTCCCACACCTCACTTCCCTTTTCCCTAATTATTGCTGCTCGGGCATTGCCCCTCTCAGTACCTTAGCATGTAGGTGGTACCTCAGGCTCTGTTTTTCAGAGAACCTGGGGTAAGATGACTGTATATACAGGGGAAAAAAAAAAGGAAAAAAACTAAGTTAGGTTCCTATCCCCAAAACATACCCAAAACCATGTCTATGTGAAACAAAGATCTAAATGTGAAAAACAAAGGTTCAAAACATTTTGAAGAGAACATAAGGAGAATCTTTCTCTCAGAATAAGCAAGTATTTCCTGAAACCCAAAAGCATAAACCATGACAGAAAAGATTGATAAATGTGATTAACTCTATTTTAAAAACATTTATTCAACAAAATAAGACAAAGATAAATTACAAGCTGCAATCTGAGAAAGATATTTGCAATTTAACTGGCAAAGATGGGTATCTAGAGTTTAACAAAATTTCTGCAAATCAAGAATAACAGATAAACAATAGAGAAATGGGCAAAGGACAGAAGCAAGCAATTTCTAGAAGAGGACATCTGGATGGCCAACAAACATATGAAAAGATAATGAACCTCATTATAGATAAGGCAAATCAAAATAAAACCACTTGAGATACCATTTCACACCCACCTAACTGGGAAAAAAATTTAAAGACTGATAACATGAGTGTTGAATATAGAGCAATGAACTTACTCACTGCTAGTGAGAGCATAAATTGTTACAACCATATCAGAAAATAATTTGACAATATACTTGTGAAGATGTGCATGCCCTTTGTCCCCCAAATTCCATTTCTTGTTATATTTGCTAGGCTAGAGAAACTCTCACATATATATATAAGGAGATATATGAAGGAATGATCACTGCAGTATTGTTTGTAATGGGAAAAAAATGGAAATAACCCAATTATTCAAGCAGAGAGAAAATAAAATAAATAAGTTTTGGAATATTTGCAAAATAGAATACAATGCAGCAGTTCAAATGAGTAAACTAGAGCTACAAATATCAACAAGGATAAATCTCAAACACATAATGATGAGAGAAAAATACAGTATGATACAGCTTATACATAGATTCAAAACATGTGAAACAAAGCCATATATATATATATAGGTACACATATTACTAAGTATAAAAATGCATAGGGGAAAGCTAAACACTGAATTCAGGATAGTTGTTACGGACGGGGAGACTGGAATAGAAATGAAATTGGTGTGGAGTGTGCAGGAGGTTTCAACTCTCTGTAATATTGATTCCTTTTAGAAAAATCTGAAGCAAGTATGATAGCATTCATACAGCTGAGTGTAGGAACAGGTGTCCTTTCTATTTTTCTCCTTCTATGTTTGCAACATTTCATTAAATTGTTTTTAAACTTGGAATGCTTTGAAAAGACAATAAAGACTGAGTTACTGAAAAACAAAAAATAAAAACAAAAACTATCATTGAAATAAGTGCGGGCAAAACAACTGTAAAAATTTGGGTAAATAATTCTAAGTAAAGTCCTGCACACAGATTTCTTTCCCAGGTGTGTTTAAGCTCTTGGTCCACTTTAAAGAAACCCAAACTGGAAATCATAAAAATGCATGCTGTGAGTATGGTATGTTCAAGAAAGATAATGCAGAGCTGCAATCCATGGACTCATTCTCAACCTTGTTTTACATTAAAACATTGGTGAATGAATATATATATAAATATGCTCAAAGTTAAAATAAAATATTTAAAGTAAATATAGATGACATTTTGTGGTTTCTGAGTTTAACTGAATTATTCTATTGACAGTCCTGATCCTGTTGGATAAGAAGGCTTCTACTGCAGTCATTCCAGATCTATTAACACATAGTAAAAGTTTCCATGCTCTGCATCGAACTAGATGCTGGTGGTCCCCTGAACCAAAGAGGTGGGGGGTGCAAACATCTTGGGCAGAAGATTAAATGGGAACAAAATGAGCAAAACATGGGCAGGAAACAGCATGGATTTCTCCTACTAGAAGGTGTAGGAGGAGGGGAGAGAGAAGGTTGGGAAGATAAGTTACGGTAAGACTTAAGAAAGAGGTACTTGAATTTTCTCTTAATCTCAATTTTAACATACTGTAGTTTCCAAATTGAAAGCATTTTATTCATTGTTGTGTCAGAAAGTTGTCGTGTCAGACAGTAGTCATCTCCAGTTTTCAAAGCACTCTGAATAAGCTTATGCTGAGGTCTTTTCTAAGGCTAACAAATTAAGTGCAATAAGTTATCTCTTTAACCTTCTATGATAATTGGTAAGTTGTCATATTTCTTTTTAAATAAATTTTTATTGACTCAAACAGTTCATGCACCTTAAAAACCTAAAGACATTACAAATTAGGCCATGATTCCCTTTGACCACCACCCCAATCCCAGTCCTCCCTTCCCGCATATAATCAAATTTAAGACGGATAACTCTTGGAGCTAGAGTATCCAAGCTTGAGTCTGGACTCTGCAACTTACTCATGACTTTGGACAAGTTATTTAATCTCTCTTCATCTTAAACAGTTGTTCTAAGGATAGAGTGAGTTAAATCTTACAAAGGGCTTAGAGCAATTTCTTTTAATATTATAGAAAGCACTCAATATCATGTTAATGGCCATCATTCACTATTATTTTCAGTTCAGTAGTATCTCAGACTTTCTCTTATGTTTAAATGACATACCTGCAGATAACATTGTTTTATGTGTTTGTTTTTACAAAATGGTATCATATCAAACATATTGTTCTGCAGCTTTGTTTTGTCACCCAATAATAAATCCCGGAGGTCATTCTCTATACATAGAAATGAAGCTTTTCTTTTAAATTTTACATAGTCAGTCCACTCCTGAATAGACCTTAGACCTTTAGATTGTTCCCAGTTGGTCCTGCGATGACAATACTACAATGAACACCTTTGTACAAGCGTCTTGTGCACATGGATAAGTTCTTTACTCTGGTAGATGCCTAGAGGGGGAATTCCTAAATCATAGTATACACACATTTTTTGTTTGTTTGTGTGTTTGTTTGCTGTGGGTTTGTCGTATATGGCCTTCATTATGTTGAGGTAGGTTCCCTCTGTGCCCACTCTGTGGAGAGTTTTTATCATAAATGGGGGTTGAATTTTGTCAAAAGCTTTTTCTGCATCTATTGACATGATCATATGGTTTTTATTCTTCAATTTGTTAATATGGTGTATCACATTGATTGATTTGCGTATATTGAAGAATCCTTGCATCCCTGGGATAAATCCCACTCTATCATGGTGTATGATCTTTTTAATGTGTTGTTGGATTCTGTTTGATGGTATTTTGTTGAGGATTTTTGCATCTATATTCATCTGTGATATTGGTCTATAATTTTCTTTTTTTGTTGTATCTTTGTCTGGTTTTGGTATCAGGGTGATGGTGGCCCTCATAGAATGAGTTTGGGAGTGTTCCTTCCTCTGCAACTTTGTGGAAGAGTTTGAGAAGGATAGGTGTTAGCTTTTCTCTAAATGTTTGATCGAATTCACCTGTGAAGCCATCTGGTCCTGGACTTTTGTTTGTTGGAAGATTTTTAATCACAGTTTCAATTTCATTACTTGTGATTGGTCTGTTCATATTTTCTGTTTCTTCCTGGTTCAGTCTTGGAAGGTTATACCTTTCTAAGAATTTGTCCATTTCTTCCAGGTTGTCCATTTTATTGGCATAGAGTTGCTTGTAGTAGTCTCTTAGGATGCTTTGTATTTCTGCAGTGTCTGTTGTAACTTCTCCTTTTTCATTTGTAATTTTACTGATTTGAGTCCTCTTCCTCTTTTTCTTGATGAGTCTGGAGAATGGTTTATCAATTTTGTTTATCTCCTCAAAGAACCATCTTTTAGTTTTATAGATCTTTGCTATTGTTTTCTTTGTTTCTATTTCATTTATTTCTGCTCTGATCTTTATGATTTCTTTCCTTCTGCTAACTTTGGGTTTTGTTTGTTCTTCTTTCTCTAGTTCCTTTAGGTGTAAGGTTAGATTGTTTATTTGAGATTTTTCTTGTTTCTTGAGGTACATTGTATTGCTATAAACTTCCCTCTTAGAACTGCTTTTGCTGCATCTCATAGGTTTTGGATTGCCGTGTTTTCGTCATCATTTGTCTCTAGGTATTTTTTGATTTCCTCTTTGATTTCTTCAGTGATTTCTTGGTTATTTAGTAATGTATTGTTTAGCCTCCATGTGTTTGTGTTTTTTACGTTTTTTTCCCTGTAATTGATTTCTAATCTCATAGCATTGGGGTCACAAAAGATGCTTGATATGATTTCAATTTTCTTAAATTTACTGAGGCTTGATTTGTGACCCAAGATGTGATGTATCCTGGAGAATGTTCTGTGCGCACTTGAGAATAAAGTGTAATCTGCTGTTTTTGGATGGAATGTCCTATAAATATCAATTAAATCTATCTGGTCTGTTGTGTCATTTAAAGCTTGTGTTTCCTTATTAATTTTCTGTTTGGATGACCTGTCCATTGGTGTAAATGAGGTGTTAAAGTCCCCCACTATTATTGTGTTACTGTCAATTTCCTCTTTTAGAGCTGTTAGCAGTTGTCTTATGTATTGAGGTGCTCTTATGTTGGGTACATATATAATTGTTTTATCTTCTTGGATTGATCCCTTGATCATTATTTAGTGTCCTCCCTTTTCTCTTGTAACCTTCTTTATTTTAAAGTCTATTTTATCTGATATGAGTATTGCTACTCAAGCTTTCTTTTGATTTCCATTTGCATGGAATATCTTTTTCCATCCCCTCACTTTCAGTCTGTATGTGTCCCTAGGTCTGAAGTGTGTCTCTTATAGACAGCATATAGATGGGTCTTGTTTTTGTATCCATTTAGCGAGCCTGTGTCTTTTGGTTGGAGCATTTAATCCATTCACGTTTAAGGTAATTATCAATATGTATGCTCCTAGTACCATTTTCTTAATTGTTTTGGGTTTGTTTTTGTAGGTCCTTTTCTTCTCTTCCCACTTATAGAAAGTGCTTCCCACTTATAGAAATTCCTTTAGCATTTGTTGTAGAGCTGGTTTGGTGGTGCTGAATTAACTTAGTTTTTGCTTGTCTGTAAAGCTTTTGATTTCTCCCTAGAATCTGAATGAGATCCTTGCTGGGTTGAGTAATCTTGGTTGTAGGTTCTTCCCTTTCATCACTTTAAATATATCATGCCACTCCCTTCTGGCTTGCAGAGTTTCTGCCGAGAAATCAGCTGTTAACCTTATGGGAGTTCCCTTGTATGTTGTCATTTTTCCCTTGTTGCTTTCAATAATTTTTCTTTGTCTTTAATTTTCGTCAATTTGATTACCATGTTTCTCGGCACATTTCTCCTTGGGTTTATCCTGCCTGGGACTCTCTGCATTTCCTGGACTTGGGTGGCTATTTCCTTTCCCGTGTTAGGGAAGTTTTTGACTATAATCTCTTCAAATATTTTCTCGGGTCCTTCCTCTCTCTCTCTTCTTCTGGGACCCCTATAATGTGAATGTTGTTGCATTTAAAGTTGTCCCAACCATTGTAAAGCAATTATACTCCAATAAAGATGTAAAAAATAAAAAATAAAAAATAATAAAGTTGTCCCAGAGGTCTCTTAGGCTGTCTTTATTTCTTTTCATTCTTTTTTCTTTATTCTGTCCCACAGCAGTGAGTTCCACAATTCTGTCTTCCAGGTCACTTATCCATTCTTCTGCCTCAGTTATTCTGCTATTGATTCCTTCTAGTGTATTTTTCATTTCAGTTATTGTATTGTTCATCTCTGTTTCTTTGTTCTTTAATTCTTCTAGGTGTTTGTTCTTATATTCTTCTAGGTCTTTGTTAAACATTTCTTGCATCTTCTCGATCTTTGCCTCCATTCTTTTTCTGAGGTTCTGGATCATCTTCACTATCATTATTCTGAATTCTTTTTCTGGAAGGTTGCCTATCTCTACTTCACTTAGTTGTTTTTCTGGGGTTTTATCTTGTTCCTTCATCTGATACATAGCCCTCTGGCTTTTCATCTTGTCTATCTTTCTGTGAATGTGGATTTTGTTCCACAGGCTGCAGGATTGTAGTTCCTCTTGCTTCTGCTGTCTGCCCTCTGGTGGATGAGCCTATCTAAGAGGCTTGTCTACACACATTTTAAATTTCAGTCTATGCTGCCAATTTGCCCTCCAAAGAGGCTATACCAGTTTATATTCCTACCAGCAGTCTCTGAAAATTACCCATTTCACCTTTGTGAAAGATTTTCATATCCTTTTTAACACAATATTCACAAACTTTTAAATTCCTTAAAAATCTGATGGGTGAAAAAAAATTTTTTTTGGCCTCATGGCTTATGGGATTTTAGTTCTCCAACCAAGAATTGAACCCAGGCCCTCAGCAGTGAGAGTGCAGAGTCCTACCCACTGGACTGCCAGGGAATTACCAAAATTTTTTATTTTAAATTTTCCTGATTCCTAGGAGAGTTGGTCAAATGTATATTTTAATATGTATATCAGCCACTTGTGTTTTCCCATTTGTAAATTGTCTGTTGGTATCCTATGTTCTTTTCCTTTTTAAATTAATTATAGCACTTTTTTATACATTTTGAGTCTTAATTCTCTGATACTTATAGTATAAATATTTTATCTCAGTCTGTTACCTGCCTTAAGCTTTAGATACCATAAACGTATTTATGGTTTTACAGAAGTTTTTATGACTGATATAGTCAAATGTATAACTTTTCTTTTAAATCTTTTTTCTATTTGAATCTTCTTCCACAAGATTTTCCTTACTCCAAAGGCCATAACATTTTTCTACAGTTTTCTCCTAATAAATTCATAGCATTTTTTAAAAACATATTTTTAAAAAACATTTTTTTAACTTATTTTTTGGCCGCACCATGCAGCATGTGTGATCTTAGTTCCCTGACTAGGGATCAAACCTGCACCCCTGCATTAGAAACACGGAGTCCTAACCACTGGACCAACAGGGAAGTCCCTCATAGCATTTTTTATATTTAGGTTTTTAATTTATCAGGAAGGTATATTTTTAGTGATATTGGTAAGAATCCACCTTGACTCTTTTCCTCAGTAGGACTTCCAACACCATTTGTTGAGATAAACACCATTTATCTCTCAGCTTTATTGAGAGATAATTCACATTCAAAATGTACAATTCAGTGTTTTTTAGTATATTCACAGAGTAGCACAATCATCACTACAATAAATTTTGGAATATTTTTATCATCCCAAAAAGAAACCTCGTACCCTTTTTATCCCAACTCTTCCTGCCGCCCTAGACAATCATTAATCTACTTTCTGTCTCTACAAATTTGCCTGTTATGGACATTTCATATAAATGGGATCACACAACATGTGGTTCTTTGTGACTGGCTCCTTTCACTTAGCATGATGTTTCAATGATCATCCATGTTGTAGCATGTATCTCATTCCTTTTCATTATCAAATAATATGCCACTGTATGGCTATACAACGTTTTATTTATCCATGCATCAGTTGATGGACATTTGGGTTATTTCTATTTTTTAGCTATTATTAATGGCGTTATGATGAACATTATGGCCCCAAACAATCACTGATCTGGTTCCTGTCACTGTAGGTTAGTATTCCCTTTTCTAGAATTTCATATAAATGAAATCATATAGTATGTATTCTTTTGTGTCTGGCTTTTTCCATTGAGCATATTGTTTTTATGATTCACCCATGTTATTGTACATGTCTGTAGTTCACACGTTTTTATGGCTGAATAGCATTCCATTGTGTAGAAACATCCCCCAATTTTTTAATTTTCATGAAATCTAATTTACCAATTTTTAAAAATTTTATGCTTTTTGGATCTTATTTACAATGTACCTTTAAAATTTATTCATCGGGACACTTTCCCTTCTACTCCAGATGAATCTTGGGCATTAACATGATGCTTAGATAATAAAGGGTCCCATGGTCATGACAGTCTCTGTTCAGGCATTAGAAGGCCCAATTATATAATAATCAAAATGACAAACTTTATTTAAAGTGAAAACTCCTCTCCTCCCCTAACTTGGACCTTCTTCATGAATACTTACAGCAGGAACGGAGGGCGGTAGGGCCAGTTATACTCTCATTTTCTACCTTGGGTATCTATCTCCTTCTCTCCCAGCTGGCTCTCTCACATTTGGGAGAGAAACACTCTTGTTAAATAGTCTCATGTTCTCTGAGATTGGCAAATATTAAAAGCTGTCTCTTTCTCACTTGAGGTATGTTTGTGGGTTCTGCAGAGGCTCCCAGTAGGAACATTCTGTCGTTCTTGCCACTATGCAGGTGACACCATTTCCCTTCCATTGGCCTCTCCCATCTCAGCTTTTGGTTTTTGGTGGTCCATGCTACACTGGGTCATTCTGTTGGAGTCCCATGGCTCTTCCAGGCAGTTCTCTTGGGCAGGATTTGAAAGGATTTAAGTCAGCTCTCCCTCCAAAGAAATCTTTCACCCTGACTTACTCTTGGAGTACAGGCCACTTGATTCATTTCCCCTTTACCCCTGTGAGAGGATCAGCTAGCCAGCCCATCTCTGCCTTTCACATGTTCCAGGCATGAGTCAGACACTTGTCTACTACCTGGAGGAGTTATATATCAAGGTATCCAGATTGTCCCATTGAAATGGCTCCCTCTTAACTTGAGGAGAATGGGAATGCATCCCCTACCCCTGCTCACTGAGAGAGAGGAAGAGAGACACTCACATCATAGCTCTTTCCAGAAAAGTCCTCTTTACAAAGTCCTGCACCAACAACTTTTACACCCTGAGGGTAAGGGAGTTGAGAATTGTGAAACTAGGTTTTGACTCTCTACTCTGAAGTTCTTACAAAATGGTCTACTGACAACATTGTTATCTAATATCTACTGCCTTGGTGTTTCTGGCTGAAACTTCCAATTTAAAGTCTTTACACTTGCATTTGTTGGCTAAACGCTACTTGGATGTGATGTATTATTCTTTTACTATCTTAATGGATTAAATTTGCCAATGTTTTATTTAAGATTATGGAATCCATGTTCATAAATGAAATTGACCTATAATTGTGCTTTTTTTTGTACTGACCTGTGTCATCTAGCAGGATAGAAATTTGCATACCATGACTCAGAGGTACAAAAGAAAGAATATAACGTTCATTGTTTTTCACAATTAATTCTTAGACTCAAGCCTCTACTCCTGCTAGTAGCAGAGAAAACATTGTGTTTAAGTCTTTATGAGTTTAAATTAAATTTTGTCAATTCAGAATTTACATTTCCTGCTGGCTGTTTTTCTCCCTCATTAAGAGTGGGGGAGGGCTTCCCTGGTGGCGCAGTGGTTGAGAGTCCGCCTGCCAATGCAGGGGATGCGGGTTCGTGCCCTGGTCTGGGGAGATCCCACATGCTATGGAGCAGCTGGGCCCGTGAGCCATGGCCACTGAGCCTGCGCGTCCGGAGCCTATGCTCCGCAATGGGAGAGGCCACAACAGTGAGAGGCCCGTGTACCGGGGCGGGGTGGGGGGGGAAGAATTTGCCTTTGGTCATCATTAAAATATAAGGTTTTAAAAAAAAAAAGAGTGGGGGAGGAAATCCACACTGTCCTGTGGCCTTCCCTGATCCCACTTCTGAAGCCCACCAAGGGAAGGCTGGTTCCACCTTATCTTTTGGAGTATCATTCTGATGTCTACTATTGATTCATCCTCTCTGCATTCTGAACTTCCCTCATGTCAACTTCAGGCAGGGAAATCATTCAAATTATTAAGAAGGGAAAATGCTTTAAGTGATGTTTCTAAACATTTTAACTAGCTTACTTACATTTAAATCCCAGACATTTATTGTTCTTACGCTTTTGTTGCTAAATCAAGATCCAATCACATATAACGGTCCTCCATTACACTGGCACTATTTCCTCCAAGTGCTTTAATCAGCTCCTCAGAATCCTCTTGTGAAACTTATGGTAATAACTATTACATATAATAGCTATGGCCCAGGTGCCTTACTTATATTTCTTTCCTTGCAATAACCCAGTGGAGTATATAATTCCATTGCCATTTTACAGAAAAATAAATTGAGGTCCAGAAAGTTGGCTGTATTAGTTAGGATACAGGCTAATGTGCTCTAACGAAGAGATACCAAAATACAGTGACTTGAACAAGGTGGAGGTTTATTTCTCTCTCATAAAACACAGCAGTTAGACAAAAAGTCCAGGATGGCAGGTGGCTTTGCCTCACACTGTTATCCAGGGACCCAGCAGTTTCTTGCTACTCCACCATCATCAAGGGCGTTATCCTCATCTGTATCGTAAAAGCTGGCTCACCACTACCCAGGCATGTCCCAGCCTGTGGGAAGGAGGAAGAGAGAGGATGAAGGACAGGCAGTTCCTTTTTCCAGGAAACTGCACAAGGACACTTCAGCTCACATCCCATTGTCCGGAAAGATCAGAGTCACATGGCCACAACTAACTGCAAGAGAGACTGAAAAATGTAGCCTCTACTTAGTAGCTACTAGCCAAGGTAAAACTAGTGGTGGATAGGTATGGTGGTGATTCTATTACTAAAAGAAGAAGGAAATCATGGGCGTTGGGGATTGTTTAGGCATCTCTGCCACAGAATCCAATGTGATTCTCTCCTTCCAAAATTGGAGCCGTGTGTCCCGATGAAAAACTACATTTCCCATATTGCCCTTACAGAGAGGAGCAGCCAGATAGACAGAAGCAGAAGTCACTGGGTGGGGCTTCCTGGAAAGGTTTGGTTGCTCTTCAGCCTTCCTGCTGCTTGGAAAGCAGATGAGGTGGTTAGAGCAACAAAAGCCATATCAGATCATGAGTGACCTAGAATATGGAAGCTGTGTGCTAAAGATAGTGGGGCATGCAGAAAGGAAGAACCCAGAAACTTAATGATCAAGGAGCCACCACAAGTCCTGAACTGCTTAATTCTGTACTTCTTTATTTTGAGGAAGAAGTAAGACTCTTTCATATTTAAATTGCTTTAATTAGAATCTTCTGCAAATAACCAAATGTAATTCCTAACTAACTCTAATTATTCAGTTAAGCAATATATTTGAAGTGATGCAGCCAGTAAGATGTTCATACTCAATTTACCTAGCTCCAAAGTCCATATTCTTGCCTCTCCAGGATTATATTAGTCTTTCACAAGACAGAAATGTTTCCCTTTAAAATGACTCTCCAGTACAATGAAGAAAGAGTAGTTGGCTCCACCATATTTAGAAAGATATTTATCCTTTACATGTAGGGTTCTTTACATGAGAAAGCATTTTGGCTAGCAAAGTATTTCTTTGCAGGCAACATGAAATTACAGAAAAGCACCATAAGCTATCAAACTAGACATGATTTGTTATTATTATTTTTTGGCCGCACACGCAGCTTGCTGGTTCTCAGTTCTGCTACCAGGGATTGAACCCAGGCCACGGTCGTGCCGAATCCTAATCACTAGACCACCAGGGAACTCCTGACTTGTTATTTCTTATCTCTTAACTTTCCTGTTAATATTAATTGGCTTCTTGTTCATTTCTTTTGTTGTCAGCTAGCAAGTGTTGACAGACTAGCAGTATGAGGTTATCAGTGTTAAGGAAAATTAATGGGGAACATTTTTGAAATGTATAACATTCTATTCATCACTATAACTCTTCTCTCCATTGGGGAAAAAATTCACAAGTATTTAAATTTAAGTCTAATATATTGGGTCTGTCTTATGGGACACATAATTGGAGATTCCCTGATCTATGTGATTGACTGATGGATGGGGCTTATACTTCCAGTATGGAAAAGATGTAGATAGAAGATAAGAAATAGGCTTTGAGAGCCATCATGGCCCTATGAGCCTGGAAAAAGGCTTTAGCCTTTCTTGTTTAGAGATCATTTGGTTAGAGTAGGAAATCAACCACATGAACTATTTAACCTGCATTTTCTAAATTGCTACTGGGCAAAATATCACTAGAATTAGTGAGGAAAATTGTGCTACTTTTCTGGGCAAAATACCAAAAAGTGGCATAAGTTGTTTAGGGAGGTTTATTAAATAATATTGTTATTATTAGCTCTTTTGGGGAAAAGGAGAAATGATTGTCTGAGGCTGAAAATGTTTAGATTTAGAATGTCCTGTGTGGCATAAAGGAAATACATAAAACTGTGATTTATCAGCAAATGTCACTTTTTGGTTTTAGGATTTTGTGGTAGATAGAATAATGACCCTCCAAAGATGTTCCTGTTCTAATCCCCAGAACTTGTGAATATGTCACCTTACATGACAAAAGGGACTTTGCAGATATGATTAAATTAAAGGTTTTAAGATTATTCTAGATAATCTGGGTGGGCCCAATGTAATAACAAGGGTCCTTAAAAGATGGAAGAGGAAGGCTGAAGAGAGAGAAAGAGGGGATTGATTATGAAAGCAGAGGTTAGTGTGATACCATAGCTGGAAGGCGGCCATGAGCTAAGGAATGCAGATAGCCATAAGAAGTTGAAAAAGGCAAGGAACTGATTCTCCCCTAGAACCTTCAGAAGGAACGCAGCCCTGCCAACACTTGATTTTAGCCCCGTAAGACCCATTTCAGACTTCTGAGCTCCAGAAGTACAAGATAATAAATTTGTGTTGTTTTAAGCCACTAAGTTTATGGTAATTTTTTATAGCAGCAATAAGAAATAGCATATGTTACAGCAACAATAAGAAACAAATATAGACTTCAAACTTTTGTGGGGGTAAGCAAGATAAAATAGCTGAATCAGTCAGAAATGGGACCCCACCCATTCTGCTCCCAATCTCCCTCACCACTTTTTAATGAGTTTGTTGTAGATATAAATATGTAAAACAAGAATGAACTCTGCCTCTTTGGAAAAATGGCTTATTCTAGGATTGGGATGGGAAATATACAACATGCACCTGAAGCATCTTGTAGTGCTAAAAAACAAAACAAACAAAACAAAACAGAAAAACACAATAAGACAAAGATGGGGGTATGTCAAAGGGACCATGGGAACCAACTGAAAGAGCTCCTAATGGCCAAAGTTGAAACAATTCAAACAGTAAAATAATCAAATCAGTGTTGGGTTGTAATCCAACATACAAAACAAATATCCATAAGAATCCAATGTGAGTTTCTCCTTCTGAATTCTAAGCATGTGGCCAGATGAAAAACTACATGTAAGAAGTCAGTGGGTGATATAAATAAGTGACTGAATAAATAAGTAAATGGGGAAGACGAGACATACCTCCTGTGCAAAAAAGTTCCAAATAATTTATGTAGATGTTCTGCCCTCAAGGAGGTGGAGCATAACTCCCCATCCCTTACATGCGAGCTGCACATAGTAACTTCCTTCCAAACAGAGAAGTATGGAAAGGGGGGAAAAAAGAGTAATTTTATGGTGGAAAAACCTGACCAACACTACCTCAGCCAGGTGATCAAGGTCAGCATCAGTAGTAATAAGTTATGTTGATGGTATGTACTCTTGATATGATGTGATGAAAAATGGTACCTTGCTTCTCTGATCTTCCTCCCAAAATGCCATAACCACTGTCTAATCATGAGAAAAACATCAGACAAATCCAGTTGAGAGACATCCTACAAAATACTTGACCAGTTTTCCTCAAAACTGTCAAGGTCACCAAAAGCAAAGTTCTGAGAAAGTGGCACAGCCAAGAGGAGCCTAAGGAAATATAACAAGTAAATGTAATGTCGTATCCTGGATGGAATACTGGAACAGAAAAAGGGCATTCGGTAAAAACTAAACAAATAACATCACCTCATACCTGTTAGACTGGCCATCATCAAAAAGACAAGAGATACCAAATGCTGGCATAGATGTGGAGAAAAAAGAACCTTTGTACACTCTTCGTGGGAATGTAAATTGGTGCAGACACTTTGGTAAACCGTGTGGAGATTCCTCAAAAAGTTAAAAATAGAGCTACTGTATGATCCAGCAATCCTACTTCTGGGAATATATCCAAAGGAAATGAAAACACTAGCTCAAAAAGATATCTGCACCCAATGTTCATTGCAGCATTATTTACAATAGCCAAGACACTAAAACAACCCAAGTGTCCATCAATGGCTGAATGGATAAAGAAGCTGTGGTATATATACACAATGGAACACTATTAAGACATAAAAAAAACAAGGAAATCCTACTATTTGTGACAACATCGGTGGACCTTGAAGGCATTATGCTCAGTGAAATAAAGCAGAAAAAGAAAGACCAAAACTGTATGATCTCATTTATATGTGGAATCTAAAAAAACAAAACACCAAATTCACATAAAAAGAAAACAGATTTGTGATTACCAGGGCAGGGGGTGGAGGGAGGGAGAACTGGAGGAAGGTGGTCAAAAAGTACAAACTTCAGCTTATAAGATAAATAAGTGCTAGGGATGTAATGTACAACATGATGACTGTAGCTAACACTGTTGTATGATATATAGGTAAGTTGTTAAGAGAGTAGATCCTAAGACTTCTCATCACAAGGAGAACTGTTTTTCTTTTTACTGTATCTATATGAGATGATGGATGTTAACTAAACTGATATGGTACTCATTTCATAATACATGTAAATTAAACCATCATGCTGTACACCTTAAACCTAATACAGTATGCACGTCAATTATTTCTCAATAAAACTAGAAGGAAAAAAGCAAAACAAATCTGAATAACGTATAGACTTCAGTTAACAATAATGTATCAATATTGTTTCATTAACTATAACAAGTGTACCACACTAATGTAAAATGTTACTAATAGGAGAAACTGAGTTTGGGATTTATGGGAATTCTCTTTACTACCATTGTAAAATCTAAATTTTTCTGTAAATCGAATACTGTTAAAAAAATATATATATAAACCTTATTTTTAAAAAAGTGAATCCTGGTTTCTGATGTAGTACCCTTAAGGAGAATGGGCCAAAGATAAGCAAGTTTTTGATTTTGTGTCAATTGGCATTCACATGCCATACCATACTCTGGGATGGTCCCACTCTATTCTTTGGTTTTCCCTAAAATAAAACCCCCCAGGATCTCTGGACAAGAATTCAGAAGCTGCCAAGTAATTATTCAGTAACTGTTACCATCCCCATATCCTGTGCCAGCCACGGTTATCCCAAAGGAGGAAGGGACCCTGGGATGCAGTGTCGGAAGAAAGCAGGACGGGCAGACTATTTCCTTCTTTGTTTACTGAACCCCTAATGAACAGTATTCTGCCTAGTATTATGAGCACTTCATTTGTTTTGTCCCAAGGGGTGGGTTAGAAAGGGAGGAAATGTGTCGTTTCACTGCTGAAACTTTAGGTCTATGAGCCTGGGAAAAGGTCTTGGGCTTTGTTAATGCGGAAGGGAGGCTGGGTGGAGCAATGCTTCCTCTGAATTTCAAATCCCTTCCATTTGGCAGGAGCAGCGTTATTAGCATAATACTGGGGAAGACAGTAATTTATCTGACTGGTAAGTTTGGAAAGACAAACTAGGCATGCACAGCAGAACACCTTCTTATCTCCTTCCTTTGGGGAGCAGGTCTGGCTACAGATAGCAGACTCTCTGCTCTGCTTCTCCTTCATGTTGTGTGTCTCATAAATGTCCTTCCCTTATGGAGGAGTCCTACAGAAATTCAGTGACTTCTCTGACCAGGTGGTAAATCTGTCTGACCCTGAGGTTCAGCATTAAGAAGACAGCTTGACTCTCACATCTAAGTCTCATTCTCCAATACACTGAAAATAAACATTAATTTGTTCTCCATCTGCCAGCTCTTGTCTTGTTTATTAGGTGTTCAGAACTTGTATGGAAAAGAGAAGTGTTATCAATCACCCCCAGAAGGACTAAGTTTTGGGGTAGTACTCCCCAGGGAAGCCATGGCCATGGTATACCGAAAGCAAGTGATTGCAGTAGGATGCCTTGACTCAGGACTCTAAGACTTGGTACGTAGACTGTGACTGTCTTTTGGAAATGGTGGTATTCAGAAGACTTTCTAAGCATCTCATTTGCCTTGTCTGCAGTCTCTGGGTATGTGATGTGTATTGCCCACACCTAGACTAAGCCATATCTCCTGTAAGCTAGGGCCCTTTCTCTTATTCTCATAGACAACTAAGAGGGCACACAGAATCTAAGCTGTGCCATCAACAAAGTATACATTGTATCTCATGAATATGAACAATACTGTAGATCAAGCAAGGTCAGGAGGTCCTGCTAACCTTTGGGCCACATTTTGATACATCCAGAATGGCCACAACATAATTCTTTACGCTAACATTACCACTTATCTGTTATTTGTACACAGACTCTGTAGGTACCACAAAGAACTTTACTGGGTGAGTAGGTCTTTTTGGATATATTTCCCTTGAGATATGACATCAGACCAAAATATATATATATACATAGCAAGTCATGGGAAACATTTAGTTGTATCTCAAGTCTCATACCTAGATTGAAAGGAACATTTAGTGAGCCCATGACTAAATTATTTCACAGTACTGTCATGCCCCTGTTCCCAGCCATCACACACCTTCCTGGAAAACAAGTGTGAACTTTGTAGCTACACCTCTGGTCTTCACCAGTGTGGGTTTGTTTCCTCTTGGTAGTTGGCTCAGTTCAGCTAATTTGTGCTTGATCCAGGTGTTTGTCTATGAGTTTCTTGAACACCTTGTGCCACTTCCAATGAGACTATGGAATTAGCATTTTAGAGCTGGCCTTAGAAGTTAGTTAATTTAAATAATAGGTTATCTAATTTTAAACCCTTCACTTTACACTTAAGGCTAGTGAGGTTTAAGTGACTTTCCTAATGTCACATTGCTGGCTAGTTAGCAGTGCTAGGCAGGACAAGGACTTGGGTCCCCTAGTTCAGTGATTTTTTCCTACTACCTGTGCTGCCTCCTCTATATTCAACCTGAACACTGCTGTGTACAGTACATTCACTTCCACTGAACGTGACTAACTTATATGATGCTGTCAAATAACAACCGTTCCTAGGAACGTGTAGCTGGCTTCATGATTAAAACAAATAAAATCGGAAGGCTTCAGCAAGACATGACAAAATAAATACCAAACACTGATAGTATGATGTCAGCTTCCCAGGCAAGAAGGGACACTATTAATTTTTCCAAGTAATGGGTGTGAGTCATCTAACTTTTGCTTTTTACCAAGAATTTAGCTCAGCAGGTACAGGACTGACTCTCAGTTGGCAGATCAGTTTGAAAGCCAATTATCCAAAGTTGTTTCATTTCCATTGCTGAAATTATCTTTTCTTTTATTTCCTTTAATCTGATCAGTCAGAGCTAAGCTCCCGTGGTTAGGAGCACCTACTTCACTGTTCTCGCTATCTCTACATTAGGTCCTTCTAATCCTCTTTGCTGTAGTCAGGAACTCCTCAGGACACATCCCTTCCACACCTCCCTCTTACCCTGTCCTATCCTCGGCTAGAACCCCATCTAGTTTTATTGATGATAACACAAAAGAATGTCTCTGGGGGGGCAGATTAGGAAGCACCCCTACTCCTTCAGTTTCATGCCCTTCTGCAGAAAAATAGGGGAGCAGTATGAGAGACACAGATTAAGAAATGTGCACATGTGTTTGACCACCTTTGATTTCACTGAGTCACTGGTCCAAAGGACATAACACGTGGCACCAGTAGCCACATTCTCTTCTATTGCTATTGAAGGTAGTGCCTACTGGGATGTAACTGGGATTTGGATGTTGCTGCAGTATAGTGAGATAACATCTCTTCCAGTTTTCTACTGCACTCTCTGTTTTGCCTGTTGAGAAGACTT
>NW_006779881.1:756522-759022 GCF_000442215.2 Lipotes vexillifer | reverse complement strand
GGCCCGTGAGCCATGGCCGCTGAGCCTGCGCGTCCAGAGCCTGTGCTCCACAACGGGAGAGGCCACAACAGTGAGAGGCCCGCATACCGCAAAAAAAAAAAAAAAAAAATCTATGATAAATACACACAAAAAAAGGAGAAAGAAACCCAAACATAGCAAGAGACTACAGTCATCAAATCACAAGGGAAGAGAGCAAAACAAGAAGAAAAGAACAAAAAAGAACTACAAAAACAGTTAACAAAATGGCAAGAAGTGCATACCCATCAATAATTACTTTACACGTAAATGGACTAAATGCTCCAATCAAAAGACATAGAATGGCTGAATGGATTAAAAAAACCAAACAAACAAAAACAAAACAAGACCCATGTATATGCTGCCTACAAGAGACTCACTTCAGATCTAAAGACACACAAAGACTGAAAGTGAGAGGATGGAAAATGTATTCCATGAAAATGGAAACAAAAAGAAATCTAGGGTGGCAATACTGATATCAGACAAAATAGACTTTAAAACAAAGACTGTCACAAAAGACAAAGAAGGACATTACATAATGGTAAAGGGATCAATCCAACAAAAAGATATAACAATTGTAAATATGTATGCACTCAACATAGGAGCACCTAGATACACACAGCAGATATTAACAAACATAAAGAAAAAAATTGACAGTAACATAATAATAGTAGCGGACTTTTAACACCCACTTACATCAATGGCCAGAAAAATCAATAAGGAAACATTGACCTTAAATGACAGATTAGAACAGATACACTTAATAGATATCTGCAGGACTTTCCATCCAAAAGCAATAGACTACACATTCTTTTCAAGTGCACATGGAACTTTCTCCAGGACAGACATAAGCTGCCTCACTGAACAATGACTAAAGTTATACCAAAAAAAGAGAGAGATTAATTCCTAAGACTGGTCAATCCTTTTGTGAAATAAAGAATATTTGCCAAATGAGTATCCCTCTCAATATACTGGTTTTGCATACTCAAATATTCATATTTTAAAGGTACATATATTTTAAGATACATATGTTTTAAGATATATATATATATATATATATCTTCATCTAAAGAAAGCCTATACAAATTGCATTTTTTGTCAGTGATATGCCACAAATCTGAGAATCCATTCCCATCGTGGACCAGTTAGCTTCAAACAGAAGGTATCAACAATACTTATTAATCCTAACATGGGCAAATTCATTCATAGGTGAGGCATGATAAAGCCTTAGCAGGATGAACCAGTGATATGGGGGAAATAGCCAGAGCCCACTAGGAGCAGAACTGGGGGAAACTGACCTAGCCATGGCTGTGTCATGCCCTGGTTCTGGGTTAGCAGTCAGCCCCTAGGGAGTAACAAAACAGGTCTTAGGCCCCCCAGAGGCAGGAATTCACAAAATCTAGCAAGAGGATCAGTATCCTAGATCAGCAGTGGTTTCAGGCTAGTGCTTCCATCCAAATGGAAAGAATGCCCACGTACACAGTCTGGCCATTATAGATGAAAGCCACAACTCAGTGGGCATGCAGGGGGTCAGGCGATAGTGCAAGTTATTTTCCCCACTGGTGGGCAAAAGGAATTTAGCACAGTTAGGTACTAAGGATACAAATAAGTCTGAGACAGAGCATATTTGCTCTCAAGTTGCTTTACAATCTAGATGGAGACGGAGCCATAAAGAGATGATTTCAAGCTTGTGCTGATAGTGGGGGAATTTGACAAGTGCCAAAGGAGAGGAATGCATTGTGCACTATGAGAACACAAAGAAGGTTCACTTATGCCAAACTAAGGTTTAGAAGACTTCTTGGAGAAGATGCTGCTTGAGCTGGTTGTAGCAGGCAAAGAAAGGCGAGCAAGATTTACCATGAACAGTCATGGAGGTGAGACACACAAAACCGTATTCAGGGCAGTTCAAGGAATTCTATACTATTAGAGTGGGAAGCCGAAGGTCCATAGGGTCACTTATGCCATGCTAAGAAGTTTATCTCACACAGGGATAAGGAGCTATGGTGGAAACCACTCATCATCCCCACCTCCAGTTCCTCTTCCTTTTAGTAATAGAACCCCTTCTTCCCTCCACTGAGTTTTAGGTGGGCACATATCTGTCCAATTAAAGAATATATTCTCCAGCCTCCCTTGCAGTAGATGTGACCATGTGACCAAGTTCTTGGGATGTAAATGAAAGTTAGGAGTATAATGTTCATGTTCCATCATTAAAAGGAAGCTACTTGTCTCCACTTTTTCTTTCTCCTTCCAGAGGTCTGGAACACAGATGTGGTTAATAAAGCCAGCCTCGAACATGCCAACAATGACCACACTGCTGGAGCAGGTAACACACTAAGATGAAAGGAACCTGGGTCCCAGGTTGAACAAGGGGAAAAAGCTACCTTTTCATGACGGACATCCACCTTACTGGAGTATTAAGTGAGAGAGAAATAAATTCCTTGTAGTCTCTTTGTTATAACAGCATAGCCTGTATCATAACATGAGA
>NW_006779881.1:720402-756512 GCF_000442215.2 Lipotes vexillifer | reverse complement strand
GAAAGAGTGCTGAGGCCTCTAATATAATTCTTGACTTGTCAGAAATGGCTAAGGAACTAGGAAAGACTGAGACAACAAACATCTATCTTTAATGATTATAGCTGAATGAGGCTAAGGCTGGCAGAGAGCAAGATACGCAATTACACAGCCTTGTCTCAAGAGAGATAGGGAAAGCCCCTTGAAAACTATAAACTACCTGGTTCTGAGAGCCTAGCTCATCCAGAGCCAGACAGCAGCTAGCAACCACCTGAATGTCTTCCTTGCACTCTGCCCTGCAAAGCTGTATCTACTGTCATCTTCAAAAGCTGACTCCAACAAGCTTCCAATGAAGACTTCATTGACTAACCCCATTTAGTCATTTTGTGTTAATTGTATCTGCAACAGGGAAAAATTATTTATAATCCCCCTCTATTTCCTGAAGAAGATGGATCTGTTAATTGAAAGGCCTGTTTTGCTAAACAGTAATTCATCAGGGGTGCAAGTTTGGAAGTAGAGCTGGGGTAAAATGCATTCCTCCCAATAACGAAAGGTTGAGGAATCTGCATAGGACTCTGGGAGGGGAAGTTAAGAGCAACAAGACTGGAGGCTGGGGAGTGGAGTGGAAAAAGATCCGTACTGGCAGAAGCAGAAAGCATTCTGAAAAAAGAGGTGTGTTGGGCTTCCCTGGTGGCGCAGTGGTTGAGAGTCCGCCTGCCGATGCAGGGGACACGGGTTCGTGCCCCGGTCCGGGAAGATCCCACATGCCGCGGAGCGGCTGGGCCCGTGAGCAATGGCCGCTGAGCCTGCGCGTCCAGAGCCTGTGCTCTGCAACGGGAGAGGCCGCGACAGTGAGAGGCCCGCGTACCGCTAAAAAAAAAATAAAAAAAGAAAACCCGAAAAAAAAAAAAAAAAAAAAAAAAAAAAAGGAGGTGTGTTGTAGGGTATTTTCAAGTGAATTACTGCAGTGTACAAGATGTACATCGTGTCTCCCCTTCAGTAAATTCTGCCTTGTTCCTTAAAACCCTGGTCTTAAGGGAATAAGGGGTGGGAGCTTGAATAAGAGGATGAGGGAAAAGCTGACATCTGGATTTTACTAGACCAAGGGAAGTGAGAGAGTCAGTGCCAGTAACGCAAAATTCTAGAATTTGAGACCACTTCCTTTAGTCATTAATTCTATAATTTTGAAACTATGTATATTGGATTGTCATAATCTGAGAGTTACCATTCACCCAATAATTACCGAGAGCCCATGACTAGAATAAAATTAATTATATTTCATAATTATAGTTAAATACATATTAATTATAATTAATGTAAGCTAGCAGTTATTAACTGCTTATGAGGATTTAGAAACGGAGAGCTTTCCTCTAGGTGAGGGTAAGGTAAATTTTAGGAAAGATTACATGGAAGAATTGTATCTGAGCTGGGTCTTGAAGAGTGGACAGGCATTGATCATGCAAAGGCTTTCGGAGGGACAGAATAGCATGAACAATCTGACCAAAGCCACACAATTTTTTTCAATAACTATTTACCAATATGCACTGTGTGCCAGTCACCGTGCTAGGTCCCAGGGATATGAAGATGAATTTGGCCTTGTAGACTTCTGTTAATATAGCCCACCATTTTTCTATTCATTCTGTTATTGGTTTGCCACAACTATCAGGTCTTTCTTGGCCACATTCCTGCATGGCCAGTTTTTCTCTCTTGAACCTATGCATGTATGATGCTTCTTTTGCTCCTTCAATGTACCACTTTCCATTTATCCTAGTGCACTTTAACCTGTTATTGATGACCATTTCTCTAATTTA
This sequence comes from Lipotes vexillifer, assembly GCF_000442215.2. Taxonomy (NCBI): domain Eukaryota; kingdom Metazoa; phylum Chordata; class Mammalia; order Artiodactyla; family Lipotidae; genus Lipotes; species Lipotes vexillifer. Next base: position 754,725 of record NW_006779881.1, on the reverse strand, counting down.
TTGAGGCCAATTGAATTTTGATCTTCTAACTTGACGTATCAATCTGCTTGGGGTCACGTGTAATATTTACAAAGACTTTCACTTTCTTTCCACTGTCCAGACCCACATGTCGGTACCCTTTTGTGCCAATATATAGAAGGTTGGAAGTAAGATAATAAAGAGGGCCCCTGAATCCCAGGTTACAAAAACCTAGTATATCTGTAACTGACCACAGTTTTCTCGACTGAAATTGCAGTGATGTCTTTTACACGACAGTCCTAACTTTATCAACAGATACTTGAGTACCTACCATATGTGGAAACAGTGATGCATGATGCATTGGCCCTTGTTCTTGAGATGCTTACAGTCTAGATGAGGAGGTGAAGAGACAAGCCATGTTCATGTTTGGCAGAAGACTTTTCTACCCCTCTTCCTAATAATGGATTAAGAGAAAAAAATTGAGAATGTGAGAACATAGGAAGGAATTCCCTTTTCCTCTGCCCTGGCCTCTGACTGGCTACCTTCAGAAGGAAGGAGTTTTTAATCTGATTGGTCAGAGCCCAGGACACTAACGAGTTCACATTTTACTGGTGGTTGGGTCACTTTGTGTTGAAAGGGCACATGGTCAGGAGTGTGCTTCTTGCTCCAGGTAGGACCAGCCCAGTTTCCATTTGACCCTCACTTGGTTGAGTAAAGCTGGTCTGCTCACAGATCTGATCATCTTCTCCCCTCTTTCCACAGGCATGCCTATGCATGACAGTCCCAAAATCTAGAGGGTGGAGGCGGAGCAGGGAATTTCGAAGCTTCACTTCAGCCTTACACATAAGCCATATGATTCAGTCTTTTGGCAGAGTTCTGTTCTAGAGCTTATTGGGTGCTAGCTCAGTTATGAATAAAATGATCCTTTGGTTTCTATTCCAATTTCTTTCTTTTATATAGTTCCCCTGGGAACCCTAAAGGGAGGAGAGACGATTAGCAGAGTAGGATTTGGCTATTTCTCATCCTTGAGTGTGGCAGACTATATTGTTGGTTATAGTTTTTCACAAATTTTTGTTGCCCTTGCCAGGAAAGGATAATACTTTGCTACCCTACTAATGTCAGACTGGGCCAGGTGAACTTGTTCTGATGGAGAAAATGTGAGCTCTAGCATGTAAAAGTTCCAGGCAGAAGCATTAAGAACCAGCGTGTGATTCACCGTGATCATTTTCCCCCTTCCACGAGACCAACATTATTCCAGAAAAAGGTTACACTATCGGCCTGGGTCCTGGCATGAAGACAACCTCAAATATGCCAAACTGACCTGTTATGGGCATGTACAGTATTTCAAGAAATAAAACTTTGTTGTTGTAAGCCACTTTGGAATCACTTGTTACCACAGCCTAACCTGGCTTATCCTGATACATTTCCCTTATTGCCATCTGTATCAAACACCAGTGTTTGTCCTCCCAACATCTATTCTCCCTTTATTCCTAAGAGAACCCCCATTTTGCCCAGGTGTTCACCTGACTCTACATGTGCTTGGTGGGATTCCTATTCCCAGCCACAAGGGGTAAATCATGATTACATTAAGCCACTCATGATGGCTTCTTACTCTCTGCTGGTGACTGGTTTAGATGTGGGAGAGTGTGAGAAGCCTGCTTGCAGTCTTCTGAGACAGGTTTTCCTTGATAATAAAGAGAGACACAGGGAAAGAAACAGTTTCTCTACTTCCATTGGACATTGTGTGTTTACATGTGTCAGCTGAAATTATGGCAGCCATTTTGTAACTATGAGGGGCACTGGCCTAAGGTAGTCAGAGTGAAAAGATGGAAAGAATTTGGGTCCCTGATAAATTTACTGAGCTGTTAAGTGAATAAACCTTAGAACTGACCTACCTGGATTTCTTGTTACAAGAGATAATACATTTTCCTTATTGTTTAAGACAGCTGAATCTGGAATGAAGAGGAAAAGAATGAGTTTAGCTCTAGGGACATTGAGGTGATGGCAGGACAGCATGTTTTTATATTGTTGAAGCTCAGGAGGCATCAGGGTTAAAATTGAATTTGGGGACTTCCCTGGCAGTCCAGTGGTAAGACTCTGTGCTTCCACTGCAGGGGGCGTGGGTTCGATCCCTGGTCAGGGGACTGAATTTGGGAGTCATCTATGGAGAAATATTATATAAGGTAATACATCTTAGAAAATAACCCAAATCTGGGGCAGTTACCTCTGTGTTTGATAATTTTGATAATAGAACAAAACATACCAACATAAATTTAGCTATGTCCTAACTGGATATGCAACTGTCCCAGGTTCTCACTTATCACCCATCCTAGAAAAGGGAGATCACAGCAGTGTTAGCAACCTTCTAGGGAGGGTGAGCAAAGACAGTGAAGAAGTGATCACAACATCTGGATCCCCAGATCCTGTTCTCCTCAAGCTTGGGTTTTGGGGATCTTGGCATCCATCTGCATATGAATTAAACGTTCTCGACTTATGAAGATGACTGTGAAAATGGACTGTAAGCAACTTCTAAATTTAGTGACTCTTATATACAAATTATCGTTCTAGACAGCTATGGTTCTGATCATCTTATAGACATCCTATGTATTATGATCCTGCAGAAGCAAGTAGAAAGCATCAGGGTGTACAAAATATATACCATAGGACATCAAGGAAATGGTCAAGGTACAAGATAGAGACTCTAGTGCCCAAGTCGATCTGTAGTTAGAAGATAGTTTTGAAAGTTACTAAGTCATAGGTTACTGTTACTTTAAGAAAATACACTCATGGGGGGCAGGTATTTTGCAACACAAAAAGATTTACTTAACATTGCTTGAAAAATAATTAATTTTTGAAATTCCATTTAGACAGAATTTTTCCAATGGCACATCAAGTGGGTAAAGGCACACACCTGCAAAATATATATGGTGAAGCCTATACCTTACCTGAGATATCTTACCCCATTTCTAAATTATTGTTTGGCCTGCTTTGAAATTCCTCTTGCCCCGCTAAGCCAAAAAAAAAAAAAGACAAATATTTTAATGAGCCAGAAGAGCAAATGCAATCTCCAAAGATGGCTAACTTCAGTCTTTCAGTTATTTAGAGAGGAAAGTCTGGATTCAAACATAGTTGTTTGCTGGCAGAATTTGCGATTGGCTAGGACCAGGGACAGTGTTTAAAGATGACTCAGTTGTATGGGCTGGGGGGATGGGGGAAGACCAGCTGGTGGTCCTTCTAACTAAAAGGAGTCCATTTTCGTCACATTGAGGTTGTGCAGGCCCAGAACCGCTGAATGCTGGGAGGGGGTGTCCAGTGAAAGAAAACCGGAGACCCTGAGAAACGCACCTTCAAATTATCTGAACCCTCAATCCCCACCCCAGCTCCAGGCCAGGATTTGGGCAGAGCATTCCAAGGCCAGGGTCCACCTGGAGGCCTAGCTGTGTGACCTTCGCCAGGCCCCCGGAGTCTCCTTTGGGACGTCCCCGAGGCCCTGCCCCAGGCTCTGTAGGGGGCCGCCGATGCTCCCAGCCCCCGGGTGCTCGGGATGGCCTTTGGGAAGCATCCCGCTGCCCGCTGCGGACCACTATTCCATCAGCCCGGACGCCCTCTCGGCTTCACTGGGTCGCCGCCCTAGCCCCTCCCGCTCCGGCCGCCCCACCCCGGCCGGCAGCGCCACGCCCGCCGGGGTCCAGCGCGGGGCAGGGATGCCCTCCCTCAGCCCCCCCGCGGCCCTCCTCGCTCGGGGCTTCCCGGGGCCGCTAACCCCAACCGGGTCCCTTCTCCCGGCCGCAGAAAGCTTGGGCCCCGCCGCGGCCGCCTCTGCAGCTGGCCCAGCGGCCGGCCCGCGCCCGCCGCCGCGCGCTGATTGGCTGGCCGGGATCGGCGGCGACGCTGAGTGGCCGGGCAGATTCGCTGGGTCAGGGCTGCAGAGGCGCCTGGCGCACCGGCGGGAGCGGAGACGCGGCGCGCGCTCGCCCGGGACGCCGGCCGCCCGCCAGCCAGAACGAGCGGCCCGGGGCGCCGAGGGGGCCCGCGCCCCGCTGGGCGCTGCAGCCCTGGCCGCCATGTGCTCCCAGCTCTGGTTCCTGACGGACCGGCGCATCCGCGAGGACTACCCTCAGGTGCAGATCTTGCGCGCCCTCCGGCAGCGCTGCTCCGAGCAGGACGTGCGCTTCCGGGCGGTGCTCATGGACCAGATCGCCGTCACCATCGTCGGCGGCAACCTCGGTGAGCTAGGCGGGCCCGGGAGGGCAGGGAGACGCTCCGGTATCTCGGGGAACCACGGCCCCCCCCCCCCAGGCCAAATCTCCTTCCGGGCCTCCAAACCTGCCGCTCTCCCCTGAGAGACCTCTTTGGGTTAGAGAAAGCCCCTAACCTTGAGAGCTTCTTTGACCACCAGCATCTGCCCTGAGGCCAAGATCTGAGAACAGGATTTAATTCACTTAGGAGACTTAGTTTGGAAGGAACTCAAATTCACCTGAAGCCTCCTGGAGGTACGAAGAAAATCAAGCTAACCCCAAATTAGCCAATTGTGCTCGCATTGATACGCTGTCAGTTTAGATTTATAGAAGCCCACACTAAATTTACAAAATTGCCATTAGGATGAATGTTTTTAAAAGTTTTCCAAGAGTGTCCAAGCATCATTAATGCACTACATAGAATATTATTCCCAAGCTAGGAACCTGCAGATGGGGAGAAATCTGAGAAAGATTGAAGTCACCTCTTCAGGGTAAAGTGGGAGAGAAGACCTTTGATGGGTTTTCTTTAAACTCATCCTCCTCCCTGAAAGTACTGAATTCCGATTCCAGAAAAGCCAAGATTTCAGGTACAGACCATTCTGGCCTCACCGATTTCTCCACTGCTGTGTCGAAGAGATTTTTTTTGGGTAAGACATGGTTATCATCTGTGACCGTGACCTCAAGAGGTTACGTATGTTTTTAGATATTCTTAATTATCCTAACACAGACAGTCTCTGACTTAGGAATCCTGGCTTAGGAACCTCCCCCTGGCCTGCAGTTTTGAGTCTTTCCAGCCTCCAGTCTGGAGGTATCCAGTCACTTCAGGGGGGTCCAGGACTCAAGGGGCTTTGGGCCCAGTGAGAGTGCTTCTTGGAATACCATTCATATTATTTCAATCATGCCTGGTTAAATTAACTCATAATTTGTTACTTTTCTTTGGCAGGGGAATGGGGTTCCAAATTCTGAACAGGCTCTTTAGGAATGAGATTTTGAATATGACCTGTTTCTAAGTAGAACATATCTGTCCCGGATGTTTCATCTATAAATTTAAATAAACCCTTCATAAGTAATATCAGATTGTATAGTCTGTTGGAGAAATATACTACAGACATCAGGTATCATACACTTAGTCTAAAACAATGGCTGTCAGCCATAAAGGGCACCATCTCTCTAGTCTTGATTTGCTAAAACTCTCAGTTAGTTAATATAGAACTAATTCTTGGACAGAGAATCAGTAGAATTGGATTCTTATTACAACTTTGCTGCTAATGAGTATCTTGGCTTTGCCTTGGCCAAGTCACTTTATGTCTTTGAATCTCAGGTTTCTCATTTATAAAACTAAGGGTTAGGGTTCCTCCAGCTCTAAAATTCTGCATCAGTACCATACTTAAATGGAATAATCTGTTATATTTTACTGATCTAAATCTAGTATATACATCTTTCCACACCAAGAGTTTGCTCTTTATTTATTTGTTTTACAGCCTATAAAGATGCCTTTATTGAGATACAGGCACATCATTCCACATCATGTTCCTTTTTGTAGACCCATCATGCATTCTGTGAAGGAGAAGAGAAATGCTGTTTGTTTTGTATCTAAAACCCCATGTTAAAGAATCAGTCATAGGAAAAGAGAAAATTAAATTCTAATGCTGCAGGAAACATTTCACCCCTTTCGTTTAGTGTCTTAAAATTTTTTCTGGAATTCATGTGTGAATGTATCTCAATCTATTCAGAAACAAGGAGTTACTTCTTTTTAAACTACATAGTTATTTACCTAGTCGATGGAGAAACTGAAGACAGGGATTTTTTGAAGGCGTTTTCATTGTTTTGCTAATTCAGAGATTGCCCCACACAAATCACAACACATAAAACAAACCTATTAGATCACTGTTTCTGCTGTCCAAAGCAGTCAAAAGATTTATTTGGTGTGTGGGGGGCATTAATTAAACACAAGGAAGTGAATTCCATGAGAAGACTGAGCTCGTTTGCTTTGTTCAGGGCTGTAACAGTGTCTAAATAGTGCCTCACACCTTAATAGGCACTGAAGAAATACTTTTGAATGAATAAAGATATGCAGTCTACTTCCCAGTTTCTTCTAGAGTCAACTGTAGAAAACTGTTGGTAATTTGCTGAGCCAAAGTATTCCTCCGAAATAAACTCTAGAACTTACTAGCTTCGAAATAGAGAAAGAGTTACAATGACATCGATGCTATTTCCCATTTGAGAATTATTGTGAGAGCTGGGAAGGAGTTTGGGATCACCCATTCTGACCCCTTCATTTTACAAATGAAAAACCTGGTGCTCAGAAAAACCAAGTGACTTGCTCAGTGCCATCCAGCTGATTGGCAGCAAACTGACGTTTAAAAACCTGGTCTCCTAATTCCCAACCAGTGATAATGGAATAAGTATGCCTTAGGACATCAGATGTGGAACTGAACTGAATTATATTAAATTGAGGCTAGACAGTGACATTGCAAAGTAATGTGATAGTTTAGGAAGTTAAGGTACCACCTTTACTCAGGCTCCTTTCTGTTCTTTCTTGAGATTCGTGTGGGAGTAGATGAAGGGGTCAGTTTGGGGCAGGCATGGGCAGTGACTCTACCAGGTTCTTAAATTCATTGCCAGTCTTCCCTCCATGGAGGCTAGTGGGAACTCAAATACAGAGATGAGAATTTCAGGTTATATCTGAAACCTCAGACAAGAGGTTAAAAGTTGGGGATTTAAAGACTGCAGTTATTTTAAACTAGATAATACAAGTAAGCTGAAGAAGCTGTGCAAATGTAAGGTTTTATGGTTATTCTTTTTAACCCAGTGGTCTGCCCTACCCAGCATAGATTTGGGTGGGGGAGACTACTGGAAGTCATCCTTCAGATGACTGAAGCAATCCTGCAGAAAACACTTTCCCTTCACCTTCCTGCTGGATGTAGCATTATGAGAATCCTATCCATTGCCATTTCCTTCTTAGAAATCACAAGTTCTTCATTCATTCAACACATATTTGCTAATTTTTCTCAATCCTGAGGATAAGGTGGTGGTGAATGTGGCACCAAAATGCACATAGTCATATTCAAAGCAAAATTCGTGGAGTGTTTATCATGTGCCAGGCATAGGTCTAGGTTCTTTTTACACATTAATCTGATAAACGTCAGTCAGGGTGTCTGGGCACATAGTGCTGGCTGGCAGTTGGGACCAACACTCAGTAATTCTGGGCTCAGCACTTTCTGTTTCCTCTCTTCTACTCCACCCTATGCTTCAGCCTATACTGACCTCCCTGCCCCTTGCACTGAAATTGCCTCTGCCTGAGATGCCTTTCTGGTCCAGCTCCCTCCCCCATGGGGAACTTTTATTCACCCTGCATATCCAGCTCAAGTCACTCTTCTCTATACAGTCTGTCTTGACTCCTTACCCAGCCCCCAGGAATGTCTCTCTGCCATCTGCTGCCGAATAACATTGTGCAGACCTTCTAAGATAGCATTCATCATGTTTTATTGTAATTTATCTATTTACAAAGTTTATCTTCTCTCACCCCGTAAATGACTGGGTATTCCTCAAATATATGCTCTGGAACAGGTACATAGTAGGCCTTCAGTTGATGTTTGTTGGATGACTGAGTGGAGTGCCTTAAAGGCTAATTCAGGTATGTGAGATGTACTGTAATTAGCTGCTGTGTCTGGGAGATCATGATTGGACGCATAACTGTTTTTGTGACAAGAACATTTACTTATTTGAGGGCAGAGTCACTGGTGCAGATCAAGTTTTTTGACCACCCAAGGTCTTTACAATTAACTGTCTCAAGAAAAAAGTATAGTCCCAAACTCAGGGACAGATACCAAGACAGAAGAAATGAACCTGCCCTGGAAATGAGGATGTGTTACAGTTCGGCTTCTAGGAGCAGGGTGATTCAGCATTCTTCACTTACTTTCAGAGCTAAAACCTTGGTGGCCATATGGCAGTTTCTAGGTCAGGTTCTTTACGTTAAGGTGTTCTGGACTACTTTCACTTGATTCTTTGTAGTGACTAGGTGAGTAATATTTAAAAGGTTTGGGTAGGGGGAAATCCTAAGTAAACTTGAATGAGGAAATGGTCTTATCGCAGCCTTCCAAAAGACAATGGGGGCCTCACAGAGAAAGGATGGACTCCCATTACTGTGCAAGAAGACACTAGCAGAAAAGGGTACCATGCTCACCTTTGTGCACAAAGGTTGATCTTTAACCTCAGTCCCTGCTAAAGGCCTGTGCCTGACACCCTGTAATCCAATGAAACCACCATCCAGCTCTAGTGGAAAGGTCAGTAGGTGGAAGCACCGACCATGTAATGTTTCCAAACTGATGTGAGTGCTGAATGGATACGATTTACCCCATGGGTCCACATTTATAACTGTGGGCTGACCTCAAGGGCTGAGGATGGGTTGAAGTGTTGATGTTTCTAACAGCTGTTTTTAGGGACAGCTCATGAACTGTGTTGGAAAACGTTCTAGAACCAATAGATTGGGATCCTTAGTGGATCTCAAAGCCCTGCTTTATAGGTTTCTGAACCACCTGTTGTTGCTACCATACACCTCCACCAAATTTGTTAGGCTTTCCTGGTGGAAGGGACACAGCCATCATCAGAGAGGTCCATGTCGTCTCCATCCATCCACACCTCCTTGTCATTCCCCTTATTAGCAGAGAGTCCATGGACATCCAGGTACATCACTGCTAGCCTCACATCACTCCACCCACTCCTCCAGTAGGTAGGTGGGTCACCTTACCCACTTCCTGGAGAGACTTCACCTTATTAGGGCTTTATGCTATTTTAATACAAAACTACAACAAGATCTGAAATTCTCAATCTAGTTCTACTTGTTCCTTCACTATTAAAAAGTAATTCAAGGGGCTTCCCTGGTGGCGCAGTGGTTGAGAATCTGCCTGCCAATGCAGGGGACACGGGTTCGAGCCCTGGTCTGGGAAGATCCCGCATGCCACGGAGCAACTAGGCCTGTGAGCCACAACTACTGAGCCTGCGCATCTGGAGCTTGTGCTCTGCAACAAGAGAGGCCGAGATAGAGGCCCTGTGCACCGCGATGAAGAGTGGCCCCCACTTGTCACAACTAGAGAAAGCCCTCACGCAGAAACGAAGACCCAACACAGCCAAAAATAAATAAATATTAAAAAAAAATAATAATTCAAGACTCCTGTTATGAGGAAGTGATACATTTAAGTTACTTTGCATTGTGGAATGAACAGGAATAATGGTTCTTCATTCCTGTAACTCTGTTATTAATACTTAAATATCTTTTATGTGTCAGTTAATCTTCACAACAATCCTATTCATTCCTTTACTTCATTCCACAAATATCAATTGGGGGCCCACTCTGTGCCAGGCCAGGCACTGTGCTAGGTGCTGGAGATATAACAGAGAGTAAGAACAGACACAGTCTCCCTCATTATAATGATTTCATTCATTCATTTGCTCAACAATATCTGTTGACTGCCTACTATGTGAGGGGTGTTGATCTAGGCACCAGAACAAAACAGGCAGAAATCCCTGCCTCTGAAGGAGATTACCTTCTAGATGGGGAGATAGAATACAAACAAGATAAAACACATCAGTATTTGGTGAAAAGAGCTAAGGAGGAAAAAAGTAAGGAAGGGAAAAGGAGGAAAAAGTAGCACATTTCTGGGGGCAGAAAAAGGGATTGTAATTTTAGATAGGGTGGCTGGAGTGGTCCTCACCCAGAACATGATGTTTAAGTAAAGACCTGAAGGAGATGAGGATGCAAGCTGTTTGGATATCTGGGAGTAGAGTGGTTCAGGCAAGAGGGAACGACAAAGAAACCAGTGTGGCCAAAGCAGAGAGTTAATGAGCATTAGTAGAGGTGGTCAGAGAGGTGGGGTGGGGGGAGCCAATATATAGGGCCTTGTGGGTCATGGAAGGACATTGTATTTTACTCTGGAATGAGCTGGGAATCACTGAAGAGTTTTGAACAGAGGGGTGACATGACCTGCCCTATGTTCACAGGGTCATACTGGCCACAGTGTTGAGAATAGACTGATGACAGCAAGGGCAGAAGCAGAGAGATGGCTTAGGAGTTTCTTGCTGCAGTTCAGGTGACAGATGATGGATGATGGTTGTTGGACTAGAATGATTTCAGGGGAGGAGGTGAAAAGTGACTGGATTTTTGGATATATTTTGAAGACACAGTTGTCAGAATGTGCCTACTGGATCAGACATTGGATGTGTAGACATTGGACTGATCAAGGAGGACTCCAAAGTTTGTCCTGAGAAGCTGCAAGAATAAAGTTTGCCATTTACTCATATGGAAAGTGTGTGAGAGGAGTAGGTTTGGTCAGGTGATGAGGATCAGATCTCAGTCTAAGGTACCCATTAAACATCCAAATGGAAATGGCAAGTAGGCAGTTGATCATATCAACTTGGGATTCAGGGGAAAGCCCTGGCCTGAAGATATCAAAAGTAGTAGCATCTCCATACACCTATCACGGGAGTGACTGTCGACAGAAAAGAGGTCCAAGGACTGTGCTCTGGGGCACTGCACTGTTTAGTGGTTGGGGAGAGGGGGAGGAACCGGCAAAGAATCCTAAGTAAAAGAAATAAACCCTGGAGAGTGGCATCCTGGAAGCTGAGTGGAGAATGCGTTTAAAGAAGGAAGACATGATGAGACTGTTTCATCTATTGCTGGTAAATCAAGTTAAGATGAGGACTGAGAACTGAACGTTGGATGTAGAATGTGGACTTAGCATTAGTGACTCTGATAAGAGCAGTTTCAATGAAGTGCTAGAAAACAGGGAATATACACACTGTCTTAAGAGTTTTGTTATAAAGGGAAGGTGAAAAATGGATTGATAACTTGCTACGGACTGAATTGTATTCTCCCAAAATTCATACATTGAAGCCCTAACCCCCAATGTGATGGTATTTGGCGGTGGGCCTTTGGAAGGTCATTAGGTTTAGATGAGGTCATGAGGGTGGTACCCTCATGAATGGTATTAGTGCCTTTATAAGAAGAGATGAGAGAACTTGACACCCCTCTCTCCCTCTCTCCCTCTCCCTCTCCCTCCCTCTCCTTTCCATGTGAGGCTACAAGAAGGCCACTGTCTGCAAGCCAGGACCAGAACCCAATAATGCTGGCACCCCGATATCAGACTTCTAGTCCCCATAACTGTGAGAAATAAATGTCTGTTGTTTAAGCCACCAAACCTATAGTATTTTGTAATAGCAGCCTGAGCTAAGATATTGCTCAAAGATGGAATTGAGAGGATTTTCTTAAAGAAGGGAGAAATAACAGAATATTGTATGCTGGTGTGAATGATCCAATAGAGAGAGAGAAATTGGTGATGTAGGAGAGAGAGGTGACTTGCTGGAGCAGTGCCTTACGTGACTGAGAGGGATTGGGATCTAGTGCCTATTTCGAGGAGTTGACCTAAGCCAGGAACAAGGACACTTCAGCCATTATAATAGAGAAGGTCACCTATTGGCACAGGTGCAGGTGGGTAGATGTGATAGTGGGAAGTTATAGAGAAGTTCTTTTCTGATTGCTTCAGTTTTTCTCCCTGAAATAGGAAGAGTGAGAATGAGGAGGAGGGAGGAAGAAGTGATCTGAAGCAAGAAAACAAAGTGTGCAATAGTTGTCCGGTGTTGAGGGAGAGTGAATGGACTAGGGAAACAATGCTTAGCAGACAGCAATAAGGATGCCCTTGAGATCAGTCAGCAGGTTTGTGTATTTTTTCTTCAGACATGCTCCATTGCACAGGAGGGCACATGAAGTAGGCAGAGTTGGATCAGTCTAACTGGGGTTGTGGTTTAGCCAAGCAAGAAATGGGTGCAAGGATTTGTGGATATATGTTGTGGTGCTTGACTATGGAAATGAAATAGGGTATGAAGGGGGCGAGGGACAGTGAAAAGATGGGGGATCCATGTGTGGTAGTTCCAGGTGGTGTCAAAGTGTGGCTGGAGTTGGCGTACTATAGAGTGAGCTGGAAAGATAGGAGACGGTGTTTGGAGATGGGAGTTATGATCACTGCCTAAAGTCTAGAATGTAACTGGTACTGGTGGCTGGGTTGGGCTGGTGGACAAGATCCTTGGAGGAAAGGAGGTCAAGAAACAGAGAGGTCCTGGGAATTGGAAGAATTCTTCATGGGGATATTGAAATCACCAATATCTGTGACAGCACAGGCGAGTCAGTGAGTCTGGAGCTAAAGCTTCAAGGACAGGGGAGTGACTGGGGTCTTTAGATGACCTGCACAAGCGGGGAGATGTGTGGTGTTGTCAGATGAGAGTCAAGTTGGGTGTTTTAGGAGGAGAGAAGGATGCTGGTCAAGCTGCAATGAGAAGCTAGGAAGGAGCACGTCTCTCCTACCTCTGGGCCCAGTAACCCCAGGTGAGAGGGAGAGAAAACCCGCCACAGCTTGGGAGGGCTGGTGGGGAAGCAGTGTCGCTGGGGAGAGTCAGGGTTCAGTTAGACTCAGAAAAAGAAGGGGAAGGGAACAGTTGCTGAAAAGTTCAAGGATAGGAGATTTGCTGCCCATTGAGTCCCATTGATTGAGTCCCCGAGGGCACCGGGGAGATAGGCAGGAGTGGAAGGTGGGAGTAGAAAAGGCAGTGTCAGGGACTTCCCTGGTGGTCCAGTAGTTAAGAATCTGCCTTCTAATGCAGGGGACGTAGGTTCAATCCTTGGTCAGGGAACTAAGATCCCACACGCCTTGGGGCAACTAAGCAAGTGCACTGCAATGAAGTGAAGATCCAACGCAGCCAAAATGTTAAAAAAAAAAGAAAGAAAGAAAAGGCAATGTCAGAGCCAGGTGGGGTTCAGAGTCCAGGGAAGTGACATGGCCTTGGAGACTGGAATCTTGAGAGCCTGATAGGAAAGGAGAAAAGGCCTGATGAGATTTGTCTTCGTGGCTGCAAGGAAGCATTATGTTGGTGAGGTGTGGGAGAGAGGAAGGTTTTCAAGTTCTTCCATTTTACAGAAGAGGAAATTGAGACCCAGGGACAGTTTTTGTGTCTTGCCAAGCTGTTAAATGACGGTACAGAATTAAGTCAAGTCTCTGACTTGGAGGCCAGGACTTTATCTACTGTGCCATAATTGCCTTTCATCTCATGTGTCCTCAACTTCTTGAAAGGCCTTTGCAAATACGTTTGCCCTGAGCTGTCGCAGAACTCAGTGCTTATGTGTTGCCATGCCTTTACCATCGACTTGTTTCTGAAGACATTATGCATTTATTAGTTTTACACATTTCTTGAGCCCAGAAGCTCTACGAGTCACCATCTCCTCTCTGAAACTTTCCTTGATTCTCAGAAATAATCACCTAACTGTTCCCTCCTCCTTCGCTGTCACTGTACCCTGATATATATGCCTGCTAGAGCAGTTCTCACGTTGCGTTAGAACCTCCCCACCCCCTGCCCAAACCAGACTGATAACTCTTCTTAATACCAGGTGCTCTGCATAGAGCATCAGTGACATTAGTTACAGTTGTCTGTTTTCTTTCTTCTTAAATTCCAGGGATATTGTTTGTTACACTCACACCTCAACCCCTATGCCCAGCCTTTTAGACGGTGCCTGTCAGAGGCCCTCCCATATCCCTTTTGCTCTTACCATTTGATGGCATTGTGTCCGTCCTCCCCTCTTGCCCTACACTGCCGCCACCACCAGTCTAACCATCAGCACCTGAATCTCTGCCTGAGGGCTTTCTCTGGTCACAGGAGCTCACTTTGCCCACACATGCATGGCAAGCCGGAAGGACCAGGGAATTAATACCACACCCCTCGATCAGCTCTCAACCAAAGACAGGGTTGGTATATAAATATTATAAATTGCTAGCTTCCTCGCCCCTTGGGTGGGGTAACCAAGGAGTGTGCACTAAACCGTTTCTTATTGCCCTGGGTGCCAAGGTGATCACTCACTTCATGACACACCTTTTATTTGCAGCGTTGTCTTCTCTACTTCCCCCTCCAGTGTTTCCTGAAATTACCACCGTGATAATAGACCTCTGGCACTTCAGTCCTTATCTCCAGGAGTCCTTCTGGGGAAACCCAAACTAACACTGGGCTTGGCCCAAAGTAGGTGCTCAATAAATCTTCACTGAATGAATTCATGAAAGAATAAATGTGTGTTGAGTGACTGAATGAATTAAAATTATGTTGATATATTTCTCTGTAAGGAGACGATAAGCTCCTGGTATGCAGAGATCACCTGGCTCATCTTTGTATTCCTGCTTCAGAGTATGTCTGATTCATCTCAACAGTTCAGTGAAGGTTGAATTGAATTAAATGACCTCAAATTAGCAGTTGGTGGAAAGAGAAAGTGGCCACACAATGACTGTGGGTCTTAATGAGGTAGAGGTGAGATTTCTTTGGGCATTGTAACAAAGACCTTTAAAAGGGAAAGATGAGTGGCATAGCATCTACTCGGTAAGAATAAAAGTAACTTCCTTATGAGAAAATGCTGTGGGGTAGGGTAGAAAGAGACCAGAGAAAAACTGGAGCGTGATTGAGATGAGCCAGATCATGTTTGGGATGACACATCTCCCTCCTAACACAGCACAGTAATGTGCAGCACTTAATGGATTATTATCCACTTATGTTATTTATAGTGTTGATTCATTTTTAACAACTCTCAGAGCTTCACTACCAGCCACGGTTACATGATCCTGCTCAAATGTCGTGGTCCTAAAAGCTGCCGTAAGTGAGGTCCTTGCTTGCTCTCCTGCTACAGTGTCCTGCTGTTTTCTTATTTCTGCCACTTGCTTTGTACATGAAGGGTTTTTGTGTTTTTTTTTTTCCTAGCGTACAAGAAGCCAGTTTAGTTTTGAAGCTTGCTTTTTAGTTGTGAAGCCAGGGATGCATATGTGTATACATGAATGAGTGTTGTGTGCCCACTGGTCTGGACCCACTGTGCATCAGTTCTGTGTAAATGCAAAGACTTTGACAGTCAGATCTAGTGCAGGGATGCATATACAAGATGTCTTCTTTTTTTAATTGAAGCGTAGTTGATTTACAGTGTTGTGCTAATTTCTGCTGTACGGCAAAGTGACTCAGTTATACACATATATACATTCTTTTCTTATATTCTTTTTCCATTATGGTTTATCCCAGGATACTGGATACAGTTCCCTGTGCTATATAGTAGGGCCTTGTTGTTTATTTACTCTAAATGTAATAGTCTGCATCTGCTGACCCCAAACTCCCATTCCATCCCTCTCCCTCCCTCCCTCCCCCTTGGCAACCACAAGTCTGTTCTCTATGTTGTTTTGTTTTTTTTTAACAAGATGTCTTTAATTTAAATGCAATAATACATATGAATGTTCTTGGCAAAGTTCCTCAAACACAATAGATGCTCAGTAAAAATGTTAGGCAAATTCAGATCTGGATGACTGCACCTTTTATTTTCCATGCCTCTTCCCTGTATTGGTATGAATGATTGAGAATGGCTTTTAATTCTACTTTCCAATAATCACTTGTTTATTTCTAAAGCTATTTCTCTGTATTATTAGCGCATTTCTTTGCTGTTGTACATATAAATGCAAAAGTCTAGTTTTGTAGAATTAATTTAATCCAATATATAGATTAGACAAAAAAAACAGGCTCAGTTCTTTGGAAAAGTTACCCATTTTTCTATCTTGTTTTTAATACATTAAAATATTTCCAAATATAAATAATAGAGTCAAAAACATAATTACCCATAAAAGTATATTATTCTTTTTAGAAGTAATATGGAGAAAATATTGTGGTTTCAAAAAGTTGATTTAGACTAGGTTGGCTATTGGCCATTATACTAACTAGTTTGGGGACTGATCTTTTTCACGATCTTATTGACCTGTTTGGGGACATAGTGATCATTTTAGTTTTTAAAAAAAGTGGTTTGAGGCTAAATAGTAAATCTCAATCCCAGTCTAGCAATCTGGGAGATCCCCAAATATCGCAGAAGTAACTCAGCTCCTTTCCCCCCACCTTGCTTCCCAGGTCAAGGTGATGCCTGAGGGCACTAGGGCACTTAATCGCATGAAATCCCTTGTTATTGAGGGCACAAGCCCCTGATTGTTCAGGGCTTTCCTTCCATTGCTGGCAGCCAAGCAGAGCCCTGCCCTCCTTGAGGTCCTGCATCAGCACTTCATTCCCTTGGTTTAAGGCCCATAGATTGCAGTGGGAACATTAAGGATCCCAGGAAAGGTGACACATTAAGCTCCATCCTTTCCCAAGAGGAGATATTAATGGGGAGAGGGAGAGAGATTACTAAGTGGTTGAAGGCTTCAGAATTCACTGACAGGTTTGCCAAGTGCCAGCCTTAAACCAAGCTGTGCTTGGCCGTGGTTCTGTGGAATTGCTGTTCCTGCTAAAGGATGCCACGGTGAGCAGCAGACTCTTGTCTCCTACTTCTAGAAATGGTGATTTAGACAAGGTGCAAACAGCAAAGAAAATGGGCATGAACATGGGACAAGTGACTTTGCCCCTTAGCAAGGATGCTGGAGCTGGGTCAATGGGCAGAGAAGTAACTGGTTGTGCATATGTTTTCCCTAAACACATCATGTCCTTCTCTGCACAGAGCTGGATGGCCAGCACAGTCAGAGACCAGACCTGTCTAACTGCTTGGGAGAGCCTTTTCAGCTCCACGTTAACCCATTCCATTCTTCATTTATTAAAGGCTTCAGTTCGAATGAGCCAGGCCCAAAGATTTACCTTTGGAGAAGAGAGGTGAAATCCTGGTGAGACTTCCTAGGTGTACGTGAATCTGCTTATCGAGGCTGAGCTGTCTCTCTCCACTTTTGGTTGGTATTTCCAGAAATGACTGAATTCTTTTCTTCCCATTTAGAAGTTTTACCGTTTGTCTGTGGTCTCATATTGAGATTTAAAACCCAGACATTTCTGCTGCTTCTCATCTCTCTAGGTCACTTTTCTGTTGCAAAGCCATTTTTTCTCATCAGGTGGTACAAATCTCCATACAGTGTCCTACCTTGCTCAGTAGAGTGTCTGTGCAATAATAATGCCAGTGCCTTGCACATCTATAGCGTTTTGTAGTTCTCAAAGCATTTTTGCATATATTATCTCATTATGTAATGTTGTTCTGGGCTGTTGCTTTTCCCCTCAGTGATCTGTATTTTACTTGCCATTTTCACCTACTTGAATACTTTTCTTTCCTCTCCTACCAGTTTTGAGGATATTATTCAGGGTTTGCTCCTTTCCCCCTTTCATATTATTATCCCCAGGGGCTCTAAGTGGCAAAGGAAAAAGCAGGTATAAATGATACTGTTTTCTGATGGCAAAGTAAAGATAACCTGAATGCTCTTTACAAATCATCCCTGAGAATTATATTCCATTTCCTTGGGTTCACACTATCAGCAGAAGTACTAAAAACAATTTAACTTAATGATTGTGCTTGCTCTCTTTTTTTTAAATTGGTGAAACATCTAGAATGAGAGGAAACTGTGCAAGTTAGATCCATGTAGTAGTTTTGCGGTTTTGGTTTTTCTGTTTGATTGCTTTTGTGTTGTTTTGCTTAGAGTTTTTATATTGATATTATTCATCCCACAATAGAGGAATAGTACCTTTTGTTTTCTTGGAGTTATATGGTTGTACGCTTTTATCACTTATGAAAGCAAAGGTGCTTTAGGTTAAAGCCTAAAAGATGGTTCTCAAACTGTGTTTAAAATGTTTTCTGTAGAGCATTTTAGAGACTCCTTTAAGGTTCACTAAGGCAGACCAATTAGTTCCCTGAACTCACTTCTCATTGCCCTATCCAGTCTATTTCCTGTCTCCATCATTCCATCCCCAGATGCTGGGTGCACCGGAGATGCCTACATAACTACTTAAGAGTAATGCAAACCATAGGATATCAGGGTTGAAAGAGATCAAGCAGGTTGCTGTGAGCTTATCTAACTTTTGCATTCCTTCTGTACCATCCTTGGATGACCAATGAGCCTCACTCAGCCCATTCCATCCTAAGGCGGAGGAAGAGTATCCCTTTTGTTGAGCCCAAATCTATCTCCATGTAGCTTCTGTATAATTAAACAAACATCGAGTGCCTGTCATGCAGCAGATACTGTTCTAGGCGCTGGGGATACAGAAGTGAACAGTCAGACAGAATAATGCTCTTTTGGATAGCTCCTCAGCTGTACCTCCTGAGGTCATAGAAGACAAGCCAAATAATTCTTCTGCATGGAGCCGCACAGATAATTGAAGACTGCACTCCTGTTCTTCTGAGTCTACACTACAAGCTAATACTACCAGTTCATCCAGTATCATACAGGTTTAAAGTCCTTTGGCTATATAGACCAATTGTTTTGTGATGCATTCTAGTTTTTCTTAATATTGCATTGATTTTTAGTATATTGATTTTTTTTTAAGTTTGTTGTTATCAAGGTAATACACAGTTGGAGATATTTTGGAAAATACTGATAAGTATAAATAGAAAATCATCTATAATCCCATTACCCACTGTTAAAATGTCGGTATATTTCCTTCTAGCATTTTCTAACTTGTACTGATAATTTTGTATCCTGTTTTTTTTTACCTAACGTTGACATTTTTACATTCATTATATGACTTTTAAAGATGGAGTCATAAGAGTGGTAAAGATACCGTAAGTGACCTTTACTGCATTCCTTGTCATTAAGTCTCCAGCCTCCTAAGCCACTACATTTTGAGTAATACTGGTCCTACATGGAAGGAGGGTGCTGGGCTGCATTATCTCCTGTGGATTCTTCTAACTTGGATTATTCTTGATATGCTGCTCTTCTCCCCCCCGGCCCCACCCTGTTCATTCTTTTGTGTTTCCTCAATGTCGTGCTCTGCCCATTTGTCTGGAGTATAGGGTGGACGGTAGCTTCTCATTACAACAGGATATCCAAGTGCCATTTTCAAGGCTATCTTCCTGCTAGGTTCAGTCTTGAGGAGTCTGTTGGAACCAGTGCTTCTGGGGGGACTAGATGATGGCCAGCCCAGAGCTCATTTCTTCCTTTGATTGCAGGCCTGCAGCTGAACCAGAAGGCGCTCACCACTTTCCCAGACGTGGTGCTTGTCCGGGTGCCCACACCCTCAGTGCAGTCGGACAGTGATATCACCGTCCTGCGACACCTGGAGAAGTTGGGCTGCCGCTTAGTCAACCGCCCACAGAGCATTCTAAACTGCATCAACAAATTCTGGACGTTCCAGGAGCTGGCTGGACATGGGGTCCCCATGCCGGACACCTTCTCCTACGGTGAGTGTCCTTAAAATAGGATTGAAACTTGTCTTTCCAAATAGCCTGCATCCCTGTGTTCTCTCTCCCCAGAAGGCCTCTGGTATCTCTTGTTGGTTTTCAAGGCGAATCTGTTCATCTTAGATGATTCAACATCTTGAGTCTTTATCATAGTCATTCCCTCTGTCTGAAATGTCTTTGCTTCTTTCTCTCTGGCATTCATTCATTAAATATATAGCTGGTACACACTGTGTGCCAACTACCACAATAGGCTCTAGGCTCTAGCAATAAGTAAGAGAGTCCTACCCTCAGGGCATTCCCAGTTCATCAGAGGAAGTTTCAGTGCAGTGCCAGGATAAGAGTTAGCACAAGGTGGTATGGGAATACACAGGAGAGCTCCTAATTTAGTTTAGTAGGTGATGAAGAAAGAAGGCTTCCCAAAAGAGAGAATATCTAAACTAGCTGAAGTTATCCAGCTAAAGCAAGGGGGGCGGGGAGCAGTCTAAGAAGAAAGCAGAATATAGAAAGACCTAGAGGCAAGAGAGAGCATGACCGATTGGTGGTATTTTGAGTAGTTTGTGGAATGTCGAGGAGATGGGGTTGAGATATAAGGCTAGAAAGATAAGAAGTCACCATATACAGTACATGAAAGAGATCAGGGGTAATCCTGAGACTAACAGGAAGTTACTGGAGGGCTTTAAGCAAGGAAATGGCCTACTCAGAGTTCAGAATGTCACTTTGGCTACACTGTGGAGAAGGAATTGGACCAGGGGCAAAGTAGAGACAGGATATGTACTGGTAGGCTTTATAAACAATGCAAATGAGCAATGATAGTCTAAACTAAGGTGGCCATAGTAAGAATGAAGATAAGTGAAGAGATTCAGGACTTAGGAAAGAGACAGAAACATTAGGACATGATGATTGAGTGGCTATGAGGAGCATGGAGAGGAATCAAGAGTGACTCTGGTTTCTGGTTTGGGCAACCAGATGTGAAAGCGAACACTCACTGAGACTAGAACCGTGGGAGAGGAGAAACAGATTGGTGGGTAGGGCAAGGCACTGTCGGAAGAGGTTATTATAGTTTGGGACACATTCTGTTTGAGGTGTCTGTAGTATATAGAAGTAAAACTATTCAGTAGGCAGCAGATAAATGGATCTGGAGCTCCTGAGAGAGGTGTAGACTAAGGAAGTGGATTTGGAAACTTCCATTATGTTAAGTGAAGTCACAGGAATGGATGAGATTACTCAGGGAGAAGACATAGAATGAAGAGAGGCCTGAGCTGTACACCTAAAATGGTTAAAATGGTAAATTTTACATTATGTATATTTTACCACAATAAAATAACAACATTTAATAAAAGAGGGTTCGAGAGGGAATCCTTTAGGGAATAGGAAAAGGAAGAAGGGCCTATGCAAGAGGCCAAGTAAGAGCACCTGGAGAGGTGAGAACAGAAAGAAGAGAGATGACAGAAGCCAATGGAAAGAACATCCCAAGAAGGATGGTGTAATTAAAAGGGGTGTTTAATTCTGAGAGGATGCGTAACATACTCATGGAGATGTGTGTTGGATTTAGCAACAGGGAGTTCAATGAATACAGCTTCAGTTCAGCCATAGGGAGAAAAGCCAACTTGTCAAGGATGAGGAAGTGAATGGGAAGTGAGGAAACTGAAATCCTTTGAGTAGCTTGATTGTAGGGATACAAGGTTGTAGTTAAGGGATGATGCAGGGTGAAGGAATGGGTTTTATTTGTTTAAGATGGGAGATAACTGAGCATGTTTAAAATGCTGCTGGAATTCTGAACCGAGAGGTTGAAGATACAGCAGAGAGGGGACACTTAATGGTGCAAGATTCCTGAGGAGGTGAGAGGAAAAGGGGTCTGAGGCACAGGTGCAGCAATGGCCTCAGATAAGCAGGACCCCTCTTGCACTGTATTATAAGGGAAGGACAAAAGGATGGCTAGAGAGGAGTTATATTTATCAGCGGGTGTCAGGAAGCTGGGGGTTCTCTTCTTATAAAATATCCTCATTGTAAAGATGCCCCTGATTATCTACACTGCCTCTTCATGCTGCTTTATTTTTTTTTAATCATTAGCACTTTTGTGACAGGTCATATTAGTATCCCAGAGTATTTTGCTTTGCAAAAAATTGATGAACTACAGTATCACCTGTGGTAGGTAGAATAATGGTCCCCAAAGATTAATATTCATATTTTTTAAATGAAGGCTTAAAGAAGTGTAGTGGAGCCAATTCGGTCTTTCAAGTCATGCCTTACCTTTGGGTGAGAAATATCCCAGGCTTGGTTTCTTTGGGTATTGGTTTTCTACTGCCGTGCAACAATCTACTGAAAACTTAGCAGCTTAAACAACACCCATTTATCATCTCACAGTTTCTGGAGGTCTGAAGTCCAGCCACGGCATAGCTGGACTCTTTGCTTAGGTCTCGCCAGGCTGAAATCAAGGGGCAGCTGGGCTGGGACCACATCTGAGGTCTGGGGTCTTCCAGGCTTACTGTTGGCATTCAGTTCCTTGTAGTTGTAGGACTGAGGTTCCCATTTATTTGCTGGCTGTTAACTGAGAGCCATTCTCAGCTCTTAGAGGCTGCCTATTGGCCCGGTCACATGGACTTCTCTCCAACATGGCAGTTTGCTCCTTCAAGGCCAGCAGGAGAGTTTCTCTGATGCTTCACCTTCTTTTACAGGGCTCACCTGATTAGGTCAGGTCCACCAAGAATCATCTCCCTTTTGATTAACTCAAAGTCAACTGATGATTAGCCTAATTGCAGGAATGCTATCCCAGCATAGTCATTTGTTCCCCCTACACTCAGGAGAGGGGGTTATACAGAGCATGTACACCAGCGGGTAGGAATCTTGGGGGCCTTCTTAGAATTCTGCCTACCACAGCCAAGGTAAGGGAAAAATCCCTGCCCTGCCTGCAGGGTTGTCATGACGATTGCGTGAACTAGAGCATGTGAAGCCTCTGCCATGTGGAAGCACGTGATAATGCTGCTTTCCTTATCTCTCTGTTCCCACCTTTTGTGTGGCACATGCACAGTGCATGTCTTTGCAATGGAATGGGTTCACATTGCCTTAATCAGAGAGATGTGAGGCCTCCAAAGAATTCCTACAGAGCCCTGGACCATCAGCCTCACCTTCACTGACTTTTGCTTTTCTTGACAGGTGGGCATGAAGACTTTTCAAAAATGATCGATGAAGCCGAGCCGCTGGGCTACCCAGTCGTGGTGAAGAGCACGCGCGGACACCGGGGTCAGTGCCACTCTTCGCGGGCTTCTGTTTGGGCCTCCTCTGTGCTCGGAGGAGACGGAGCTCCCCCTTGTGGAGCTTGTGGTGTAGTCCTTACTTCTGTCCCCTCCTCCCTGTCCCCGCTGTCCTTGCTTTGTCCAGACCCTTCCCAGCCCTTCCCTGGACTCTGGCAGCAGACTCCTGACTTGATTCTGACTGGTTTCCCTAACTTCACTGCCAGTGCGTCCTCTATTCTTTGGGGGGAGCAATTTCTCTGAAACAAAGATCTCTTCTTGTCACTCCCTTGCTGAAAAACCCTCCCAAGAACTGGTGTTGCCTATTAGATACTGTTTATATTCCTCACCATGGCACTGAAGGCCCTGGACGAACAGCATCCATCTTCCTTGGCAACTTTCTCTAGTCACGTGAACCCTCCGTAATCCATTCCAGACTAGACCAGGTATTCTGCTGTCTTTAAACCTCTGCTCTCTTCCCTTTGCTGGGAACGCCATCTTCCTCTGCCCTCTGGTGAACTTCTGCTCGGGCTCTAAGGCCAACTCCACGTCGTTTCTTCTCTGTCCACATCCCTGGTCTCCTTCCCTCTCTTCCAGACAAAATTAATTGCCCTTCCCTTTGTGTTTCCGAAGCACTTCATCCACGCCGCTAGCATAGTACTACGGCTTATGGCAGTTATAGATTTATGTGCCTTTTCCCCTTTTTGACTGTGAGCTGCTCAGGCGGTGGGAACCAGGTCCTGCCCATCTCTGTCTCCAAGACCTACTACAGTGCTCAAGACACAGTAGTTGAAGAGGACGTGTGCAGCAGAAAGCCATCCCCCTCCCTTGTGATATGTGAGCGAGTACCTCCTGATGATACCCAGATGGCATCCTTAACTGCTCAGGGCATCTGGAATGAGAGGAGGTACCCTAATGGACATGGAATGAGCAGTTCCTATGAACCTGACACACTCACTGCTCTCGATCTCCAATGTGTAGAGAGTAGAGAAGTAGCACTTCAGGGCGATGGCTTCTGTGGCAGGTGAACGCCTGTCTGAGCCAAATGGAGGGAGGGGCCCACTCTGCCCTGAGGCAGGGAAGGATTCGGTGGTAGAAAATGAGACTTAAGTTGGAATGTGGAGTTTGAACTGGGTGAGCAACATACAGAAACAGGTGTGGGCAAAGCAACCTGGGAAAGGAAAGGGGTCCTGCTAAGAAGTGAGAGAAATGAGTTTGGGTGGCGAGGTGGGGCTCTGAATACAATTCATATGTACTACAGTGCAAAAATGCAATGTCTCAACTAGTTTTTTATTGTGGTAAAATATACATAAAATAAAATTCAACTAATATTTATTGAGTGCCCACAAAGTGCCAAGGGGATACAGAAAGGAACAGAACAAAAATTCCTGCCCTCCAGGAGCTCACATTGTAGAAGGGAAAGACAGACGATAAACAAATTAAATAGAAGATGTAGTATTTTTAGATGTTTTTAAAATTGAGATATAATTCACAAAACAAAAAATGTACCATTTTAAATTATATAATTCAGAGGATTTTAGTATCTTCACTCTTCTGTACAACCATTTCACTATCTCATTCCATAACATTTCCATCACCCCAAAAAGAAACCCTGTACTTGTTAAAGGTCAGTCCCAATGGCCCCTCCCCTAGTCCCTGGCAACCACTAATCTGTTTTCTGTTTCTATGGCTTTGCCTCTTTTGGACATTTCATATCAATGGAACCATACAATACGTGGCCTTTTGTGTGGGTTTCTCTGACTTAGCGTAATGTTTGCAAGGATCATCATGTTGTAGCATGGATCAGTTTTTTATCCCTTTTTATGACTCAATAATATTCTATTGTATGGATATGCCACATTTTATTTATCTGTTCATCTGTTGATGGATATTTGGGTTGCTTTACTTTGTGGCTATTATAAATAATGCTGCTATGAACATTCATGTACAAGTTTTTGTGTGAACATACGTTTTCATTTCTTTTGGGTATATACCTAAGAGTAGATACCAGAGACTGAGTGATTTAGAAAGAGCAGAAATTTATTTCTTATGGTTCTGGAGGCTGGGAAGTCTAAGATCAAGGCACCAACAGCTTTGGTGTCTGGTGAGAACTCACTTCCTGATTCACAGATGGCCATCTGTGTCCTCATATGGTAGAAGGTGGCGAGGTAGCTCTCTAGGGCCCCGTTAATAAGGGTGCTGATTTTTTTATAAGGGCATTAATCCCATTCATAAGGGCACCAGCCTCATGATTTATTCCCCTCCCAAAGGCTCCACCTCCAAATATCATCACACTGGGGATTAGGTTTCAATGTATGAATCTGGGGTGGGGGGAGACACAAACCTTCAGCTGATAGCAATAACCCGTTCGATTCTCATGATGCCTGATGAGGTAGGTTCTATTATCTCCATTTTACAGATGTGGAAGCAGAGGCTCACAGTAGAAGTGATTCAGGCAAGGTCACACTGCCCGGAAGGATTGGGTTTGAGCCTGGGTCAGTCTATCTGTGTTTAACTTTAAGGAAACTGCCAAACTGTTTTCCACAACAGTTATGCCATTTTACATTCCCACCAGCAATGTATGAAGTTCCAATTTCTTCACATACTAAACAAAACTTTTATATTGGGTATATTAATTTGCCTTGACAAATTATGCAAATGGTCGCCATACCTCCACCATAAAAACAAGCCACAAGCCAAAATGCATGTTTTCCAAGCATTAGTAATGTGTGGGCCCACTTTATATATTTATTTTTAAAGTCTTTTTTAAACTTGAGGTATAATTGACATGCAAACATTACATTAGCTTCAGGTGTACAACATAGTGATTCGATATTTGTCTATATTGCGAAATGATCACAATAGGTCTAGTTAACATCTGTCGCCATACACAGTTACGGAATTTTTTTCTCTTATTATGAAACTTTTAAGATTTACTTTCTTAGCAACTTTTAAATGTGTAATTTGTTTTTATTATAGCCATCCTACTGGGTGTAATGTGGTATGTTATTATGGTTTTGATTTGTATTTCCCTAATGACTAACGTTGAACATCTTTTCATATTATTGGCCATTTGTATATCTTCTTTGAAGGAATGACTATTCAAATCCTTTGCCCATTTTTCAGTTGGCTTATTGGTCTTTTATTGACTTTTTTACAGCTCTTTATATATTGTGGCTACTACTGTCTTATCAGATAAGTAATTTGAGCATGATGTTTTCCCACTCTGTAGGTCGTCTTTTCACTTTTTTGATAGTATCCTTTGATACACAAAAGGTTTTGATTTTAATGAAGTTCAATTTATCTATTTTTTCCTTTGGTTACTTGTATTTTTGAGGTCATTTTGTGCTTGCCTAATCCAAGGTCACACAGATTTACACCTATCTCTCCTCCTAAGAGTTTTACAGTTTTAGCCCTTACATTTGGGTCTTTGAGCCATTTTGAATTAATTTTTGTATATGGTGTGATGAAGGTCCAACTTCATTCTTTTGCCTGTGGATATCCAGTTTTCCCAGTGTTATTTGTTGAAGAGACTGTTGGTTCCCCACTGAATGCTCTTGGAACTCTTGCCAAAAATCAAAAATTGACCATTTGTATGAGAGTTTATTCTGGGCTCTCAATTCTAGTCCATTGATCTATATGTCTATCCTTATGCCAGGCCACACTATCTTGTTACTGTAACTTGGTAGAAAGTTTTGAAATTGGGAAATACAAGTCCTCCAACTTTGTCCTTCTTTTTCAAGTTTGCATTGGCTATTTGGGGTCCCTTGCATTCACATATGAATTTTAGGATCATCATATCGATTTCTGAAAAACAGGAAGTTGGAACTTTGGTGGGGATTGCACTGAGTTTGTAGATCAGTTTGAGGAGTCTTGCCATCTTAACAATATTAATCTTCCAATTTCTGAACATGGAATGTCTTTCCATTTATTTCAATCTTTAATTTCTTTCCAATATTTTGTAGTTTCCAGTGTATAAGTCTTGAGCTTCTTTGGTTAAATGTATTCCTAAGTTTTTTTATTCCTTTTGATACTATCGTAAATGGAATTGTGATCTTAATTTTATTTTCAGATTGGTCGTTGCTAGTGTAGCACACACATCTTAGGGAAAATGGATAGGGAGTAAACAAAGTCACAGCAGTTGTTAGGCTCTAGTATATGGAAACAAATCTAAAGACGGCAGTGGACTCACGCAGGCTGTGCCTTTGAGAAAGTTACTAATCTTGTGGACCTTTATTTTCCTCTTCTGTAAAACAAAAATAACTATCCTTGTCCTAATGGCTTCACAGAGCTAGTATGGAGTGTAAAAGAAATAATTTTTTTAAACAATAAAGTGTTTGGCACACAGTAGATGATTAACTAATCTTAGTGCCCTTCCCCCTGCCCAGTTTTTTTCCTCCTTGCTTTAAAACAGTAGCTCCTTTATTAACTGCAGACTAAGCCCCATATTAGAACCTCTGTGCCAGGAACCAAAGAACAAAGTCCATATTTTTAGCCCCCATCTCTGCTGAATATCCTACCTATGTCCAGAGAATCCCCAGTGCCTGTCATTGAATCCCAGCCATCTGCTGCCCGATGCCAGATCTCCTGGTGCCAGATGTCCAGTGATTGAGACGTGTTTTGGAGGTTACTTTTTGGTCTTATATGTCACTAGGGGCTGATACCCATCCCTCTTTTTATTAAGACTTCAGAAATGTCCCACTCTTTTTAAGGTGGTGACACATATCTTAGGAAAACCATCTCTTTTTTCCATGTTTGCTAACAAGAAGGATCAGGGTATGGTATGCTTATGTCAGATTTACAGAGCAAACCTGTCAGGGCCCCCTGCTCATATCTGTTAGCTAATATGCAAATGGAAAAGCAGATGCCAAATAATTGCAAAAGCATAAGTGATTCAAGCAGAAAATACAGAATTTGGAGTCAAGAAGGAATGCTTTTCCCAGAGATCAATAGAAGAGTATGGATCATTCCTTTCAGAATTAAATGGGTATAGCCAAATAATAAGTTTCTTATGTTTAAAAGGAGGAAGCGCGTCTGGCAGTGGCTCCCTCTTTGAACTCCCATAGTATTTTGCACAGACCTCTCCTGATGCTATATCAGGCTGTGTCATTATCTTTTGTGGGTCTCTCTCCATCTT
The DNA here is from genome assembly GCF_000442215.2 of Lipotes vexillifer. Classification (NCBI taxonomy): domain Eukaryota; kingdom Metazoa; phylum Chordata; class Mammalia; order Artiodactyla; family Lipotidae; genus Lipotes; species Lipotes vexillifer. The sequence continues at coordinate 726,972 of NW_006779881.1, read as the reverse complement.
GACTGGAAATTCCTCTAAAGTATGTTCAATTAGTTATGTTCTGTAAGCACTGATTGACACTTGCTTTGTGCATCGAGCCTAGTGTGAGGTGTGAGGATTTAGAAAAGAAAGTGAGTGAGACATGGACTCTACCAAATCGGCATCCTGGGGTGATAGGAGGTGCTGACTCTTTCTGGAACCGAACTGACTAGATCCCTAGGAATTTATTTTGGCCTCTTCTGGGTGTTTCTGGAATACATTTTGATTTCATTTTGGAAAAAGAGTTGTGAAAGGAGAGGAACCTGAGTAAAACCCAGAAAAAAATGAGGCTCGACGGCCGTTTGATAAGACGCAAGGGTCGAGTCAGAGAAATTGAAGGGGCCACAGTGAGGCGAGTTGGGAAAGAATGGACGACTCTGGACCCGGAGGTGGGATGGCAAGGACGGCGCTCAGAGGCTTCTCTAACTACTTCTCTTGCTCTTTGTCTTTCTTCTTAAAGGAAAAGCTGTTTTTCTCGCAAGAGATAAACACCACCTCTCAGACATCTGCCATGTGATCCGCCATGATGTGCCCTACCTGTTCCAGAAGTACGTGAAGGAGTCGCACGGAAAGGATATCCGGGTGGTGGTAGTAGGTGGCCAGGTGATCGGCTCTATGCTTCGCTGCTCCACAGACGGACGGATGCAGAGCAACTGCTCTCTCGGTGAGGCACCAAAGCTCAGTCGGACTGTTGTTGGTCAGGGGAGGCCACCAGGGTTTTTCATTAGGATGTTTGCACCCAGCCAGTGAATGTGTCTCGATCCCTCCTATCTGGTCAGACCATCTGCAAGGCGCCAGGATCACAGAGAGGAATTAGAAACAAGCCCTTTCCCTTAGCAGCAAGCAGTCCAGGAGGGGGACAGGTGGGTGTAAGTGCCATGACGGAGGTCAGGCCAGGGATGTCAGGACACTGAGATTTGAACCCTGTCCTGTAGGTGTTAGGACTTGGCAGTCAGCTTTAAACAAGGGAGTGACATGAGGATTGGTGTTTGAGAAAAACTGACATCTGGGAAGAGGATGGATTGAAGGCATGAGAGGGAGGCAGGGAGTTGAGTTTGGAAGCTGTGGCAATAGCTCAGGCAAGAAGTAAGGAGAGTCTAAACTAAGGCAATGGGGAACTCCCTGGCAATCCAGTAGTTAAGACTCTGTGCTTTCACTGCTGAAGGCTCGGGTTCGATTCCTGGTCCAGGAACTCCAGCAAGCCATGTGGTGCAGCCAAAAATAATAATTAAAAAAAAAAAAAAAAGAAAGAAACTGAAAAGTAAGGCGATGGCTGGAGACATAGCATATTCTGCTTTTCCATTGTAATTGAAGATTGTGTTTCTTTTTTCTTTTGAAAATTGTGTTTTTCTTATATGTTTGACGTTATTAGAAAGCTGCAGTTTCTGTCTGGGTCAAATGCATAACCTCATCCCATTAACCTATTGATAAAGCTTGTTTTCAGTTTTGGTACATGGAGATGGTCCCGGGGGGATGGCAACGTTCATCTTCATCACAGAAATCTATTGTCAGCCTCATGAGTGGAATTTGTATGTTGGTAATGTGAAAAAGTACCCAGTTGTTCTTTCCTAGATCGCCAGATGAGTATACAAGTCTGGTGACTAATGAAGAGGCTGAAACACCAATCTGGTCCTTCCTCCTGAGTGTGATTGAGCAGCCTCCCCAAGTGGACTCCAGGGTAGAGGCTGACAGTGTAGCGATTAATGAGAGTCCTTGCCCTTGGGCAGCTTATGGTCCAGTAAAGGAGAAGATGCATAAACAGATCATTGTAAGGTACTGTGACTAAAGCGCTGTGATAGAAGCAAATGCTAGGCTCAGGTTGACACAGTGCTAAGTACCTAACATATTATCTCATTTAATTTTCATGACAATCCCATGTCTTGCCACAGTATCGAACCTTATGTATTATCAGTTTGTCTTTTTCAGTCAGCTGACAAAATCCATTCTTTGGGGACTTCCCTGGTGGTCCAGTGGTTAGGACTCTGCGCTTCCACTGCTGGGGCCCTAGGTTTGATCCCTGGTCAGGGAACTAAGATCCCATAAGCCATACGGCCAAAAGAAAAAACAAACAAACAAATCCATTCTTTAACTAGAAACTACACTGTTTTGTAATTTATCCATATTCCTTTTTTTTAATGAGCTGTTTTATAGCTGTTCAATAGCCTTTTCCCCACACCATGTAATAGATGGTGGAGGGGCAGAGTTAAGGTAAAGCCATTAGTTCCTGAGAATACAAGTGTTAAGTCTTTGCAAAGAGACTAAAGGAAGACAATTAAATCTGAGGTCTTAGCTTTTTAACAAGTAAGGGCACTCAGATTCTCTCTGACCTCGGTATGAGATTTTTGTCTCACAGGCCTCTCTCTTCTTAGAAAATAATAATTTTGTTTCTTCTAATTTCTAAAAGGAATTCATTCTCAATGTAGAAAATACAGCAAAGTCAAATGAAAAACGATATTTATCGTTAATCCCGCCATCTAGAGACAACCAATGTTAACATTTTGGTGTCGTTTCTGACGATGTTTTTCTGCATAACTATGGTCATACTGTACAGCCTTTAATCCTTTTAAGTATTTTCCCATGTAATCACAAACTCTTATCATTTTTAGTAATGGTTGTAAACTATACTGCTTTCCTCTACTGTGAGCTATTTATATTATAATTTTTCATTTACTCATCAACAAATATCGAGTGCCTACTATGTACCAGTATTTGACTTTCCAGTATTTTAAATGACTGCCATCAGCATCTTTGTGCATAAAGCTTTTTTCCCCAATATATAAGATTATTTCCTTCATGGTGGGATGACTGGGTCAGAGGATATAAACATTTTTTAAACTCTAGGAAAGAAACAATCATATTACTTTCTCAAAGGGTGTCCTGATTTCCATCCAGACCTTTTGTTGGTAATAAAAATGCCCATCTTGCTGCCCTTCCCCGACATCCCTCACCTCTTCCTTGAAGGGTCATTTGACTCATTAGTCCAGTCGGTGCCTGGTGTTGTTGCCAAAATTCGGCCTCCGTACACTGGGGCCAGATTAAATCTCAGAGACAGAGTTTTGGTAAAGTATCATGGAAAGGAATAGCTTTATTGCTTTGCCAGGCAAAGGGGGCCACAGTGGGCTAATGCCCACAGGACTGTGTGTCCTGCCCTGGAGCAGGTAGTGAGGAGTCTTATAGTGTTCAAGGAGCAGGGCGTGATCAGCTCATGGACATTCTTCTGATTGGCTGGTGGTGAGGTAATGGGCTCTCAGCATCATCAACCTTCTGGTTCCAACCAGTCTGGGGTCTCCGTGCTTGTGGGCAGCATACATTTAACTTCTTCCACCTGCTGGGGGTTTCAGTATCTGCAAAACAGCTCACAGGACGTGGCTCAGAATATTATCTGCAGTCCTGAGGAGGAACTAAAGGTCCTTGACTTTGTTTAATGACTAAAGTATTATCTTATCTTGCTTGACTGTTTTCCTTTCTTTCCACATTTTCTCACTTCTCTGATTAAATTTATTCTTTGACTAAAGTTTTTCTATGACAAAGGGCAGGCAGGGGATATGGGTAGGGGTCTCTTCTGGGGAGGCCTTATACGGTCCTGCTCGGTTACAGTGTCACCATTACATCACTGCACTTTCCCCACAGGTGGCGTGGGCGTCATGTGCCCACTGACAGAACAAGGCAAGCAGCTGGCTATCCAGGTGTCCAACATCCTGGGCATGGACTTTTGTGGCATCGATCTCCTCATCATGGACGATGGCTCCTTTATGGTGTGCGAAGCAAACGCCAACGTGGGTTTCCTAGCCTTCGACCAGGCCTGCAACTTAGATGTGGGCGGGATCATTGCGGACTACACCATGTCCTTGCTGCCCAACAGGCAGACCGGGAAGATGGCTGTCCTCCCAGGACTGTCTAGTCCCAGGGAGAAGAAAGAGCCAGACAGCTGTGCTTCAGCTCAGGGAGTCACAGAGAGCGTCTATGCCATCAACAGCGGGTCTACCTCTAGTGAGAGCGAGCCTGAACTGGGAGAGATCCGGGGGTCCTCAGCAAGCACAGCGGGGGCCCCAGCCCCCATGCTGCCCGACCCTGGCTACAACATTAACACCAGGATTGCTTCAGAATTAAAACTTAAGTGAATTCCTGCTTTTTGGCAGCATTGAAACCAAATCCTACTGCTTCCCTAGTAGTTTTGAGCGAATAAAATCTGGACTAGTGTGATTTCATTTGCACAGAAACTAGAAATCCCATCTGGGCACTCAGCATTCTTTCTAACGATGATTGAAGCAAATGGCCTAGCTTTGTGGTTTTTATAAACACTAATATAAAAACCCTCACTGAGAACAACATCCCGACTGATGGATTTGAGACCGATGTCTGCTGCAAGCAGTTGGATGTTAACGGCTGACTCTGTGCTGTGCTTCTGGCTTTTAGCAGTGGAGCCCATTAACTCAGAACGGCTCCTGGAAATACTGTACAAAAGAGCAACCACAGGACGGAGGCACGTGCAGAAGAGGTGGAATGTGACTGCAGTTGTGTGCTCTTCATTAAGTGTGTGTGTGTGTGTGTGTGTGTGTGTGTGTGTGTGTGTGTGAGTGTGAGAGAGAGAGAGAGATGCTCGGAGTATACACAGTCCCAGTGCTATTAGAGAATCAGTCTCTGCTCCCCATCAATCACCATCTTGACCATATTTCTCTGACACTCAGGATATGGTGTTTTAAAGGGAGCTTCCTCCTTAGCATCTTCAGTGAAGCACTTTGTAGAAAGTGAAACTGAGCGTCCTTTAACTTCACTCGTTGGCAAACATCCTGCTCTGTAACTGGGGCTTTCTGCAGATTGCTTTGCCACTCCAAATATATAGATCCTGCTTCAACTAACGCCAGCCCCAGCAGCCTCTTGCACCTTTGCTGCCTTTGGCCTCAGCTGGAAATGCACTTCAATGACCTAGTGGCCACACACTTTCTTCCTTAAGCATGCACTAGAACACCATGGACTTCTTTTCAATAGACTGTTCACTTGACATTAGAAGCAAGTGGGTTTTTAATCCTAGAAAGCCACTGGAAGATAATCATTTCTCCCCCTCCTCTACTGAAACTTTATGTACTTAGCTGTAGGAGATTTTCTTGTATGAGTCGGTGTTTTGAGCCTGTTGGGTAGCTAGAGCCATTGGAAACACTCCAATCCCCTTGACGTACTAGTCTTACCCAGGTTCCAGAGACCTGTCCTTACCCACTTTTCCACACTGGGGAGACTCAGGTATCAGGAATAACTCATTGCACATTTGGTGGGGGGGGTGGGGGGGTGGGGGAGTGGATAATGTAGACATGACACCAAGTGCTTTTCATTTTAACTCTTCCAGCAGTAGATGATGACACTGCCCTTGGGAGAAGTCACGGACATGGAATTTCATTTCTGCTTCTGTGAAGTATGACAAAAATGAGCAAGGCTACCTTTTTAACCAAATACACTAGAACATATGCACTCAAGAGTCAACATGGGACTTCCCTGGTGGCGCAGTGGTTGAGAGTCCGCCTGCCAATGCGGGGGACACGGGTTCATGCCCCAGTCTGGGAAGATCCCACATGGCGCGGAGCGGCTGGGCCTGTGAGCCATGGCTGCTGAGCCTGCGCGTCCGGAGCCTGTGCTCCACAACGGGAGAGGCCACAACAGAGAGGCCCGCCGACCGCAAAAAAAAAAAAAAAAAAAAAAAAAGAGTCACCATGATTGTACTTATTTCCCTGGGAGACCTTACTCTTGAGCTGTGATGTTGCATGTACCAAGAGCACTAGACTTCCTCTTTGGAGTTACCTTTGAAGCCATGCAAGAAAAGAGGCCTCATAACCTTATAGTCAGACCTCGTTTTTTTACACCACCCTTCCCCAGAGTTCGTCCCGAGCTCCACCAGCCATTTTATGGATCAGACTTACCTTCTAATGCTCTTTGGCTGTTAAAAAATATCATTCCTCAAAAGAATAAATCTACCCTTAAAGGACAAAGACATCAATGTTAAGGATGCTTACAAGTGGACAGTTTCCAAGGAAGCTTCTAGAAATGTTATGCGTAAGGTCAGCTTCCCTGGACTAAACATACATCTTCCCAACGTGACCGGTTTGAAGGCAACAACACCCATTTGGGTGTACGAATTCCTGTACTTAATTCTGCTGTAAATGTAAAATGTGTATAAAGTCAAACTATTACATTTTTTCCACAACACATTTAAATAGAAATTGGCTTTGAAGATACTGTGGCTAAAATCAGATCTCACCAAATAACTGAAACTGAAAAATGTTTGGCACCATGCAATGGAGATGTTGCACTACACAGTGGTAGTTTAAATACAGTCAACATAGGGTGCATGCCACTGAACTGTAATTCCAGTCATGTGTCTGTACAGTTGAAAAACGATAATCCTTCACCTTTATATAGGTTAAGACATGTACCTTATCTTTACCACTCAGGGTGGGTTTAGAAGGATGGTCCTAGGTCTGTTCTCGTTGGATTTGGCCAGATCCTTTCTACGTAAACCTCTGAACCAAGTGATGACTTTCTGGAAGCTGCATTCACTCTTTC
>NW_006779881.1:717654-720392 GCF_000442215.2 Lipotes vexillifer | reverse complement strand
CTCTTTCCCACAGTTAAGTGTAAGCCCAGTCTCTCCACTTTACCTAAATAGATGCTAGTGAGCCCCATCCTGAGCATAGCAGCTAGAGGGTGCTTCCAGACTTGTCAAAGGGGGCCCATTTTCCAGCTGCCAGTGACATCTGTCGTCATTGACGTCATTGCTTGGAACCCTGTCTAGAGAGCTGGGGCACAGCTGGATCATAGCCTCCCTCTAAGGTTTCCCATACTGGCTGTGGGCCCTGTGAGCCTCAGCCAGGTGGCTGGGCCACACTCGTCACAGCTGCCCACAGGGCCTGCTGGAAGGAACATGGGGCACAGAGCCAGATTACGGTTCTGGTTCTCCCCTAAAATAGCTGATTAACCTTATACAATCAAGTTGACTCTGTGCCTCGATTTTTCCATTCTCCTGCTAGGGGAGATGCCTATTCTATTTAGCTCTTGGGGTGGGTGTTTTGAGGTTGGAGTTCATTAATGAAACTGTACATTGCGTGGGAGGTGGTAGAAGGACGCCTCCCACATCTGGTTTTTAGCAGTTTCCTATCCCCCCCCCGCTCTGGGGGAGTTAAAGAGGCCAAAAATTCTTGGCGTTAGCACACTAAACGGTGGTAGAGGGTCTGAAAAAGGATGCAGCTTCTCAGAGGGTTATGACCTGAAAGAAGTATGGCTCTTAGTGTATTCAGCCCTCTGGATGGATTGTATCTAACCTGAAACCCTTGACTCTCCTGTATCAACTGACAGTCTTCCTCATGTAACATAAATTGCAGTGTCTGTATACAGTCTTCCCATTATCTGGTAGTAGCATCTTGAAACTGGTCAGAACTTGAATGCCAATAGCTCAGTCACTCAGAATATATATAACTTTGCACTTGGGAAAAATGTCTTCATGCTGTTTGTCTGATTGCTGAGGGGTATGGGGTTCCCCCAGAAGGTGGATTTGGGGCTTTAGGTCTTGAGGATCTGATCAGCAATATAAGTGGATCTTAAGCCATTAGTGTCACAATTGCAGACTCAATTCTCCCAGCTCAGAGGGGATTCCATGAACGTTGGGGATGGACGAGGAGGAAGGAGAGGAGAGGAAGGTCTGGGATAGTTTTGTGACATTTTCAGTGGCAGAAATAAGTTGGGATCATCTGGAATTCTAGTGGGAAGGAGGAAGAAATGGCTATTCCGTGGCTTGTTTGAATGAAAGAATTGTGAATATGTATTGCTTATAGAGATAGGGGTCTTTGAAACTATTCTGTATAAAGAAAATGAGTTGCATGGATTCTCATTCGCCTCAGCAGACGTAAGAGAGACATACCTCCTCCCCCTTTTTTAAAAAATTAATTATTTTTAATTTTATTTTTTTAAACCTCAAAGACAACTTATTTATTTTTGGCTGTGTTGGGTCGTCGTTTCTGTGCGAGGGCTTTCTCTAGTTGTGGCAAGCGGGGGCCACTCTTCATCGCGGCGCGCGGGCCTCTCACTATCGCGGCCTCTCGTTGCGGAGCACAGGCTCCAGACGCGCAGGCTCAGTAGTTGTGGCTCACGGGCCTAGTTGCTCCGCGGCATGTGGGATCTTCCCAGACCAGGGCTCGAACCCGTGTCCCCTGCATTAGCAGGCAGATTCTCAACCACTGTGCCACCAGGGAAGCCCCCCCCACCTTTTTTTCATCTTTTTTCATGAAGTTGTTTTTTTTTTAATTGGAGTATAGTTGCTTTACACTGCTATGTCAGTTTCTGCTATACAGCAAAGTGAATCAGCCATATGTATACATGTATCCCCTCTTTTTTGGATGTCCTTCCCATTTAGGTCACCACAGAGCACTGAGTAGTTCCTGGTGCTATGCAATAGGTTCTCATTAGTTATCTGTTTTATACATAGTAGTGTATATATGTCAATCCCAATCTCCCAATTCATCTCACTCTCCCCTTCCCACTTTGTTCTCTACCTCTGTGTCTCTATTTCTGCTTGGCAAATAAGATTATCTGTACCATTTTTCTAGATTCCACATATATGCGTTAATATATGATATTTGTTTTTCTCTTTTTGACTAACTTCCCTCTGTATGACAGTCTCTAGGTCCATCCGTGTCTTTGCAAATGATGCAATTTCGTTTCTTTTTATGGCTGAGTAATATTCTATTGTATATATGTACCACATCTTTATCCATTCCTCTGTTGATGGACATTTAGGTTGCTTCCATGTCCTAGCTATTGTAAATAGTGCTGCAGTGAACAATGGGGTGCGTGTGTCTTTTTGAATTATGGTTTTCTCAGGATATATGCCCAATAGTGGGATTGCTGGGTCGTATGGTAGTTCTATTTTTAGTTTTTTGAGGAACCTCCATACTGTTCTCCAAGTGGCTGTATCAACTTACATTCCCACCAACAATGTAAGAGGGTTCCCTTTTCTCTGCACCCTCTCCAGCATTTGTTGTAGATTTTTTGATGATGGCCATTCTGACCAGTGTGAGGTGATACCTCATTGTAGTTTTCATTTGCATTTCTCTAATAATTAGTGATGTTGAGCATCTTTTCATGTGTTTGTTGGCCATCTGTATGACAAACTATACAAACAGCTCATGCAGCTCAATATCAGAAAAACAACCCAATCAAAAAATGGGCAGAAGACCTAAACAGACATTTCTCCAAAGAAGACATACGTTATCCCTTCTTTAAGTCCTGATGAAGGCTGATCTTGAGAACCAGCTCTGAATGTAAATTAGAGGAAGATTGAAGCAGCTAGCTGGGGGGGGG
>NW_006779881.1:714303-717577 GCF_000442215.2 Lipotes vexillifer | reverse complement strand
GCGGGGGTGGATCCACGATCACTCAAGTAACAGCTGACCCTCCCGGAAGTTAGTGACCAGAATACCATGTGCAGGCGGTCACAGAGCCATGTCGGAGGTGAGTCCGAAGTCAGTGAAACAGCCTAATAATTTCCTGTGCACCTGGAGGTGAGGCTTCTATCTGCTGTCAGTCTATGCTGATTTTTTGAGAAGAGCCCTGACAGCAGCCTTCTTGTCACTGTCCCTGGAGTTAGTGTTCCTGGATCTGCCGCTGTAGCCTAATAGAAAACCTGCTGCTGTTTATGACTGCTGCTGAGACTCCTCAGATCAGATCGTGGCTTAAACTGTTGTCACCTGGAAGACCACCATCTCAGGCGTATGTTGTCTTAATCCTTTCTTAAAACCATATTATACTTCCACTCCAAATCTGTGGTTAGACTGCAGCCTTCCCTTCTACAATTCACACAACCGAGTATGAAAACCTCATCCCTTCAAGCCTTTCCCTTTCCTTCTCCAGGTGCGTGTCCCCTGCTGACAAGTGGCACTGCTCTGGGCCCCGTGCTGGCAACCCAACACTGTTGGGTAGTCATACTCTGGCACTGCATATTCACTAGGGCTCTGAGGCAACCCTAAGAAGGTCACCCGTCAAGCCAGATTTGAGGGCACAGGAATAGCAGCACTTTGGAATCAGTTCAGTCCCTGTTTTATAGATGGGACTCTGAATCCCAGAGGCCAAGGTCACTTAGCTAGTCAGCAGCAAGGTTGGGACCCAGGCAGTCTGGTTCGCAAGCGGTGGCATACTGCCAGAGGTGGCTCTGTTCTTCCATGGCGTCCAGCACAGCTGCCATCCTGGACCCACCCTGTGCCCATCCCCCTTCTGCTGAGCCTCTGCTCTGGATCAACATGGTGCCAGCGGTGAAGGATTCAGCTCTTGGATGGCTTTTAGGTAAGAGCCCCAAAGGCGTAGATAAGATTTTCTGGTGTGTGCTGGCTCATGGCCTGTGCCTCCTGTAGACCAGCCAAGACCACATAGCCTCACATTACACCATCAGTGACGGGATGTGAGAGAAGGCCCCTGCCAAGCTGACTGAAGGCTTCCTTGGCCCCAGTTTGGTTCATGTTCCCTCACTGCAGAATGTCTTGGATTTGCGGAGGCCTTCGAGGGCCTCCGTGGAGGCCAAGGGCTTGAAGGTCCCAAACGTCTCCCGTCAGGCACACCTGAGGGGCAATCCTGATTGATACACATGTTAGCTACAATCAGCCACAAAGTCAAAGGCTTCCTCCCTCTTGCAGTTCCACAGTGCATCCCCCTTGCAGCCGGCCACTAGGGGCACTCTTCCCTGTTGTAGCCCATGGGTCAACTGAGGACCCCCTGTCCCTTGAGATCCAGAGAAGTCTGATAACTGGGCCTTTGGATCTCTGTGATTTCTAAGGGGCTTATATCTTGGCAGTCACTGCTGACTCCAGACTTCTGCTACCTCATTTTAAGCAACAATCATGTCTCATCCCTTCACCGCATCAGCTGAGACAGGCTCGGTTCCTGTCCCCACTTCCACACACACCAAAATTCAAATGAGTCAGTGTGGGAGCGTTGCCTGTGTGTGTTCCAGTGATGTGGGAGGAAACGGGAGACGTGGCAGCAACGCAGACGTGGCAGCAATGCAGGCATTGCAGCAATGCAGACGTGGTACCCCCATTCATAAAATGTTCTTCTGTACTCTACAGAGGAATCCACTCACCTTCCACTCCATGTGGTACCTGACTCCCTTCTCAGGACAAATTAAATCCATGTATGTTCTCATGGACAGCAGCATAGCCATTCCTTTTCCTAATATGATTCCTGTCAACACCTCTACCTTCAAGATTTCACCTTCTATCACGGATGGCTTATTAAAGGCATTTTCCTAAGCAAAGACCACTCCCTCCTCAAGAAGAACTCAAGTGCCATCCCTTAGGGTGATATATTTTTCATTCCCACTACCCTAGCCAGGCATGGCAACCACCATAATCACCACTAGCTGTTGGGGTCATCACGCTTTATGGAAGGCAACACGGATTGATGTAAATGGTGCTAGTTTGGGTTAGCCCCGGTTCAAATCCTGACTTGATAACTTATGGCTTATGTGACCTCAGGAAAGTCACTTAATCTTGCTTAACCTTTGCATCATCACCTATAAGTGTGATAAATAAACACAATCTTGAATGTGAAGCTCTTAACCACAAGTCTGGCTTTCAGCAGTTTCCTTTCCTCTTGCTTTCTCCACTGTCAGCAATGCCAAACAGCTCCCGCCAGTGATCATGGCTCAGTGCCAAGGGATAAAAGCTGGCAGACAGCAGCTTTACAGCTGGGAAAAGAGATGCGGGGGAGGGAGGGGATAGGACTGGTGGCTGCTTAAGCATGCTGCAGTTTAGGCTTAATGACTGAAAGGTCCCATCCATCCCTGAGATTCTGTGATGCTCTAGTGTAAGATACAGGGGGTGTATCTGGCTTAGAAAAGTCCTGGAGGAAAGGCTGCCTCAGACACCTGGGAGGCTGGAGAGTGGAGGAGCAGCGTGACCTTGTATGATTTAGCACCTGGTTTCTCTGGCTCTTCCTGTATGAGGTTTGCTGGCTTTGCATCAAATGGAAGGAGGAGGTGCCAGGGATTTGAATTAAATCTGTCAAACAGAGGGTAAGGGGAGTGCAGAAGGCTGGGGGGCGGGGGTGCGGAGCTGTGCAGGGAACTCTGATAGCCCAACAGCACCATCTGGACTTGGCAGGGATGACAGCCCTGAGAGCACATGGAACTAGCCAATAAAACAGCTGAAATTCTGCTGTCCTGGGCCTGTCCCGAGTCGGACCCCCAGAATCTTCTATTTAGAAGGAACACTGCTCTACTATAAGTGAAGAGCTGGGGTCCTTAGTCTAGAACTAATAAAGGTCTTCATGAAGGCAAGACCAGGCAGGTGGCTGGTTTGTTTAGTCCCACCTGGAGGTCCCCAGAGTACCAGTGTTGTGGTGGAGCCGGCTTGGACCAGCCCATGAGAGCGGATTGTTGCAGTTTCAGGAATTTTGTGGGCTGGTTGTTAGATGCAGCCACAATTAAAAATTAAGTTATAGGGCTTCCCTGGTGGCGCAGTGGTTGAGAGTCCGCCTGCCGATGCAGGGGACGTGGGTTCGTACCCCGGTCCAGGAAGATCCCACATGCCGCGGAGTGGCTGGGCCCCGTGAGCCATGGCCGCTGAGCCTGCGCTTCTGGAGCCTGTGCTCCGCAACGGGAGAGGCCACAACAGTGAGAGGCCCGCGTACCGCCAA
>NW_006779881.1:712634-714175 GCF_000442215.2 Lipotes vexillifer | reverse complement strand
AAATATATATATATATATATATATATATATATATATATGAGCCTAAAATTAAAGTATATTAAAAATATAAGTAATAAATATTCAAAACTTATCACTTTATCACTTCTTAATTATTTTTATTACCTTTTACTATTGTCTGTGCTCCTGAGGTTATTGACATCTGTTGTATTTGTACAGTGGAAATGCCATATAATGGTGTGCAACTGAGCATCTGTTCCCAACTGCATTGTTCAGTGACATCACATTGGTAGTTTGAAGTCAGCCATGGAGGGAATATTTACCCCACAGAGATGGGCAAACGCTATATACCAAGTATCTCCCCTGGAGAGCTACCTGTTAAACATTTACCAGCACACCAGTGCCACTGGGTAACCAAGAAAGAAATTGATACACCGATGCATTGAAACATCTCAATTCCAGGGAGGTAGCCTGTGTGACGGATTTCTCAGAAGCCAGCGTCCCATTATAATGTGCAGAACTGACCTGAAGAAAAACGCTTGAAAACACTGCTTCTCTGCCTGTTGTGTCTTCCTCTGTTTTCACACATGAGAAATCATTTTGGTTTTTGCTCCTAAACTTATTGATCTTTGAGGCTGTGTCTCACCTGTGGGCTGTACTTCAGCTAAGATCCCCCCAGGAAAGTGAATTGTAGTTTTTCCTGCCTACTTGGCAAACTGAAAACGTGCTGTGAAGAATGTATCTTAACTAGGCACCCAAAGAGCTCATTTCCAAGTGGTTTGAACAGCAGTAACAATGTTAACTCCTCCCACAGAGAAGAAATCACTTCTAAATGATTGTTTTGCTGGTTTTGCTTTTTATTAAAATCATTACCATGGAACAGAATGCTTTGTTTGCCTTTGTCCCCCAAACTCTGTCCCTTTTGGTTGTTCTTTTTCAGTAAGTATCACGCTGAATCTACATTTTATTATTTTCATATCATAAAATGAGGAAAAGGCTTCATAGAAACTTCATCCTATTCACTTGCACACCAGCTGCATTCTGAAAAACCATAATTTTCCTTTCAAATGCAGAGTGCTGTCTGAATTGTAATATTGCCAACTCTCAACTGTCAAGATGATGGAGGAAAATACTAATGCAGATGGTATGAGCTTGTCGTGGGCCTGCTCAACATGCTCTCCTGGACTGACTTTACAATGAAGATTCAAATAGCAAGTGAGAGCTTGCTGTGTGTAAGAATGGCTGTGTGGGGCAGGAAGGATCCCAGGGGACTGGAAAGATTTGGGTCCCCACCGGAAGAGCCATTCGACTTTGTTTGAGTGACATTTCAAAAGGCTTCCTGGGAGAAGCGGTGCTAAGGCCTTTAGGAACTAACTCCGACCAGCACCAGGCCTGAGACCCTTGAACAAAGGCTGTTCCTCAACTTGTGAGGGTCAGGGAGCCCACCCTGAGGTCAGAGAGTCACAGGGATAACGCTTCTTTGTTGCAACCAGGGATGCTACTCTGTTGTACCGCTCATAATGTCCTTCAACCCAAACACTGGGGAGTGTGACCTGTATTTCTTTTTTTTTTTTTTTTTTTTT
>NW_006779881.1:690382-712492 GCF_000442215.2 Lipotes vexillifer | reverse complement strand
CCCGTGTCCCCTGCATCGGCAGGCGGACTCTCAACCACTGCACCACCAGGGAAGCCCTGTATTTCTTTTTTATTCTATTAATATATGAAATTCTGAAAACTACACAAAAGTCGAGAGGATGGTTTAGTAAAGTCCTCAAATTTTCAATTATCAAAATTTTCTATTTTTACTGCATCTACCTTCTTCTTCTTAAGCATTTAAAAACAATTTCCACACACCATATCTTTTCTCCCCTGCATACTTCAGCAGGCATCTCATTTTAAAAAGAGATTTCTTTATGCCTTTACCACGTATAACAAAATTAACAGTAATTCCTTGATAGCATCTAATTCCCAGTTCATATACACTTCCCCCAGTTGTCCCAAAAGAACTGCATTTACTGCATCGTAGACCAGTGTGTTTGGTGGGGCCAGAGGTCCTTTGAGAAGGGTGGTGACTGCTTCCGCATCATCCTGACTGTGGCTCTGGCAGCAACCATGCTGACAGGGCACCAGTAGAAAGATCTTTAGGCTGGCTACAGACACCGTCCCCAGTTGTTAGATCTTGGGATTTCCTCTCCCCAAGGAATAAGCCTATGAGACTTCCTCTTCTGTTTTCCAGGGTTCCACTGTCATCCCCCGAAACGTTCCCAGCTTCATGCTGGCTGCAGCCCACCTGGCTGTCATGCTAGTTCCCATTTCACTGCTTTTCCTGCAGCTGCGTTTTTCACTGCAGGAATTCCCTCAATCAGGGAAGAGCCTTCCCCCAAGGATTACGGCTCTTCCACCGGCCTCAGATCTACTGTACCTCAATGAGTCACAGCTCTTCAGAGCTCCCAAAGGCCTTGGCTTCTTCATTTGTTGGAAAATTTTGGCTGAATTTCTCATAAGTCAGAGAAGATTTGAGTAGCAGGACACTGTGTCACATTTAAAGGCCTAAGGAGACAGCAACCGAATGCACTGCTTGCTCAGGGATGTTCTTTTGCTCTAAAGAACATCATTATGACAATTGGTGATATCTGAACTGAAGTCTGTATTTCATTGTTTGATCGCATCCTATCAATGATTAATTTCCTTTTTTTAAAAAAAAATTATTTATTTTTGGCTGTGTTGGGTCTTTGTTGCTGCACAAGGGCTTCCTCTAGTTGCGGTGAGCAGGGGCTACTCTTTGTTGCGGCGTGGGGGCTTCTCATTGTGGTGGCTTCTCTTGTTGCGGAGCACAGGCTCTAGACACGGGGGCTTCAGTAGTTGTGGCTCGCGGGCTCAGTAGTTGTGGCTCGCGGACTCCAGAGCGCAGGCTCAGTACTTGTGGCGCATGGGCTTAGTTGCTCCGCGACATGTGGGATCTTCCCGGACCAGGGCTCGAACCCGTGTCCCTGAATTGGCAGGAGGATTCTTAACCACTGTGCCACCAGGGAAGTCCCTAGTTTCCTGATTTCGATGATTGTACTGATGAGAATATGTAAGAATGTCCTTGTTTTTAGAAGAACCACATTAAATATTGAGGGATAGAGGGGCATAGTGTTTACAACTTTCTTTCAAATGGTTCAGAAAATAATGGGTATCTATATAGAGAAAATGATGAGGCAAATATGGTAAAATGTTAACATCTGGGGAATCTGGGTGAAAGATATATGGCAATCCTTTGTATGAATACTCTGAATAAATCTGAAATTACGTCACCCTCGTCTGCTGGGTTCCCCTCTTCTCTATTAAACGTTCTGTTTCGGGGCATTTCCTGGGGCTCTCTTCCCTTCCTTATCTCTCTTCTATTCCCTAGGTGATCTCCTTTGTTTCCACGGTATTAATTACAAGCTACACGATGCTCTCAAATTTATCTCTCGAACTCAGGATTCTTTTCTTAATGTCAGATTGCCTGTGCAGTTGCCTGCCTTTTCACCTCCCCTCAAATGTCTCATAAGTATCTTAAACTCACCACGCCCCAATCTGAATTCACATTCCTCTCTCTCCCGCAGACTCCCTCCTCTTCCAGGACCTCCTCACCTGAGGGCACAACGCCAACCACTTGCTCAAACCAGAAGGAAAGAAAACACACTTCAGGAGTCATTCTTTGGCTGCTATCTTCCTTATCCCTCACATCCAGTATTGCTTCTTGTGGTGAAACATGACTTTCAAACTCTGAATGGTCTTTTTTCATTGAAAGCTTTTCTCCCTTGATCATTAAGAGGTTCTAGGATTGTTTCTGCAATCCTTAGAAAGGTTCACAAGCAAGGGACAACATTTATATCATCTTGGTTTTATATCCTGATCTCAATAGTAACCTTGCTTATATGCTTTTCAAACATGCTGCTGTTTATTTAAGTATTTATTGAACTAACTATTGAAACTGTGTCTATGTAAGCATATATATTAAACAAAATATTTATCTCCATCTCATCACCATCAATCTTGATGAATATCAGGAAAAACGTACTTTTTCTAGCAAACAAAATGATGACGTGGTTTGTCATTCAAGTAATGCTTCATCATCTTTTCTGAAGCATCTACTTTGCCAGATGTGTGTTTTGTTTGACCTCTTGTTCTTGAGAGATATGCTTCATAGAGCCATCGTGAATACAGAAACCTCACTTGCATGATATATATCTATAGTAGGACCTAGTGGTGGTAGAGCACCTTGGTTCTAATCTTGGTCATCTGAGGACCTATGGCACAGCACAGGTCCAAAGTTGTGCAATGATAAAACATTGGAGAGTTGGTACTCAGAGCAACTACTCAATGTGAATTTTTGTTAAATAAATGTTTATAGACAACATGATATAATTTGTAACACTGCTATGTGCTTGCTAGTAGAAAAAATTTAGCCAGGACTTTCAGAGATGATCCCTCAGCTCCACACCTGCAAATTCTGCTGAAGATGCTTAGGAAAGGTTAGCCGGTAGAATGATAACAGATATTCTTATCTCCCAAGAATTCCTAGTTCTCTTGAACCTGCATATACCTTTTTAGGTCAAGTAAATCACATTTCACAGAGATCTTCAGAATTGAGATTATGTTCTGCATCACTATATCATGTATGAAAGTGAAATACATTTTCATTGATGAGTCAAAAAAAGAGGGCAAAATAAAACATTATCAAATTAGTGAAAGAAGGAAAATCTGAGTATTTGCCATCAGCAAACCCTCACCATAGGAAATACTAAAGGATTTATCAGTAATGTGAACCCAGATAGAGGGTGTGAAAAGCAAGAAGGAATATGATGACTTTATAAAATAATAATAATAATTGTGATTTGTGGGTTTAAGATATACTTGAAATAAATAACAGTAACAATATATAAGTTAGGGGGAAGCAAATTGAATTTTAAAATTTTAAAGCCCTTGTACAGTCCAGGATGAGGGTAAACATCCTGAATAACTTTAGACGTTGATAAGTTAGGAATGAATATTTGAATTTCCGGAGTAATCACTTAAAGAATAGAAACAGTGTGTAACCTACAAACTAGCAGACAGGGGGTAGAAAATGGAATGAGAAAAAATACATAATCAATCTAGAAGAAAGAAGAGGGAAAAAAGAACGTGCAGTACAAATAGAAGACACAAAATAATAGATTTAAGGGCTTCCCTGGTGGTGCAGTGGTTGAGAGTCCGCAGGGGACACGGGTACGTGCCCGGTCCGGGAAGATCCCACATGCCGCGGAGCAGCTAGGCCCGTGGGTCATGGCCGCTGAGCCTGCGCGTCCGGAGCCTGTGCTCTGCAACGGGAGAGGTCACAACAGTGAGAGGCCCGCATACCGCAAATAAAAAAAAAAAAAAAAAGATTTAAACCCAAACAATTTAACATACAAATAAAATGTAAATTGATTAAATGATTCTTATAAAATTACAGATATAAAAATATCTAACTATACTATTTTTCTTTACTATTTTTATAAGAGATACATCCAAACCATAAGGGTATAGATTGTTTGAAAGTGAAAGGTTGCAAGAAGAAATACTAAGTGTTTAGTCGGGAAAACAGAAGCCTCTCAGCATTTTGAGTAAAGAGATTTATTTAATGTAGGGAATTAGAATTTTACACAATCTTTGAAATGGCTGGGTGATCAGGAAGCAAAAGTCAGCAAGCTGCTTTCACAGGAAATCTGCTTTCAGGAAAGTAACAGTGGGTGATTCTCAGGAAGATTAATGGCTGCTCCTTCTCATCCTACTTCCAAATCTTGTGCAGCAGCCCCTCATTGGCTGAATTTAATCCAGAATCCTAAAAGGAAAGAGATACTGGGAACTGTAGTTCCAAGCTTCCCCTTTGAAGCAGAGGTAAATGCTGAAGCTAGAGGTAAGTGATAACACCTAGCTGATAACAAGCAATGCAGCCCAAAAGGAAAAAGGCATAGCTATTTTAACATCAGACCAAAACATCAGACTCTAAAGTTAAAAGCATTACTGGAGATAAAGAGAATCACCTCATAATACAAAAAATAAGGATTCAATTCACCAGGAAAATACAATATTTGAACTTGTACTTGCCTAACAGCCAAGCCCCAAAATATGTAAAGCAAAAACTGATAGAACTACAAGGAAAAATAGATATAACCACAATCATATTGGATGGATTTTATGTACCTCTCTCAGAAATAAATTAGAAATTCAGCAAGGAGATGCAGCGTTTGAAAATATGAAAAAAATTTGACTTAACAGACATATATAGGGCAATGTGCCCAATAACTCCATTCTTTTATAGCACACACAAAACATTTACAAACACATATTAACCATATCCTGGGCCATAAAGCAAACCCCAAACAACTTCCAAGTCAAAATTGTACACAACGTATTTTATAATCTCAATAAAATTAAGCTGGAAAACAGCAAAGAGGTAACACCATCTTTTAGAAATTAAGAATCATACTTCTAAATGACTCATGAGTCATAAAAAATTAAGAAATATTTAGAGCAAATGATAACAAAAATGCATTTCATAATATGTGGTATCAATGAAAGCAACATTTAGAGGAAAATTTATAGCCTTAATGCGAGTGTTAGAAAAGCAGAAAGACTGAAAATTAAATTTCTAGACATGATGTTAAAAAGCAGAAAATTATGAGCCATAACCAAGAGGAAAATCAGTCAATAGGAACAATAAACTGAAACAGTAATTTTATAAATATACTCAATGGGGAAGGAGTCATGAACAAAAATTCAGGGGTGGAGAGAACAGAAAACAGATAAGGGAGGGGGGAAAAGAGAAAGGGGCCAATGACTATGGTAAAGAAGAGAACTAGAGTTTAATGAAATGGACTTTGAAGGACGTTTTTAGAATAAGGAAAGTTCTAATATTTTCTTTTAAATGATCTGCCATTGATCCTTCTCCTCACTCCTCCAGTCTTCATTCAACATCTATTTGAAAGAGCTGGCTTATATCTGGCGTTAGCAGGTGAGAATCAAGAAGAAGGGATGTGTCCCTAAAGAGACGAAAAAAACAGCTACAAGACAAGATGTGGAGAGTGACAGAGTATTGATAATTGAAGCTAAAAACGGAAGTGAGAGACAGAAAAGTAAGGCCCTGGGACTTCATAGCCATCTTGCAGAAGCATAAGAGTGCCCCAAGCGGATTTTACCTAGACCTGAAAGTGCAGGGTGGCCATCTGACATATTTTTATTATATGTGCCTGAGGGAATTAATATAAGTCAGGAACATAAAACTCTCCGACAGGTCCTTGATTTGCATAACCTCTCCCTGGTACAGATCTACCCAGGAAGCAAAGTGGTAATGGGCAGGCTGCTTAGCGAGTCTGGAGAAAAGAAGGATGCACTAAATGACCAGAGTCCTCGATGGCACTAGCTGATACAGCCGTGGTCACACCTGGGCCATTTTAGAACATAATGAGGAGGTTGGGTGTGTGTGTGTGGGGGGTGGGAGGCGGTGAATCAAGGTCACAGAGCTGTTACGTGAGAAAGCTGGGATTTGAACCCAGGCATGTCTGCTCCAATGCCTACACTCTGTCCCCTACATCACAGGGGACCTTCCAGAGTACTTCCCCCCTAGACAGTATAGATGGTTCACATCCCCTTCAAATAATTGTCTGAGAAAAGAGACACCAATGTGGAATGGTAACTCGGCCAATCCATACTGAAGCTCCTTGAAAGGCCCAGGGGCCTTTTCTGGCAAAGACCTACAATTTATGTCTGCATTTTGCTATTTGTTTTCTATATGTCTCACATCTTTTTGTTCCTCCATTCCTCCTTTACTGCCTTCTTTTGCATTAAGTGGATCTTTTCTAGTGTACCATTTTAATTTCCTTGTTGATTTTAACTGTTTTTTAGATTACTTTTCTTAGTGATTGCTCTAGGAATTATAATGGGCATTTTAATCACAATCTACCTCAGATTAATGCTAACTTAATTACAGTAGAATAGAGAAACTTTACTCCAGTATAGCTCTATTCCCTACCCCTTTCTTTGGCAAAGATCTATGAAGAATGCATCACTGGGAGACCTCTGAGAAATAGGATAAACTACTTGCAGCTTAATTATAAATACCTTGTTGGTGAACTGATAACACATTATTCAAAGTCGTGCAAAGTCATGATAAACAAGAGTTTTACTGATTTCTATGCCAGAAGCTCTATATTCCCCCAACATATGCTGTGAAACAATAAAAACACAGCTATGCATGCAATCCCAGGAGAAGAGGGTGGGCACTTCAGCCATTCATAGCACCTCAAAGCAGCTATGCAAGGCAGGAATACATTAGATGCTCAGTAGTCCATGATGCAGAGCTCTTGGGTCACCAAGTAATGGGATGAGCTTCCTCAGCTGAGGTGAGATTTAGTAAGTCTTGAATGGTGTTTTGTTCATGGACACTGAGCTGCTGTTCTTTGGCTAGATCCAGGGCTCTCATGGCGTATTCCTCTGCCTGAAATAAAATTGCAGTGACAAAAGGAAGTTGTCACAGAAAGCATTACATTGGAAGGCCCATCTCTGCTCGACCACAAAAACACGGGAAAGGACCCTTCAGCTTCTCACACCAGCCACTGAGTTCTTTGTGGAAACTTGTGAACATACACTGGGTCTTCACAGCTAACCACACATGTGGGATGAGGGTGAGAGGGGTTAGGGAACAGGAAAACATGGTCACTGAGCTTACAGTGGACAAAGCCTCTTTTCTACATTTCAGGGCCCTTTGAACCAACATTGGGAGGCACAGAAGTGGAAGGGTGCCACAAGTAAATTGCCATCTGGGGGGCCAAGCAGCCCAGAGATTTGACTTGGACAGAGGCTTCACAGGACATCTTGGGACAGGCTCTAGCTGGCCCTTCCACCCTCCCTCCCTTCCCTCCTCCATCTCTTCCTCTTCTTTTTTTTTTTTTTTAACATCTTTATTGGAGTATAAGTGCTTTACAATGCTGTGTTAGTTTCTCCTGTAAAACAAAGTGAATCAGCTATACGTATACATATATCCCCATATCGCCTCCCTCTTGCATCTCTCTCCCACCCTCCCTACCCACCCCGCTAGGTGGTCACAAAGCACTGAGCTGATCGCCCTGTGCTATGCAGCTGCTTCCCACGAGCTATCTATTTTACATTTGGTAGTGTATATATGTCCATGCCACTCTTTCACTTCATCCCTGCTTACCCTTCCCCCTCCCCGTGTCCTCAAGTCCATTCTCTACGTCTGCATCTTTATTCCTGCATCTTTATGTCCTTCCCCTAAGTTCTTCAGAACGATTTTTTTTTTTTTTAGATCCCATATATATGTGTTAGCATACGGTATTTGTTTTTCTCTTTCTGACTTACTTCACTCTGTATGACTGACTCTAGGTCTATCCACCTCACTAAAAATAACTCAGTTTCGTTTCTTTTTATAGCTGAGTAATATTCCATTTTATATATGTACCACATCTTTACCCATTCATCTGTTGATGAACACTTAGGTTGCTTCCGTGTCCTGGCCATTGTAAATAGAGCTGCAATGAACGTTGTGGTACATGACTCTTTTTGAATTAAGGTTTTCTCAGGGTATATGCCCAATAGTGGGATTGCTGGGTCGTATGGTAGTTCTATGTTTAGGTTTTTAAGGAACCTCCATACTGTTCTCCATAGTGGCTGTATCAATTTACATTCCCACCAACAGTGCAAGAGGGATCCTTTTCTCCACACCCTCTCCAGAATTTATTGTTTGTAGATATTTTTGATGATGGCCATTCTGACTGGTGTGAGGTGATACCTCACTGTAGTTTTGATTTGCATTTCTCTAATGATTAGTGACATTAAGCATCCTTTCATGTGTTTGTTGGCAATCTGTGTATCTTCTTTGGAGAAATGTTTATTTAGGTCTTCTGCCCATTTTTGGATTGGGTTGTTTGTTTTTTAGATGTTGAGCTGCTTCTATATTTTGGAGATTAATCCTTTGTCAGTTGCTTCATTTGCAAATATTTTCTCCCATTCTGAGAGTTGTCTTTTTGTCTTGTTTATGGTTTCCTTTGCTGTGCAAAAGATTTTAAGTTTCATTAGGTCCCATTGGTTTATTTTTGTTTCTATTTCCATTTCTCTAGGTGGTGGATCAAAAAGGATCTTGCTGTGATTTATGTCATAGAGTGTTCTGCCTATGTTTTCCTCTAAGAGTTTGATAGTGCCTGGCCTTACATTTAGGTCTTTGATCCATTCTGAGTTTATTTTTGTGTATGGTGTTAGGGAGTGGTCTAATTTCATTCTTTTACATTCAGCTGTCCAGTTTTCCCAGCACCACTTATTGAAGAGGCTGTCTTTTCTCCATTGTATATTCTTGCCTCCTTTATCAAAGATAAGGTGACCATATGTGTGTGGGTTTATCTCTGGGCTTTCTATCCTGTTCCACTGATCTATATTTCTGTTTTTGTGCCAGTACCATACTGTCTTCATTACTGTAGCTTTGTAGTACAGTCTGAAATCAGGGAGCCAGATTCCTCCAGCTCCATTTTTCTTCCTCAAAATTGCTTTGGCTATTCGGGGTCTTTTGTGTTTCCATACAAATTGTGAAATTTTTTGTTCTAGTTCTGTGAAAATTGCCAGTGGTAGTTTGATAGGGATTGCACTGATCCTGTAGATTGCTTTGGGTAGTAGAGTCATTTTCACAATGTTGATTCTTCCAATCCAAGAACATGGTATATCTCTCCATCTGTTTGTATCATCTTTAATTTCTTTCATCAGTGTCTTATAGTTTTCTGCATACAGGTCTTTTGTCTCCTTAGGTAGCTTTATTCCTAGGTATTTTATTCTTTTTGTTGCAATGGTAAATGGGAGCGTTTCCTTAATTTCTCTTTCAGGTATTTCATCATTAGTGTATAGAAATGCAACAGATTTCTGTGCATTAATTTTGTATCCTGCTACTTCACCAAATTCATTGATTAGCTCTAGTAGTTTTCTGGTAGCATCCTTAGGATTCTCTATGTATAGTATCATGTCATCTGCAAACAGTAACGGTTTTATTTCTTCTTTTCTGATGTGGATTCCTTTTATTTCTTTTTCTTCTCTGATTGCTGTGGCTAAAACTTCCAAAACTATGTTGAGTAAGAGTGGTGAGAGTGGGCAACCTTGTCTTCTTCCTGATCTTAGTGGAAATGGTTTCAGTTTTTCACCATTGAGAATGATGTTGGCTCTGGGTTTGTCATATATGGCCTTTATTATGTTGAGGTAAGTTTCCTCTATGCCTACTTTTTGGAGGGTTTTTATCATAAATGGGTGTTGAATTTTGTTGAAAGCTTTTTCTGCATCTATTGAGGTGATCATATGGTTATTCTCCTTGTTTGTTGATATGGTTTTTCACATTGATTGATTTGCATATATTGAAGAATCCTTGCATTCCTGGGATAATCCCCACTTGATCATGGTGTATGATCCTTTTAATGTGCTGTTGGATTCTGTTTGCTAGTTTTTTGTTTGTTTGGTTTTGGTTTTTTTGTGGTACGCGGGCCTCTCACTCTTGTGGCCTCTCCCATTGTGGAGCGCAGGCTCAGCGTCCATGGCTCACGGGCCCAGCCACTCCGCGGCATGTGGGATCCTCCCGGACCGGGGCATGAACCCATGTCCCCTGCATCGGCAGGCGGACACTCAACCACTGCGCCACCAGGAAAGCCCTGTTTGCTAGTATTTCGTGGAGGATTTTTGCATCTAGGTTCATCAGTGATATTGGCCTGTAGTTTTCTTTCTTTGTGCCTTCTTTGTCTGGTTTTGGCATCAGGGTGATGGTGGCCTCGTAGAATGAGTTTGGGAGTGTTCCTCCCTCTGCTATATTTTGGAAGAGTTTGAGAAGGATAAGTGTTAGCTCCTCTCTAAATGCCTGATAGAATTCACCTGTGAAGCCATCTGGTCCTGGGCTTTTGTTTTGTGGAAGACTTTTAATCACAGTCTGAATTTCAGTGCTTGTGATTGGTCTGTTTGTATTTTCTATTTCTTCCTGGTTCAGTCTCGGAAGTTGTGCTTTTGTAAGAATTTGCCCATTTCTTCCAAGTTGTCCATTTTATTGGCATATAGTTGCTTGTAATAATCTCTCATGATCCTTTATATTTCTGCAGTGTCAGTTGTTACGTCTCCTTTTACATTTCTAATTGTATTGATTTGAGTCTTTTCCCTTTTTATCTTGATGAGTCTGGCTAATGGTTTATCAATTTTGTTTATCTTCTCAAAGAACCAGCTTTTAGTTTTATTGATCTTTGCTATTGTTTCCTCCATTTCTTTTTCATTTATTTCTGATCTGATCTTTATGATTTCTTTCATTCTGCTAACCTTGGGGGGTTTTTGTTCTTCTTTCTCTAATTGCTTACGGTGTAAGGTTAGGTTGTTTGAGATTTTTCTTGTTTCTTGAGGTAGGATTGTATTGCTATAAACTTCCCTCTTAGAACTGCTTTTCCTGCATCCCATAGGTGTTGGGTCATCATGTTTTCATTGTCATTTGTTTCTAGTTTTTTTGTTTTGTTTTGTTTTGTTTTGTTTTTTGCGGTACACGGCCTCTCACTGCGTGGCCTCTCCTGTTGCGGAGCACAGGCTCCGGACGCACAGGCTCAGCGGCCATGGCTCACGGGCCCAGCCACTCTGCGGCATGTGTGATCCTCCTGGACCAGGCATGAAACTGTGTCCCCTGCATCAGCAGGCAGACTCTCAACCACTGCACCACCAGGGAAGCCCTCTAGGTATTTTTTAATTTCCTCTTTGATTTCTTCAGTGATCTCTTGGTTATTTAGTAGTGTATTGTTTAGCCTCCATGTGTTTGTATTTTTTACAGTTTTTTTCCTGTATTGATGTCTAGTCTTACAGTGTTGTGGTTAGAAAAGGTACTTGATACAATTTCAATATTATTAAATTTACCAGGGCTTGATTTGTGACCCACGATATGATCCATCCTGGAGAATGTTCCATGAGCACTTGAGAAGAAAGTGTATTCTGTTGTTTTTGGATGGAATGTCCTATAAATATCAATTAAGTCCATCTTGTTTAATGTATCATTTAAAGCTTGTGTTTCATTATTTATTTTCATTCTGGATGATCTTTCCATTGGTGAAGGTGGGGTGTTAAAGTCCCCTACTATGATTGTGTTACTATCAATTTCCCCTCTTATGGCTGTTAGCATTTGCCTTATGTATTGAGGTGCTCCTATATTGGGTGCATAAATATTTACAATTGTTATATCTTCTTCTTGGATTGATCCCTTGATCATCATGTAGTGTCCTTCTCTGTCTCTTGTAATAGTCTTTATTTTAAAGTCCATTTTGTCTTATATGAGAATTGCTACTCCAGCTTTCTTTTGGTTTCCATTTGCATGGAATATCTTTTTCCATCCCCTCACTTTCAGTCTGTACGTGTTCCTAGGTCTGAAGTGGATCTCTTGTAAGCAGCATATATACAGGTCTTGTTTTTGTATCCATTCAGCCAGTCTATATCTTTTGGTTGGAGCATTTAATCCATTTACATTTAAGGTAATTATCGATGTATATGTTCCTATTACCATTTTCTTAACTGTTTTGGGTTTGTTATTGTAGTTCTTTTCCTTCTCTTGTATTTCCTGCCTAGAGAAGTTCCTTTAGCATTTGTTGTAAACCTGCTTTGGTGGTGCTGAATTCTCTCAGCTTTTGCTTGTCTGTAAAGTTTTTAATTTCTCTGTCGAATCTCAATGAGATCCTTGCTAGATAGAGTAATCTTGGTTGTAGGATTTTCCCTTTCATCACTTTAAATATGTCCTGCCACTCCCTTCTGGCTTGCAGAGTTTCTGCTGAAAGATCAGCTGTTAACCTTATGGGGATCCCCTTGTATGTTATTTGTTGCTTTTCCCTTGCTGCTTTTAATATTTTGGCTTTGTATTTAATTTTTGATAGTTTGATTAATATGTGTCTTGCCATGTTTCTCCTTGGATTTTTCCTGTATAGGACTCTCTGCGCTCCCTGGACTTGATTGCCTATTTCCTTTCCCATATTAGGGAAGTTTTCAAGTATAATCTCTTCAAATATTTTCTCAGTCCTTTTCTTTTTCTCTTCTTCTTCTGGGACCCCTATAATTCGAATGTTGGTGCATTTCAAGTTGTCCCAGAGGTCTCTGAGACTGTCCTCAATTCTCTTCATTCTTTTCTTTTTTTATTCTTCTCTGTGGTAGTTATTTCCACTATTTTATCTTCCAGGTCACTTATCCTTTCTTCTGCCTCAGTTATTCTGCTATTGATTCCTTCTAGAGAATTTTTAATTTCATTTATTGTGTTGTACATCATTGTTTGTTTGCTCTTTAGTTCTTCTAGGTGCTTGTTACATGTTTCTTACATTTTCTCCATTCTATTTCCAAGATTTGGGATCATCTTTACTATTATTACTCTGAATTCTTTTTCAGGAAGACTGCCTATTTCCTCTTCATTTGATTGGTCTGGTGGGTTTTTACCTTGCTCTTTCATCTGCTGTGTATTTCTCTGTCTTCTCATTTTGCTTAACTTACTGGGTTTGGGGTCTACTTTTCACAGCCTGCAGGTTCAAAATTCCTGTTGTTTTTGGTGTCTGCCCCCAGTGGGTAAGGTTGGTTCAGTAGGTTGTGTAGGCTTCCTGGTGCAGGGGACTGGTGCCTGTGTTCTGGAGGATGAGGCTGGATCTTGTCTTTCAGGTCGGCAGGACAGCGTCTCATGGTGTGTTTTGGGGTGTCAACTTATTATGTTTTTAGGCAGCCTCTCTGATAATGGGTGGGGTTGTGTTCCTGTCTTGCTAGTTGTTTGACATGGGGTGTCCAACATTGGAACTTGATGGTCATTGAGTGGAGCTGGGTCTTAGCGTTGAGACTGAGATCTCTGGGAGAGCTCTCGCCGATTGATATTATGAGGGGCCAGGAGGTCTCTGGTGGACCAATGTCCTGAACTCGGCTCTCCCACCTGACAGGCTCAGGCCTGACACCTGGCTGGAGCACCAAGACCCTGTCAGCCACATGGTTCTACTCAAAAAGGGGGACGGGGTGCCTCAGCAAGTCGAGCAGGTGCTTTCACCCCCCTCCATCTCTTCTTTTCTCCCTTATTTCCTTCCTCCCTTCCTTCCTTCCTTCCATCCTTCCTTCCTTTCCTCTTTCTCTCCTTACTGTCTTTCAATAAATATTTATTGAAAGGCTACTATGTTCCAGGTACTGTGACTATAAGCAGAAATTCCTACCCTTGTGAAATTGACAATATACTGGGGGAGAGAGGCAATAAACAAGACAAATAATTAAAATGCAATGGTATCTTAAATAGTGATTCATGATAAGGAAAAAAATAAAGCAGGAAGGGGAACAGGAAGCATTAATGGTGGCAGTGGGGGTTTGCCGTTTCAGACAGAGGGCAGGGAAAGCCTTATTGAAAAGCAGACAGCTGAGTCCAGACCTGAAGGAAGCGAGGTGCCAATCCTTAGTAGATAGAGGTGTCCCTTTTCTCTAAGGATCTCTTGCAGACCTAACACCCTTAACACACCTTGGGGGAATGACTTCCTTGAATGGAAAATGAGACCCTGAAATGCAGAAAAGAGGCTTTGTCCACTGTAAACTTGGACATACAATGGAAATGTTCCCTGTTCCCTAACCCCTCTCACCCCCATCCCACATAGGGCCGCTGTCCCTCTTTTGTGCTCCCACAGGGCCCTGGGCTTTGCTATCACACTCTATTTTAACCCACTGACCGGGAGCTCTTCCAGGCCCTGGTATACAGTAGGTGCTTAGTAAAAGTTTGCTGATGAAAGGAAAGAAGGAAGAAAGGAAGGGAGGAAGGGAACGGGGGAAGGACATCTTAAATTTTCCCATGTCACCCACACAAAAAGGCCTCCTCCAACCATCCTCCCTCCTCTCTCCCCCTTCCTGCTTTATTTTTCTTTGTAGTGCTTTTCACTCTCTGAAATTATATTACACATTTATATGTTTACTTCTTTACTGTGACTTCCCCTCCTCCAGAAAAATGTAAGTTACTTGGAAATAGGGAATTTGGCTGGTGGTTCACCACTGCACCCCCAGTCCCTAAAACTGTGCCTTGCAAATGGTAGAACCTCAATAAATACCTGAATGAATGAGTGGATCAGTCAATCAATAAGTCAAGAACCCTGAGATATGCCACTTGCTGTCTATAAGAAATTGGGCAAGCAATGGACCCTCTCTGTGCCTTAGTTTCCTTATCTATAAAGTGGGAATAATAAAATACCTTCTTTGTAAAGTTAGTATGAGAATTAAATGTGATAATTCATGTAAAGTACTTAGGCTAGTGGCCGCCACATAAAAAGCGCTCAAGACCAATTACCTTTTGAATTATTTCTGCCTGGATCCCTCCAGCAACAGGGAACTCACTACCTGAGTATGGTTAGAGCAACTACTCCATCCCCCCCCAAGGACTCCCCAGAGCCCTTCTTCCCTGCAGGCTTCCCAGCACTGCCCCAGCCTCAGTTAACCTGTGCAACCCTAGGGTGGCCCCCTTGAGGGAAGAAGACAACCCCATTTCCATTGTGCAGGTTGGACTCAACACATAAGAAATGTCATGAGCATCTGAACTTTTTTGGAGTGAAGGCTTACTCTGAGTGTAAAAGCTAGTGCAGTTGGGCAAAACACAGCTGAAATCAACTAGAGGAACTTCTCCCTCCATTTTAGACATGCTTCTTTTCTAGGGGAACTTGCCTTTGAAGAATTCACCATCAGGTAGTAAAGCATGAACAGGATTTTTAGAACAAAGATTGTTTTTTGGGGGGCTTTGTCAGATGTAGATTCTCGAATGTTCAGGATTGAAGTCAGGATCTGAATGGCTTCTGCTTCCTGGGCTTCATCTGTGATGGAAAGAAAGGGAGGAAAGAAGAAACAGGCCCTAGGGCAGCTGCATATACCCTCAGGGATAAGCACCCTGTTAGGGCACCTGTCCTCAGGCAGTTCACCAGCTCTGCCCAGCCTGTCATTATCAGAGTAACCTAAAAAAAACAAAACAAAACAAAAAACAAAACTCATTCCTACAGGTCCCAGAGTTGCTTAGCTTTCTTTCTTTCAGAGTCCTAAAGTAGATCTCTTAGGCCCCCAATACAGGGAATTTGTCATGGTGGGATTTCTTGGGTCCAACTCAACTTCCATTCTATAGCAAGAGGAGGGAGCCGGGGCTTCTGGCAGCCACAGCACCTTAATTCATCTTCCCCAAACCCAAAGATGCTTAAGCAGTAGCCTTTCTGCTTTTCCCCATGTGAGGCTAAGCTTAGAGAAAAAGACAGAAAAGACATACACTGTAACGTTAAGGTTGGCTGTCTTTGGATAGCTAGGATTTCTGAGTTTTCTGCTTTAACATGAACTGCTTTTATAATGAGAGAAAATTCAATAAAATTACTAATTTTTTGAATCTTAGCTCAAAATTTCTCCTCCAAGAAGTCTTCCCTCTTCAACACCATCCAACTGTCCTCACCTCTTCATTCTGGGACTCAGCTGGTAATATAATTTGTACTTGTAGAAGTTTTCTTTTCTTTCACATAGTTTTTGTCTCACCCACTACACCATATGTCTCTTTTGAGAAGAAACTAGATCTTCCATCTCTTTTTATGATCTCAGAGGGAATGATGCTGTACTCAGCCTTCAGCCCTTTGCTGAGCTGTGGGTAGAGAGGTGAATCAGACTCAGCCCTGCCACTGAGAAGTTCACTGTCCAGTAAAGGAAGAAGATAAGGTACCAGAACAAATGAGCAATGGGACTTCCGTGTGGAGTCTGGAGGGATAACACATAAAAAATGGATGCTCTGGGCCTCCCTGGTGGCGCAGTGGTTGAGAGTCCGCCTGCCGATGCAGGGGATACGGGTTCGTGCCCCGGTCTGGGAGGATCCCGCGTGCCGCGTAGCGGCTGGGCCCGTGAGCCGCGTAGCGGCTGGGCCTGTGAGCCGTGGCCGCTGAGCTTGCGCGTCCGGCAACGGGAGAGGCCACGACAGTGAGAGGCCCACATATCGCAAAAAAAAAAAAAAAAAAAAAAAAAATGGATGCTCTGCAGGAATCTCAGAGGGCTCTGGCAGGGTCTTTTTTTCCTCCAGATCTGTCCCTTATTAACCCCCCTGCAAGGCTGTGTGTGATGCTAGGGACCTGAATTCTTCCCATCGCTGGTCAAATCTCTTTGATCCCCCTGTCTCAGTTTGCCCATTGGCAAAATGGGAAGATGGCACTGATGTGCCCCACGACAGGGACAGCTGCTCTCCCTCTGAGGGGAAAAGTCTGTGGATCAGAAGAGATGAAGTCACTGCTCTGCTTCCTAGGGAGAACTGCCACTTACCCAAGCCAGTGTCGGTCTCAAATTGTTTGCCTAGTAGATCTATTTGTTGGGTGCGAGCCTGTGAGAGGACTTGATAGTGATTGTTCAAATATTTATTCCAGATCTCAGAGACCTGTTGGGAAAGGAGATGGTAATCAGACAAGCAAGCTGGACCTTAGCCATTGGACCAGCCAGCTGAGTGGGCAGCACCTCTGGCCAGGCTTCCTGCCGGTCTGCAGACTCCCTCTCTCATTGTGCCTGCAGGCAGCGGGAGCCTTAGGAGCCCAAAGGTGCTTGGCCAAGTTAAGTGTGACAAGTGTTGGGCTGCAAAGGGCACATGGAGGGCTGATCTGGGAACAGCCCTGGTGGGGTCTAATTACAATGGCTACCATGTGTTGAGTACATACAACTACCTTTACATCCTCCCAACAACCCAATTACGGTCGTATTCTTATTACTCCCGTTTCATAGATCAACTGAGGTTCAGAAAAGTTAAGATCACTCTTGACTTTTGGTAAAAGCTGCTATGTGGCACGGCCAGGATTTAAATTCAAGTCTGCCTGATTCCAAAGCTCATTTTTTTTCAACTGCACAACAATGCCTCTTCTTCAGAAGTGGGTCTAAAATATGAATAAACAGTCACCGCTTGACAACCTATATCACACACAGAAATTGTTGTTTGCTAAGTAAGGTGTTATTATATGAAGATAACCAACATTTTAATATATTGGAAACAGTTTTTTAAGGAAGGTCCATACTGTTCTCCATAGTGGTTGTATCAATTTACATTCCCACCAACATTGCAAGAGGGTTCCCTTTTCTCTACACCCTCTCCAGCATTTATTGTTTGTAGATTTTTTGATGATGGCCATTCTGACCAGTGTGAGGTGATACCTCATTGTAGTTTCGATTTACATTTCTCTAATAGTTAGTGATGCTGAGCACATTTTCATGTGTTTGTTGGCCATCTGTATGTCTTCTCTGGAGAAATGTCTATTTAGGCCTTCCTCCCATTTTTTTTTTGCAGTAAGCGGGCCTCTCACTCTTGTGGCCTCTCCTGTTGCGGAGCACAGGCTCCGGACGCGCAGGCTCAGCGGCCATGGCTCACGGGCCCAGCCGCTCCACGGCATGTGGGACCTTCCAGGACCGGGGCACGAACCCATGTTTCCTGCATCGGCAGGCAGACTCTCAACCACTGTGCCACCAGGGAAGCCCCGCCCATTTTTTGATTAAGTTGTTTGATTTTTTGATATTGAGCTGCATGAGCTGTTTGTATATTTTGGAGATTAATCCTTTGTCAGTTGCTTCATTTGCAAATATTTTCTCCCTTTCTGAGGGTTGTCTATGACCCAGCAATCCCACTCCTGGGCATATATCCTGAGAAAACCATAATTCAAAAAGACACATGCACACCAATGTTCACTGCAGCACTACTTACAATAACCAGGACAAGGAAGCAACCTATATTAGGTCCATCAACAGAGGAATGGATAAAGAAGATGTGGTAGATATATACAATGGAATATTACTCAGCCATAAAAAGGAACGAAATTGGGTCATCTGTAGGAGGTGGATGGACCTAGAGACTGCCATACAGAGTGAAGTAAGTCAGAAAGAGAAAAACAAATATCGTATATTAACACATATATGTGGAATCTAAAAAAATGGTATAGATGGTCTTATTTGCAATGCAGAAATAGAGACACAGACGTAGAGAATAAACGTAGGGATACCAAGGGGGAAGCTGGGGTGGGATGAATTGGGAGATGTGGATTGACATATATACACTATTGATACTATGTATAAATAGGTAACTAATGAGAATCTACTATAGAGCACAGGGAACTCTACTCAATGCTCTGTGGTGACCTAAATGGGAAGGAAATCCAAAAAAGAGGGGATATATGTATACATACTTTGCTGTACGGTAGAAACTAACACAACACTGTAAAGCAACTATACTCGAATAAAAATGTTTTTTTAAAAAGAGGAAAATATTGTATAGACTTGACAATCTACAATTGGAATAGATACATACTATTCTAAAAGATTTAAGTTAAAATAATTTAAAATTAAAAAAAAAAAAGAAGCCTAGCACTTTAGACTCTGTCAAGGTCACCTTCTCTTGCAACTCAGCCCCAAATCATCTGACAGAAAAAAAAAAAAAAAATATATATATATATATATATATATATAAAACAGTTTAAAATCTTTTACAGGTAAAGATGGACATTTTAAAGTACTTTCATGTTCTTTGATGGCTTCACAGGACCTTTCAACAATTAGTTTCACTTAAAAACTTCATCTCCTCCTTTATCCCACACCTCAATATGCCCACATTAGCTTGCTCCTAGGGATATGACAGGGTATCTGGCAGCCTGTTTGGAGGGGTTTGGTTCTTATTGACTCATAAGCTATTATTTGTTAATTGCTCTATGGATGCTAAGGACTAAACTATTTTGGTAGTGGAGAAACCGGAAGAAAGAAAAGTGGAATATATCATGGATCAAGCTATGTGATTTTGGGCAAGTCACTTCATCTGTCTGTGCCTCGAATATCTCATGAATGGTCTGACACCAGTTGTAAGATACAAGGCCTAAGTATCAAGGCTCAGCTCCCATACTCTCCAGCTCACCTTGGTGTACAATGTGTCTGCCAGGTCCAACTTTTTAAGGCCATAGAAGATATTAGCCAAGTAGAAGTAGCCTCCTGAGGTCCTGATGTGCTCTGTTCCAAATGCACAACTGGCGAAATAAATCTATAGCAGAAGGAAGAAAGAGAGTGCTTGAGTTTTCTTTGTAAATCATATATCTTATAAAGGACTTGTATCCAGAATCTATAAAGAACTTTTACAACAGCTCAGTTAAAACATGGGCAAAGGATCTGAACAGATAACATGTCACCAAAAAGATACGCCAATGGCTAAAGCACATGAAATGATGCTCAACATTATTAGTCACTAAGGAAATGCAAAATAAAACCCACAATGAGATACATCTTCACACACACTAGAACTGCTCTAATCAAAACGACAGAAAATAACACTTATTGGCAAAGTTGTGGCAAACGTGGAACTCTTGTACATGCTGGTGGGAATATAAAATGATGCAGTCCCTGTGGAAAACAGTTTGGCAGTCCTCAAAAAATTAAACATAGTTTTACCACATGACCGAGCAATTCTATTCTTAGGTATACACCCAAGAGGAATGAAGACACATCTTCACACAAAGACTTGTACACAAATGTTCACAGCAGTATTATTCATAATAGACAAAAAAATGGAAACAACCCAAATGTCCATCAACTGGTGAATGGTAAAGAAATTGTGGTATATCCAGATGATAGCGATAACAGGAATGAAATATTGATATATAAACAATGACACGGGTGAATTCCAAAATAATTATGCTAAGTGAAAGAAGTCAGATGCAAAAGGCTACATATCATTCATTTATATTAAATGTCCTAAAAAGGTAAATCTAGAAAGACAGAAAGTGGGAATGACAAATGACTGCAGATGGATATGTGGGCTCTCTTTAGGGTGAAAACTGGATTATGTTGATGGTTGCACAACTCTAAGTTTACTAAAAATCATTGAATTGTACACTTAATTGTACATACCATTGACTTTTATGGTATGTATCAATAATGCTGTGGTGGTTTGGTTTGTTATTTTTCTAAGTTAGGCTGAGCTTGATCTAATTCTTAACCGTGTGACCCAGCTCAAGAGAGAGTGTGCTTCTGCTTGATTTGTTGAAGGCTGTGAAGCACAGAGAGGAAACACAAATGAAGAATTGCATTGGTCAGGCTCCTAGGTGGAAGTAGATGGCACCCTCACAAGTATCAATATTCCCTGAGGCTAGTATAATGAAAGGATTATTTACAGAGACGTGGAAGGGGTACGGAACCAACAAGAGTTAGTAAAGCACTAGGGACTATCAATAGCAAGAGACCATTTACAGTCCAAACTCCTGAGAAAACCAGGGGAGAAAGCAGGGTTACCAGGGCCCAGCAAGAGCTAGAGCTGTGGAGGAAGGCTACCTGACAGGAGCCGTGGCCATGAGGAACACTGGCCCTGCAGGGACTGGGCTGGTGCAGAAAGGCAGCAGAGTAAATACCCCAACCTCTCTCTCCTCCCAACTTCCACTCCTCTGCCATGCCTTTCACTCTCCAAACCCAGTGAGGCCAGAGAGCAATGGAGTCCACCGAGGTCAGCCTCCCAGGGAAGAGTAGGGCAGAGAATGCATTGCGGGTAAGGGGATACGGAGAATAACCAGCACAACAATGTTTCCAGCAAATTTAGGGGCATCGTGCAGTGGCAGGCAACCAGAGGGAGGGTTGCCCAGTGGAGAGGCTGAAGAGAGACCCAATCTGCATGGAGACTGCAGTCTGATTCTAACCTCATCCAGGTTTCAGGTTCAGGAACTCTTCCCTCCATAATATTGTCCAATACTGAAATCCTAACAGAAACCTCATGAACGTGGGAAGAACAGCTCAGTCATCACCCTCATCAACCTATCTAACATCGGTACAGAGTTCTATAGTTTATAAAGCACTTTCATATACTTCCAGCTCATTTAAATATAATAATCACACTCTGTAGTAGAGACATTGATGTTATTTATCAAAATCATAGCCAAAGTACTGCCCATGTCGGGCCCTCTTATTCATCTCTGCAATGACCCAATGAGGCAGAGACTATTTTATGATTTCTGCCTTACAGGTGATGAAAGACGTTAAATAATTTATCCAAGTCTGTGTGGCTGGTGAAATGGCAGAGCTGGGACCAGGAGTAAAGCCCTGCTCTTAACCAGGATGCTCTTCTGCCTCCCTTTATCATCCCCCAAGCAACTGAGGCTTGGGAAGTGATGTGACCTGGACAAGGATGCACAGGCAGAAAGTGGAAAGTCTTGAATTCAGGTCGTTAGAATTGTGCTCTTGCTAATACTCCACCAAACAGACAGTTGTACACAGAAAGTTTCAGAGAAGTGCTCAGTAAAAAGAAAACAACAACAAACAAACAGAGCTGTTCTCAGAAACAATCGGGTGTTATTAATTTGTTTACATCATTGGCCAGATGATAACGGGCTTCCTCATAGTTTTCCTTAGCCATGTAGAGAAGCCCCAGGTTCCGATGCAGTAAGGAGTGGGTGGCATAAGAACATTCAGTTGATTTGAGGACTGTCCACTGCGCTTGGGATAGATACTCCTCAGCCTGGACGATCCGGCCCAGACCTGCCCAAAAGAAATAAAGATTATAATCCATATCCTAGCCAGAGAACACATGATGAAATACAAGTCATCACCTATTCACTCATTTATTCATTGACTTGAATACTTACTGACACACAAAAACTTGTACGCGAATATTCATAGCAGCCTATTCATATTAGCCAAAATATTGAAACAGCTTAAATGTTGGTCAACTGAGGAGTAAATATACAAAGTATAGTCTTTCCCT